>NC_086322.1:10759775-11359775 GCF_036172605.1 Pelobates fuscus | reverse complement strand
CAATGATTTTAAAAAGTTGGTATGTTTGTCTTGTAGGTTTCGTAGCCATCACATAAAACAAAATTGCCACACAAAAGTCAATATTTATATAAAGTAGACATAACAGGCTATTTACCTAAGGTTAGTTTGACACTTTTTACATTTCATTGCCAATCTCTGCTAAATATTGGAGTAAAATTGTGTTTTTTCTCTATTTTAGCATATGCACATATAACAAGGTTTTTGTAATGTATATTTCGTAAAGCTGGTGTGTGCTATTCCTACACAGAACCCCATATTGTGTTCAGCTACATCTGCTGAGTATAACGATACCCCCACTGTTTGTCTTTGGCACTATTCTGTGAAGCTACAATGCCATATAAGAGACAAGGCTATTTCAGTTTCTATAGTTAGAATTTTCATGGATTTGTCGGGCCTATGTCTCATTTTAGGGTGTTATAGCAGTGTGGCTGTTCAAATAACCACACAAAGGGCTTTCATTTAATAAAGCAGACAACCCAGGGTATCTTATATGGTGTACATTGTGCCTTAACTTGTCACCATTTTTTTACTAATTTATATCGATGTTTGTGGTGAGGGAAATTTTTTGCTGAGTATTTCTTACACATGATATGTACCACTGTCATAAAAAAACAAACAAATTATGCTCAGTTACATCTTCTGAGTGAAACAATATGCCCAATCAGGGTCGCCATCAGGGGGTGACAACCATAACGGTTGTCACGGGCCCGGCGGCCCATGTGTAGCGGCGGAACTGCTGCCGGTGCAGTTGCACCGGCGCCTGCACGCTGATGGGGCCCATAGGGTGGTCCAGGCACTTAGGCCCCCCTTTAAAAAAAAAAAAAAAAAAAGCAGCCGCAGCAAGTGCTGCTTGGAGGAAGTGGTCACTTCCTCCCAGCTCACTCCGCGTGGGAGGAGCGTGCGCGTGGCAGTGAAGAGGGAGAGCCAGCCGACTACTCCCATCATCCCCAGCCACCCTCCTACAAAGACAAGGTAAGAGACAGGAGGGTGGCTGGAAAATGAGCTTTGTGTGTATGTCTGTATGCATGTTTGTCTGTTTGTCTGTATGTTTGTCTTTATGTCTGTATGTCTGTCTGTATGTAGGCATGTCTGTATGTATGCATGTCTGTTTGTATGTATGCATGTCTGTATGTATGTCTGTCTGTCTGTATGTCAGTCTGTATGTATGCATGTCTGTCTGTCTGCATATATGTCTGTCTGTATGTCTGTGTATGTCTGTATTCATGTATTTATGTCTGTCTGTATGTCTGTATGTCATTATGTGTGTATGAATGCCAGTGTATGTATGTCTGCATGTCATTATGTATGGATGTCAGTGTCTGTATGCATGTATGTATGTCTGTCTGTATGAATGTATGCCAGTATGAATGTATGTCTGTCTGTATGTCATTATGAATGTATGTCTGTTTATGTATGTATAGATGTCAGTGTCTGTATGCCAGTATGTATGTATGAATGTATGTCTGTATGTCATTATGAATGTGTCTGTGTCTGTATGTCCTTATGCATGTGTGTCTGTATGTATGTTAGTTTGTGTCTCTCTGTCACTATGTACGCCTGTGTGTCTGTATATGTGTGTATGTCTCAGTATGTGTGTGTCAGTATGTATGCCTATATGCGTATCAGTATGTGTGTGTGTGTGTGTGTATCTGTGTCCTTTTGTATCAGTGAATGTGTTTGTGTCTGTGTGTGTATTCCTGTGGGTGGGATTTGGAGGCAGGCCCCCGGGGGCCCAAACCCTGAGCTCAGTTAGAGGCCCCAAACTTTCTGGTGGCGGCCCTGTGCCCAATGTACCTAGAAACTATTTTTTGAAATTACAGTGCTGTAAAAGAGACGTGACAAGTTCAGGTTTTTAAGTGTGAATTTTAATGGAGGGTTTAGATGCATCCGTGTCATACTTTGGAGCACTTGAGCAGGCTACATATTACAACTACACCATAATGGCATACCATTTCTTAAAGAAAACATCCCAGGGTATTTCAAAAGGCATATTTTGAACCCTAGCGTGTGATCATTTTTCCGCTTGTACCAAGTGTAGTGGTAATAAGCATTTTTTCTGTCTTTGTGACACACAAAGTGAGTTTGCACAGTATGTTTTGAAAACCTTTTGTGCTACGACTGTATAATACTTCATATGTTGCTCAGCTGTGTCGGCGGAGTACAGCAATACCCCTGTGTGTATAAGTGTATAAAGGCCAGTTCAAGAAACAATGCCAGGTATATGTAGATGTTGAAGGGGCACATTTGAGACGCAGCCATTCAGTTCTTTTCTAACTTTGAATTTTTACTTTGTGTCCATGTTGCATGGTTAAATACTTTATTATTATTATTATTATTATTATTATTATTACTTTGAGTTTGTTTGGTTGATTGAATAGGCTGCCATTTTAAATTACTATATTGCTTGTTTTAATCAGAAAGGCCTAAGGACATATTCCAAACTTACTTCTACGCTTCGATCTCACTCACTTCTTAATTATTTTGAAACGAAGGAGGTGGTTGAAGGTGGTTTGGGAGTTAATGTATTAGCCAACTTGGTGCTGACAATTACTGTGAAGTTATAGATGAACTTGGGTGGCTCTTATTGTTGTATAAGACAGTTGTGGTGATAGAGGGGTTATACTTTATTTAGTTAAAAAGGGGTTAGTTGCGGCTTTAGGAGGAATGGGGACAGAACAAGATCCATCTCAAAGCTGTACGTCATGATCGCAGTGTATGAGACTGTCAGGTCCCCTGCCCCTGCTCCGCTCGCGGAGACCTTGCTTACCCCGTCACCGCTAGTGGTGTCATCTGGTCCTTTCTGCGGTGTGCAGCTGTCCCCGCCACCGCGCTCAAGACTGGCAGTGTGTCTGACGCTGCACGCTCCAGAGCAGCATCCTTATGTGTGCCGGACCCAGTCATGTGACCCAGCACACAGTGATGACCTCAGATACCACAAGGGAAGAAAAAACTCCTCCCACGTGTTGTGATTAACACTAGTTGGAGGTTAGCCAACCAGACACACCCTGTGTGTATATAAGGTAGCCTCCCCCTTACCTCAGTGCCCTGTTGTGGTCTTTGGTTTACCATTGAGCGTTGCTATGTATTTGAATTTTCTGGTTAACGATCTCTGGCTTGTGTTACGATTATTCTGTCCTCTCTATCCCTGACTTCGGCTTGTCTAAATGTTACTCCGTCTCTCTGTATTCCCTTGACCTTGGCTTACTTTGACTATCCCTTTTGCATAGCCCGGCCATCTAAGGACCAGTATTGCAATTCTCTCTGTTGTGTCCTGTCTGCGTGTTTGGGTTCCCTAGTGAACATTACAGAGACATGGTCTCGCACGACAACTTGCTTGTGTGAGTTTTTTTCTTTTTGTTTATTATTATTTATGGAGGGTTGTGGACACTTTACCCCCAAACCGCTTTATCACTAATTTTCACTGTGAGTAATAGACATACTTGAGACTCATTACAGTGGATTACTACATTTAACTACAACCCATGGTGAATGATCGGGACACTTGGAAGCCTTTAAAATCAATGAACCCTTTGTCACAGAGTTGTACAAGGGCCAGTTCATTGTTTATGGGGAAGGGATACTTAGGGAGAAGAGATGAGTTTAGGTTGATTGAGGCACGTACCTAACTATACTCTAATTCCCCCCCTGCCCACTAATGATTACTGTTAATGTGTTGATATGCGGGGTGACAGGGACATACTCAGCATTACTAAACTTTGGGCTTCTGTCTGCATTTTCTGACATGCAGTAGCTCTGTGACAAGGACCAACGATGGCAAATGGTGGTAAATGGCAGATACAAACAGTATGTATGAGACGGAGACACCATGACAAGCCGAAGTAGTGATGTATCCTCTACATACAAGATTTTGGGGTGAATTATACCCAGCAACCAGGAAGTGTGGACAAGAAAAGGGATATTGAGCCATGGAGGAGTCGCTTGTAGATAATTACGTTTATTCCTGTCCAATGGGAGTGGTGGAAAGAGCTAACCCAAGTGTAGTGGTGCCATGGTCATGGCCAGGAAAGAGAAGTGAGAGAGAGTAAGACATACGTGGAAATAAGACAATTAGTCAGGGGAAAGAAGTGAAAGAGACAGGAGGAAATAAAATGAAATCATAGAGAGGGGAAATAAACCAAGCAAGCAATGTGTGGGTAATGGCAGAGAAAGACAGTGTGAATATCAGCTATTAGTGAGCGGACGTCCTGTATACAAAGCAATCCACCCCAGTAACGATATAATGGGGACAAAGCAACGTGTTCTAAAAGCTTTTCAGCTGAATCAGCAGAATCAACGTCAAAGAACACCAGCCAAATGGACCAGAGCACAATCAAAGTCAATGGTTGGAGTGTTTGGACACCACTTGCATCGCAAATCAGCTTCACAACATATGGACCAACAAAACGACTTAAGGACATTAGCTGCAGTGGGAGGCATTACAAAAAGGGTAAGTAAAATATACGTATACAGAAAATATTCTAGTTTGCTTGCACTCCTTTAAACTAATGGTGCAGGTATCAGGGTCACCCTCCAGAGACCTAACAAAATTAATATGATACCGCACTACACATATTGTATTTGCAAAAAGGATATATATTGCCACAAAAGGTCAAGGAAGGTATAAAAAACAAATATTTACATAAGCACGAAATACTGACCATCAAAAAAATATAAATATCAAGAAAACTAAAGTGCCAAGTCCTTAACATTCCACCGTGGTGTGTACAAATACCTAAAGGGCATCGAACAGTACATACAAGAAAAATAATCCTAGCAATATAATACACAAAAAAAAATATATATATATATATTACCTAATACATCTCCAAGAAAGGTACTCAATGGATCAGCTGGAGTCTCAGAAGTTATTAAAAAAGGCTCTGTACTGTATTAGAGTATGTACAGTATGTATTGCAGAAAGCTCCTAAATCAACGCTTGTTCAAGTCATAGTTGTAATTCCAAGACACTCAGAAAATAAAAATAATGAAAATAATTTATGAAAACATGAAAAAAAAATACAGAAAACATGAAAAGGTGTATAAATAATAAATTAAAGTTGCTGATAGGTTTTAGGAACAATCTCACCAATTCTGTAGTAACAAGAGAAGGAAAAGTCGGTCCAATAAAAACGTTTCAATAGCATGGACTCCTGTGTGAAGGTCCAAGGTAAACTTCTTATCGGGCCACAGCTCCTTTAGCAAACCGCATGTCATTGTGTGTCTTTGATCCATTATTAGGTTGCGTCTAGGTTGTAAGGCGGTATCGGTGGGTCTGGGGTGCGTGCTCGGGACGTATATTCCCTTCTGTGGTCCTAAAATATATCTATATTGTGTGTTACTCTTTACAAATTATCATTGGTTTTGTAATGGGCATCTCCTAGCCTTTGATTTACCACAATTTCTAGACCATTTCTTGACCGCTACCTCATTTAAATGTCATCCATTTTCACTTCAGTTTATTATATTTAATGAAACTTAATGATATTTTTTAAAATTATGAATATGGATTTTTGTAAATTGAAATAGTTTTAGCTGGCTGAGCAGCCATGTTGGCTCATACTCTACTGTTACCTTAGACTCTACTGTTATCCGACCAATTGTTGCGTAACCTAACTTTCTGCTGCTAGAATTGTTTTGAATTGTTTTTGAAAGTGCTGCAGTTCTGTTCAGCCAGATTAAAAAAGGGACATTTTGTCAAATAAATCAGTCTATAAAATTCCAAAAATTATCATTAAGTTTCATTAAATGTAATAAACTTGTACAAAATGACAAGTGAAAATGTGCTGAGAGTTGTCCTTTAATTTAATGTTCTGGTAAGCCAACTTGTTGTGAAGTGTATAAAGGCCAGTTCAAGAAACAATATAGCACGAGGAATAGAAACTTGTATTCCTAACACTTCAGTGATTCTGTTCCTATATATATCCTCCTCAAAATATGAATACAATAAAAATGTAATTTACCTTCTTCCATTGCCAAGGATCTCTCAACACTGCTCTCTGCTCTGCCTTTTGCAACCTCATCGAGAAGGCCTCCTCCACCATGGTCCATTACAGTGCTGCGTACATCCAAGATTCCCCATAGGAATGTATTGAATCAGTGCTTTACTATGGGCTTCCAATTCACATGACCAAGTGTTTCTCAGTCAGTGCAGCACAGGCGCCTCTAGTGGCTGTCCGGTTTATAGCCACTAGAGGAGAATTTAATCCTGCAATGAAAACATTGTAGATTTGAAAAAACTACAAAATGTGACATTGCCGGGTTAAAAGGACAGGAACACTGCACCCAGATCACTTCATTGAGATGAGGTATTGTGTGTGATCTTAGTGACCCCTTAATGAGATTGTTAACTATGAGCATTGTCAGGGGGTCAGGGCTTGACCTCTCTATACAATGAAATCATTACACGGTGTGAAGCAGTTGCTGTGTTTATGTAGTTACGACATTCCTAGCTCCGCCAGTGAGTTACCAGAATGGGATTTCACACTATATTTACTTCTTATACTCGTACCTCAAAGGATAAAATATCCTGTGGGCGCCCAACATCTTTTTTCTTTTTTTTTATTCTTCTGAATCAATGTTGTTATCAAAAGTATTTTCTAAATATTTGTATTTCATAGTTTACTTGATTTTTGTATTTTTTATTTGACATATTTCATGAATAAAGACATAACACTTGTGTCACATACAGAAGATGTTACAAACATATCAGGTTAAAATATTCTGTCCTCTGTATCTGTAGAGAACACGATGGTATCTTGGAATCTTTAGGAATTCAGCTTTTAAAAACTAGTTAAAAAATATAAAAATAATACAGTATTTGTATGTGGTGCAAAATTCACATGCTTTGCCAGCACACACTGCAATGTGGCAACAGACGAACAGACATAACAATCCTCTACCTTGCACTTGTGACTGCAAGAGGAAGCACGCTTTTCCCTCCCACTCCTCCCTCCATTACTTAAATAACTTTTTTTTTTTTTTATTATTGAAAATCCTTCCACCCCTCCCTCCCTCTCCCATCTCTCTTCCCCTACCCTTTGTTGGCTCAGAACTCAGTGCATCCACTCTGAGATGGCAATGTTGAACATTCCCAGACTTCTCTAGAAGCCTTTGATTGGACAGCGCAAGGCCCTTGCTGATGTCAGATGGAGGAGGGAGATCAGTGCCGGGAGGTCACCCAGTGCCGGAATACAGCTAAAGTTTAATATTTTTATTTTTTGTGCATTTTAGGACAGGGGGACCTATTAGCAATGCCCAATAGTGCCTTGTAAGCCCATGAACTTAAACTTTCAAAAAGCATTAGAGTACCCCTTTAAGTATCTTTAGTTCCACACAAAAAAAATTGTAAACTGATTCAACTGTTGGAAAAATGATACAGTAAGACCTTGTGAATGATATTTTAAACAGCAATATTATTGTATGATATAATGAATTTGAATTTATTTTGTTAATCGTCTCCAGGAGTATAGTCATATCTCTGACAGATCTCCTTTTGCAGGTCATCACCTTATAGCAATTTGGTATGTTAAATCTCATGAAACATGACATTTGCACAGACGTTATTCGGCATGTGCTAAAACTTTTATATAAACCTTTGTACAGACGATATTCGTCATGCACTATAACCTTAAACTAAATAAGACACGGACACAGTTAATTCTGTTGGAGTATAAAGTCCACAGCTTTTATTAATTAAATTATTAATTAAATTATCATAAATTAACATAATTAACATAATTTAGGGTCATTGTCCAACTATACATTAAATTACTATACCCCCCACACAGTAACCTTGACAATGACCCTACCAATTGAACAATATATAACAAATAACAATTCACTTGAAACACGGCCTACCAAAGAGGCCCCACATCATATTGTTAACTGTAGGGGTGTACCTCAGACACCCCTACACCCACAGGTTCGTCGCCACCGAAGAGCTAGAACCAACCAGTCCTTAATTCCATCAGGCCTACACCTCGGCCTGTCCAGTCCAAACTCTACGCCAAATTCCAATTTCTACTATGCCCTGTTCCGCCGCTGTGACTGAAACGGAACTGCTAAACCGAGGGAGGGTGGGTGGGACAATTTACAGGTAAGAAAGGCTCTGGTTAAAATGGCCCCTATTCTAAAATGGCTGCTCTTTATACTCCCTGTCTCCGCCCCCAAGCTCCATTAAATTAAGCCAACCCCCAAACACTAGCACCTGCCCACTTCCTGGCTCTGTCAAGGCCCACTCCTCCTACTGCGTTGTTCCATGGGCTTCATGACATTTGCACAGACGTTATTCGGCATGTGCTAAAACTTTTATATAAACCTTTGTACAGACGATATTCGTCATGCACTATAACCTTAAACTAAATAAGACACGGACACAGTTAATTCTGTTGGAGTATAAAGTCCACAGCTTTTATTAATTAAATTATTAATTAAATTATCATAAATTAACATAATTAACATAATTTAGGGTCATTGTCCAACTATACATTAAATTACTATACCCCCCACACAGTAACCTTGACAATGACCCTACCAATTGAACAATATATAACAAATAACAATTCACTTGAAACACGGCCTACCAAAGAGGCCCCACATCATATTGTTAACTGTAGGGGTGTACCTCAGACACCCCTACACCCACAGGTTCGTCGCCACCGAAGAGCTAGAACCAACCAGTCCTTAATTCCATCAGGCCTACACCTCGGCCTGTCCAGTCCAAACTCTACGCCAAATTCCAATTTCTACTATGCCCTGTTCCGCCACAGCACATGGCTTGACCTCCTTAAGCGCATGTGCGACCCCCACCACACCTAAACAGGGCCTGCTCAATACCCTCGTGGAACCCAAGGTTCAACAAATCGTTCCCCACGTCTGACAGGTGTACACCGTCCCTCCTGAAATACCCAGGTAACATGCCCTCCAACTCTCTGTGACGCACCACTACGCCCCCAGAACGCCTAATAAAAACTGACATAATCTTGTTAACCTTACCCCTCGATCGAGCTATTGCAGCCGGGTCCTTGGCGTGCCGCCACGCAAATCGCGGAACAATTTCAGACCACACCACCACCACGCCAGGAACCAGCTCCCTCAGCCGATCTACATCCCTTTTCATCCTTCTCACCAATTCCCTTTGCGGAATCCCACCTAAGTCGTTCCCTCCTCCATGAATCAATACCACATCCGGGACCGACCCACCAACCACTTTCTGAAACAAGAAATTACACAAACTCTGCCAACTTGCGCCCCTGAAACCAAACCAACATAGAGTCACTCGTTCCAAAGGAAAGCCCAGCTGTGATCCGCTTCTGCGAACTGCGGCCCTCTTCTCCGCCCAGTATACATACGAGTGGCCCAGCAACCAAACTTTCAAACCTGAAAAGAGACAAAATTAGTGGCAGAACAAAGGCAACGTCCCCATCCCCAGATAATTGCACCCTAGCAATTACACCAACTTATCAGGCCTTACATACGAGCGGAATCGCACGGACTCCCACCTCCCAATTTGCTTGATCTTCTCGTCCCCCAAACCTAAACGCGCAGCTTCCGTCGCTGCCCCAATGCGAAAGGAGTGCGTCCCAAATTGACTCGGCTCTAAGCCCATTCTCTGCAGACCCATTCGAAAAACCCGCAGAAACTGAAATCTCGACAACGCTGAACCATCGGCGTGTAAAAAGAAACAACTCTTACCTTCTGGCCGCACCTCACAGTACCTTTTGCCACAAGCCACCGGGCAAGCCTCTGACCCTGGCAACTCATACAGTACCACCGCACGTCCCTTGCCGTACACGTCCGTTTTTGACCGTCGCAGCCATATCTGCACCTGATCATTACCTACGACCACGTCTTTGAACATCAAACCGCCGTTCCCCGACTTGTTGGCACTCACCAGCTCACTAATGCGAAAAGCCCCAAAAAACGCCCAGACAAACGCCCCGGAAAATAGTGTCACTTCGAAAGGGGAATTACACAGATCGATCAACACACTTAACAGGTTTTGCAAGACCGCAAACGACACCGGTCGCCTCGGGTCCGCGAGCCTCTTACCCTTCTTAAAGCCCTTCAAAGCCTGGCGTATTAGGAAATTCTTCGTAATGTCCTCCCACCCGTTGAACTTGAACAAAAACGCCATGGCAGACATGCACCTATCTATCACGGCCGGGGACGCTTGTTTAGCAAACAAGCGACACAGTACCCATAACAGCACATCCACCCTCTGCCCTTGCGAACTGTCACCCCCTACCTGCTGTACCGCCTCGTCCCATTGTTTCCAAACCTTGACATAGCCTGACCAAGTGCTTGGCGCAAGAGAATTCTTTATACACTCCCCAAGCATGCGGTCCCGAGCTGCCACATCTCGCCAGGGCAAGCCTGCCCCTGTGCCAAAGCTTCCGGCGCCGCTTCCCGAAATCGTTCCCACTGAAAACGAGAAAGCGCATCAGCTACCACATTCAACATACCAGGGATGTGCCTAGCCCTAAACACCAAATTAAAAGACATACAAAGAAGGACAAAACGCCGCAGCAAACACAAAACAGGGGGGGACGACGCCGACAAACTATTGATCGCCTGTACTACCGCCATGTTATCCGAGTGAAATATAATATGCTTGTTGGACAACACCCGCCCCCACAAACTCACCGCTACCACCACCGGGAATAGCTCCAGAAACGCTAGATTTTTAATCAGCGAGCTTTGCCTCCAGGCCTCCGGCCATGGCTCAGCGCACCATTGACCCCCCAGGTAAGCCCCAAAGCCTACGCTACCAGAAGCGTCGGTGTACAGACCAACAACCTTCCCTGATGCCGCCGGCTCTCTAAAAATCACCGTTCCATTAAAATCCTGCAAGAACCGATCCCACACCATTAAATCCGCCTTCATATCCGCCGAAACCCTAATGTAATGTGACGGCAGACGCACCTTACTCGTAGCCTGCGCGAGGCGCCTACAGAAAACCCTCCCCATGGGTATGACCCGGCACGCGAAATTAAGACTCCCCACCAGCGATTGGAGCCCGCGCAGTGTCACTTTCTTGGCCCTCCCTACCGCGGCCACCAGCTCCCGCAGCCGTGATAATTTGTCCCCCGGTAACCTGCATTCCCATTTACAGGAGTCAATTTCTAAGCCCAAAAAACTAAGGCACGTCGTAGGCCCCACCGTCTTGTCTTCCGCCAGGGGAACCCCTACTTTATGCGCTACCCACTGAAACACGTCCAATATCTGTTTACAGCGGTCCGAATCCCGCGGGCCCACGCAAAGAAAATCATCGAGGTAATGCACCACCGCACCCTCTGCCGATTCCGTCCGCACAACCCACTCCAAGAAGGTACTAAACTTCTCGAAATAGGCGCACGAGATCGAACACCCCATGGGCAGGCACAGATCAACAAAATATTCCCCTTCAAAACAGCAACCGAGCAGATGATGGCAGTCCGGGTGTATCGGGAGCAGTCGAAATGCTGCTTCCACATCTACCTTTGCCATCAGTGCACCATGCCCCAGCCTCCGAACCAACTCGACTGCCTTGTCAAATGACGTATAAGAGACGGAGCTAAGAGCCGTGTCGATGTCATCATTCACCGAAGCCCCTTTCGGGTACGATAAATGGTGAATCAACCTGAATTTGCCTGCCTCCTTCTTGGGGACCACGCCCAACGGGGATATTCGCAAATCGGGCAATGGCGGTGCCGAGAACGGCCCCGCCATCCTCCCCAGTTGCACTTCCTTACTTAGCTTGTCCCTCACTACCTCTGGGTGTTCCCGCACTGACTTAAGATTCCCACATAACGTACCAGGTTCCCTAACTACGTAGGGAATAAAGAACCCTTCCCGAAAACCCCGCCACAAGAAAATAGCATCTTCCCTGTTAACGTATCGCCTTAGCCAAGGCAGCATCACGTCTATTTTCACCGGAGACGCTCCCAACAAGAGCTGCGGTAGCTGCCGCCCCTGCGGGACCGCTTCCCCCGCCAGACTTACCCTTTTTGAAGCAACGGTTGACACCGTGGGACCCCCCGCAGCCTGAGCATTCGTGCCGGAACCTGCAATTATTTCCCCATTTGCAATGTCCTTCGTTGAACATCCAACAGAAACCTTTCTTTTGCCCCGCCGACCCGGCCCCTGAGGCCGTGCCGGCTGCCCCAGGAAAGGGCGCCGCCTTCTGGGCCATCATAAGGCGCATCCATAACGGCAGGTCCATTTGGTCCCACCGCATGCTCGCATTCGCTGCCAGCCGCTGACGAAACTGTTCGTCGTACCTCCACCAAGCCAAACCTCCGTAGGTTCGGTACGCATCACCTATCCCATCCAAATAACAAAATAGTTCTGAGCAACGCCCTGGAGCTTTCTCCCCGATTACGCTAGCTAGAATGCAGAAGGCCCTCAACCAATTCCCAAAGGTCTTAGGTATCTTGCGATACCTCCGCCTTTTCTCCTCTTCCTCCTTTTTAGCATCCTTCTTATCCTCCTCCTTCAAGTCTAAGAACTCCTCTAGGGGAAGGAGGGAAAATATCTCCACAAACTCACCTTTCCATATCTTTTCCTTCACTTCCACCTTTAAATGACATCCGAGGGGGCCCGCGAAGGACACGTGCACATTCTGCCGCGCCGCATCCGGGACATCACCTACCTCCCGCTATTCGCCCCCTCCTTCCAACCCAGACAAATCAGCCCCCGCTCCCGACTCACCTCCGCCGTGTGCGGACAGCTGTGTAACCCCGAGCCCTGTAGTTATGTCCCGACTACTCTCTCGCGCCCACACTTTCCCGAATTGCGCAGGCGACCCCTCTGTCCCAGACCAAGAATCTAAAAATGTTCTTAAATCATTTAACAACTGTCCTGGGTGTCGTGTGCGTAGGAACTCACCACTCGAGCCTCTGGCCGTAGCTGGCTGCAGAGGCGCCGTCCTTCCGTCCACCTTTTCAGGCACCGGAGAATCCCGTTGTCGCCGACTCCCATCCGCCTGGACTCGCCTCGAGACCGTAGGGGTATTGCTCCGAGACCTGTAGGGAGAAGGAAATCTGGGTAGTCTGTCCTGAACCTTCCTCACCCGCCTTTCCTCCCTACGTTCCTCCCAATCCTCCTCAGCAACGCTGCGTCTCGCAGGGCGACTGCCCTCACGAGATGATCCCCTCCACCGATCACTAAGCCTCTCTCCCGGCGAACCCGATCTTCTCCGCTGACTCCTCCTCCTGCTATCCCTGGAATCACGCCTCCTGCAACATGAGCCTGCCAAGCTGCACCCGCTCCGCGCAGGTGATCTTTCCCTGCTCCCTGAACTCCTTGCTCTGCTCCTCGAAACGCTGCGCCTGACGCCAGAGGAGCGTCGTTCTGCTCTCCACTCACTCCCTGCGGCCTCCCTGTCATGAAGCTGACCCTGGGAGCGGCCAGATGGGCCCTCCCGCCTACCGCTGACATCCCGAACCAGCTTAACAGTTTGAGCACCCTGTCCCTCAACTGTCAGTGCCGAGCCAGGCCTCTCCTCGGCCGTCTGCCCCATGTCAGATTCATCTCCGCTATCCTGGCAGCCTGCCGTGTGCCCAGACCCACTCGCTTCTTGTGAGGTCCCCTTATCCCTGCATCTGTCTCCCTGACCTGCCTCAGCCTGAGACGTCCTTGCCCTCACACCGCTGTCCTGGCCTCCCCCCACGGCTTGAGGGGCCTTCATACATCCGCCATCACCATCACACCCCTGCCCTCCAGCATTCGCACTAGTGGCTGACTCACCGGGACGTGTCCGCTTCGTGCCGCCGCTCACATTACTCCCAGCCTGCCTGGCCTCCGTCCCGGCCGTCTTCCGAGATCCGCCCGGACCGTTCCTCCTGCCAGCCGCGGAACCGCGTGGCTTAGCTCCATCCGCCACCATGCGCTGTGCGGCCGTCCTCGCCAGGCCGCTGCCGCGCCCACCGGAGCGAGCCGTGCGCCTGCCTGGCTCTGTTGACCGGGGCTCACCCGGACCGCCGGTCACCCCACTTCCCGCTGAAGGGCTTCTCCTCCGCCGCGCTGCAGGCCCAGCGCCCGGGCTCAAACGCTGAGGTGGTCTCGTCCTCCTCGCCGGTCGACGGGCCGGTACCGCAGGAGCAGGCCCGGCAGTCCCCAACTGCTGATGAAGCCAATCCAGTCCTCTGTCCTTCACCGCTGCCCGAACACCATCCAGAATCTCATCTAGCGACGCCATAATCCTGCAGAAACGACAAAGAAAAAGAACCTCGCCGACCTGACACAATTTACAGGTAAGAAAGGCTCTGGTTAAAATGGCCCCTATTCTAAAATGGCTGCTCTTTATACTCCCTGTCTCCGCCCCCAAGCTCCATTAAATTAAGCCAACCCCCAAACACTAGCACCTGCCCACTTCCTGGCTCTGTCAAGGCCCACTCCTCCTACTGCGTTGTTCCATGGGCTTCATTTTCCATTTTAGAACACAATTGAACTCCATAATATACAATTGTCACTCAATTACCCTTTCTACATTCATATTTTCAGGGGGAAAAAAATAATCATGGTTGTTATAAAATGTCAAACCCGACCACATAAAATAACAGTAACCTTTACTGGATCTTTTTATCCAATACATCTCTCGAAGACTTGAGAATGTTTTAGTGGTCCAGGGATCAGAACCCTGGTGAGATCAGACCTTCAAGGGGTTTTAGTGTTACAAGACAGGAGATGAAACCTTTAAATGAGCTCTATAATAACCTACCAACTAACATTCTCCGGGCAGAAAGGAGAGCATTAAATGCGTCAGAACCTGAAAGGATAACTGAAAAACCAACGGTTAAAGTAACCAGGATTGCATTAATGAAAACTCAACTGTTGAGTTTTTGACTGGCCATAGGGCTATTTATTTATCTATATTAACCCGCTCACTGCCAAGGTTTTTTGTTTTTTTTTTAATATTTGCCTGCTGACTACTAGCACAAATAGTACTTAAAATTGTCATTCATTTGCGATAAAGCAAGTGAACAATGATTTTCGAATTAACATCCTGCCGGATGCAGTTTATTTTCAAATTTTAGATACAGTTGTGCACAAAAGTTTGCATACCCCAGAAATTGTGAAATGTTGGCATTGATTTTGAAATGATCATGCAAAAAAATGTCTTTTATTGAAGGACAGTGATCACGTGAAGCCATTTATTATCACACAGTTGTTCGACTCATTTTTAAATCATAATGATAACAGAAATATCCTAAATAGCCTTTATCAAAAGTTTACATACTCTTGAAAGTTTGGCCTTGTTACAGACACATAAGGTGACACACTCTGGTTAAACTGACAATTAAAGGTTAATTTCTCACACCTGTGGCTTTTTTAATTGCAATTAGTGTCTGTGTATAAATAGTCAATGAGTTTGTTAGCTTTCGTGCTCTCTCGTGGATGCACTGAGCAGGCTAGATACCGAGCAATGGGGAGCAGAAAATAACTGTCAAAAGACCTGCATAACAAGGTAATGTAACTTTATAAAGAGGAAAAGGATAAAAAGAAAGCCTTGCAAATGTGCCAGTTAGTACTGTTCAATCACTTATTAAGTAGTTGAAATTTTGGAGATCTCTTGATACAAAGCAAACTTTTGAGCACAACTGTAAAACAGAGCTTTGTGAATCCTCAGAATCCTTTACTTTGTATAGGATTGGGATGCGAAAGCATAAGTTTTTAATTAATTCAAACACCGAATGTATCTGCAATTGCAGTCAAATTACTCTTTAGAGAGATGAGTGTCTGGTAATTCTCATTTGATCCCTGTAAAGCTTCTTCTCTTCTTGATTTAGACAGTCCCACTCCTTCACAGAGAAGCAAACGGCCACTTCCTCAAACTCTTCCCAGAGAGCAGAGGGTCTTGTTGTTCTCAATTGATGCCTGTACAATGTGCTGTAGAGCACATTGTATTTTCAGTGCGGAGTGTGAGTGTGATTTTAAACAAGGACTGGGATTTAGTAGAGGGGGTTACTGGGATTTAGTATAGAGGGGGAGGGGCTGTGATTTAGTAGAGGGGGTACTGGGATTTAGTATAGAGAGGGTACTGGGATTTAGTAGAGGGGGTTACTGGGATTTAGTATAGAGAGGGTACTGGGATTTAGTAGAGGGGGTTACTGGGATTTAGTATAGAGGGGGAGGGGCTGTGATTTAGTAGAGGGGGTACTGGGATTTAGTATAGAGAGGGTACTGGGATTTAGTATAGAGGGGGAGGGTACTGGGCTTTAGTATAGAAGGGGAGGCACTGGGATTTAGTATAGAGGGGGTACTGGGATTTAGTATAGAGGGGGAGGGTACTGGGATTTAGTATAGAGGGGGAGGGTACTGGGATTTAGTATAGAGGGGTACTGGGATTTAGTATAGAGGGGGAGGGTACTGGGATTTAGTATAGAGGGGGTACTGGGATTTAGTATAGAGGGGGTACTGGGATTTAGGATAGAGGGGGAGGGTACTGGGATTTAGTATAGAGGGGAGTACTGGGATTTAGTATAGAGGGGGAGGGTACTGGGATTTAGTATAGAGGGGGGACTGGGATTTAGTATAGAGGGGGTACTGGGATTTAGGATAGAGGGGGAGGGTACTGGGATTTAGTATAGAGGGGAGTACTGGGATTTAGTATAGAGGGGGACTGGGATTTAGTATAGAGGGGGTACTGGGATTTAGGATAGAGGGGGAGGGTACTGGGGTTTAGTATAGAGGGGGTACTGGGATTTAGTAGAGGGGGTACTGGGATTTAGTATAGAGGGGGAGGGACTGAGATTTAGTAGAGGGGGCTACTGGGAGTTAGTATAGAGGGGGAGGGTACTGGGATTTAGTATAGAGGGGGTACTGGGATTTAGTAGAGGGGAGTACTGGGATTTAGTATAGAGGGGGAGGGTACTGGGATTTAGTATAGAGGGGGAGGGACTGAGATTTAGTATAGAGGGGGTACTGGGATTTAGTATAGAGGGGGTACTGGGATTTAGTATAGAGGGGGTACTGGGATTTAGTATAGAGGGGGAGGGTACTGGGCTTTAGTATAGAGGGGGTACTGGGATTTAGTATAGAGGGAGAGGGACTGGGATTTAGTATAGAAGGGGAGGGACTGGGATTTAGTATATAGGGGATACTGGAATTTAGTATAGAGGGGGGACTGGGATTTAGTATAGAGGGGGGTCTGGGATTTAGTATAGAGTGGGGCTGGGATTTAGTATAGAGGGGGGCTGGGATTTAGTATAGAGGGGGTACTGGGATTTAGTATAGAGGGGGTACTGGGATTTAGTAGAGGGGGTACTGGGATTTAGTATAGGGGGTACTGGGATTTAGTAGAGGGAGGGACTGGGATTTATTATAGAAGGGGTACTGGGATTTAGTATAGAGGGGGGACTGGGATTTAGTATAGGGGGCTGGGATTTAGTATAGAGGGGGTACTGGGATTTAGTAGAGGCGGTACTGGGATTTAGTATAGAGGGGTACTGAGATTTAGTATAGAGGGGGGGGACTGGGATTTAGTAGAGGGAGGGACTTGGATTTAGTATAGAGGGGTAGGGACTGGGATTCCGTACAGAGGGCGGGACTGGGGTTTAGTAGAGGGGGTACTGGGATTTAGTATAGAGGGGGAGGGTGTGGGATTTAGTAGAGGGGGTACTGGGATTTAGTATAGAGGGGGAGGGTACTGGGATTTAGTATTGGGTGGGTACTGGGATTTAGTAGAGGGAGGGACTGGATTTAGTATAGAGGGGGAGGGACTGGGATTTAGTATAGAGGGGTAGGGACTGGGATTTAGTAGAGGGGGTACTGGGATTTAGTATAGAGGGGGAGGGACTGGGATTTAGTAGAGGGGGCACTGGGATTTAGTAGAGGGGGCACTGGGATTTAGTATAGAGGGGGAGGGACTGGGATTTAGTAGAGGGAGGTACTGGGATTTAGTATAGAGGGGGAGGGACTGGGATTTAGTAGAGGGTGGTACTGGGATTTAGTATAGAGGGGGTACTGGGATTTAGTATAGAGGGAGTACTGGGATTTAGTATAGAGGAGGAGGGACTGGGATTTAGTATAGAGGGGGAGGGACTGGGATTTAGTAGAGGGAGGGACTGGGATTTAGTATAGAGGAGGAGGGACTGGGATTTAGTATAGATGGGGAGGGACTGGGATTTAGTAGAGGGAGGGACTGGGATTTAGTATAGAGGAGGAGGGACTGGGATTTAGTATAGAGGAGGTACTGGGATTCCGTACAGAGGGCGGGACTGGGGTTTAGTAGAGGGGGATGCTGTTTTTTTTGGTACTGTACTTTTCAAAACAAACCTAAGTTTCTATGAAAATGTAAAGTTTTTTTGTGGCCCACATACTGTAAACTTAAACCTTGTTTATGTGGCCCGTGCTAGCCTTTGAGTTTGACATGCTTGCTGTACATTAAACTGTATGTTATAGATTAAGCTGTATACTGTACATGAAACTGTATTCACTGGTTAGTCAGTGTACAGACATATAGTATATTATCACTGAGTGTACAGACAGATAGTATATTATCACTGGGTATTCAGTGTACAAACAGTATATTATCACTGAGTATACAGACAGATAGTATATTATCACTGGGTACTTAGTGTACAGACATATAGTATATTATCACTGAGTGTACAGACAGATAGTATATTATCACTGGGTACTTAGTGTACAGACAGATAGTATATTATCACTGGGTACTTAGTGTACAGACAGTATATTATCACTGAGTGTACAGACAGACAGTATATTATCACTGGGTATTAGTGTACAGACAGATAGTATATTATCACTGGGTACTTAGTGTACAGACAGTATATTATCACTGAGTGTACAGACAGATAGTATATTATCACTGAGTGTACAGACAGACAGTATATTATCACTGGGTATTAGTGTACAGACAGTATATTATCACTGAGTGTACAGACAGACAGTATATTATCACTGGGTACTTAGTGTACAGACAGATAGTATATTATCACTGGGTATTAGTGTACAGACAGTATATTATCACTGAGTGTACAGACAGACAGTATATTATCACTGGGTATTAGTGTACGGACAGACAGTATATTATCACTGGGTATTAGTGTACAGACAGGCAGTATATTATCACTGGGTATTAGTGTACAGACAGTAAGTATATAATCACTGAGTGTACATACAGACAGTATATTATCGCTGGGTACTTAGTGTACAGACAGATAGTATATTATCACTGGGTATTAGTGTACAGACAGTATATTATCACTGAGTGTACAGACAGATAGTATATTATCACTGGGTACTTAGTGTACAGACAGATAGTATATTATCACTGGGTATTTAGTGTACAGACAGATAGTATATTATCGCTGGGTACTTAGTGTACAGACAGATAGTATATTATCGCTGGGTACTTAGTGTACAGACAGATAGTATATTATTACTGGGTACTTAGTGCACAGCCAGATAGTATATTATCACTGGGTATTTAGTGTACAGACAGTATATTATCACAGAGTGTACAGACAAATAGTATATTATCACTGGGTATTCAGTGTACAAACAGTATATTATCACAGAGTGTACAGACAGATAATATATTATCACTGGGTACTTAGTGTACAGACAGTATATTATCACAGAGTGTACAGATATATTATGTGTATTATGGATATTATCACCACTAGATGCTGTCCAGTTTTTGGTTGTTGGTTTTGATTGCACTGATGACATGGACAGGCCCCAGCAGAAGTATCCACACCCTTATTAATAAATAATACACAGGATATTAATGTGTACTCCTACAGCAGGGTTATATAGCATGGTTTACTGTCAGGCAAACTGGCTGCGCTGTGATGTCAGTTCTGCGTTTAAATCGGGTTAACAGGCCATCGGTATGCAGCATCCTAATTACTGTTTAGCAGAACGTTCCATTTTGTTGTTTAATGAGGCTCCTAGCATTCTGCGAGAATTAAAGGCTTAGTGAGCTCTTCCTCTTACGGGGATAATGATGGGGGGGATTGTAGACATTGTTACAGCGTGTGATTACTATTATCCGGACCATTACTCGCAATATCGTCAATGGCTATTAACGTTAATGGCAATTACATTGAAAGGATGTTAAGGTTTAATAATCATCGAGTTTGACTCAAAATATCCTAATAAATCCAGAACAACTTGACCTGCAAGCTGCCCGTATCGCAGGAATACATTCATTATTTCCCCACTAATTGCAGTGCTCAGATATGCAAAATAGTGTTCAATTAAAATGACATAAGTCAATTCTGACCAAACTATTTTCCTGAAACACGTTAATGTTAGGGACTTACAACGGAGCCCACATTTGGGGTTCCTACTGATTAAATCAGTGTCTAGTGCAGTAGCTTCCATGGTTTATAAGACCTCAAGTCTATCAGGATAGTGGCTAACGAGACAACTGTGGCATTATATCCGCATGCCACCCATCAAGCTTAGTTCTCAGACAATGTCCCTTGATTTATTAGTGTGCGAGAAAATCAGCGTGTGGAATACAATTAGTTACTTGCTTCTTTTAGAAGAACCCTTACCCAACATTTGTCAGCCTAGCTGCAAGAAACAAGTCCGTAACTTGCATAAAGGCTTTCTCAGTGTAGAGCCCTCAGTACAATGACACGAACGCCAATTTAAAGTGTTGTGAGTCCACCTCTTCAAAGCCAAACCACAAAACCTCCAACACGATTTTCCTCCATTACTTATCACCAGTAAGATTGTTTTATCGGACTTGCAAAAACATTGTGAGTTAATTTCCCTGAAATGTATTGAACGTCTTAAGTACCACGGATCATCTTGGTTTTAGAAACTAGGATTCTCTGCAGTTTATAGGATGTACCATCATATTTCAGCAAAATTAGCTACAAGGCTATTGCAAGCACAACACAAAAATATCTATGGCAAAATTGAATAGAGGCAGATACATTTGCTTGCATGTATAATATCTCTGTTTTACCTTTTCTACAATGGCCATCATTTTAAGCTATGGAACTCATACCCTCATCATGATATATCAATTATTCAAATCTAATATTTGCTATATTATAGTGTATGAATAATGGAGGGTCATGCTCTCGGAATCGGAGGGTGTGGAGGGGTGGCTTGAAGCAGTTTACAACAGATTACAGAAAGAGAATTTCAAAATAAAAGAAGGGGAACATGTTTAAAGCACTGTAATAACTTAAACAGTTTGTGACAAACTCCCCTTTTCAAGTAAGTTTGCCACAAGTTCTTGGAGGGGCCCGATTGCCAGCCTCCTGCCCACAGACTATGGACCCTGCAGGGAAACCTGTAAAAGACTACCGAACTTGACTGACTGTTAGCACTGATTTCCCTGGAACTGTTTTGGGCATGGGGCCATGCTTGCCGACGGTCAAAACTATGACTTCCAGGAAATTCCTGAACCGATCTGGGTGACTTTTTGATATGTTGTTCATCCAGATCAGGGCTATCATGGGATGTGACTGTGGGGTTGTGGGGTGTTATGTGTTTTTAAGGTACTTTTTGGGGTTTCATAAAATTGTATGTTTTTCTGTGCTTGGAGATAATTGGGTTAGATTAGTACAGTTCCTGATTCAATTATCTCCCAAGCACCGAGGAGGGATTCTATTGTTTGTGTATGTGAGTGTCTCACTACTATGTTATTATTGGTTTATTCACTTTGTGTCTCTGTGCCCAACAAGGTCCACCTGGGTGTCACCCTTGTTGGGAAACTTGCATAAAAGGCCAGTGTGCCTCCATTAAAATCCTATTCCAGCTTACACTCCAAAACTGTGTGTCGTCCTGTTATTGGAGGGAAAGAAGATTTACTCCTGTGTCTGCTGTTCCAGCTTGCAGGGGATTCAACGTGGAAAGTCCTTGTAAGGACTAGAGCTAATTCCCCCTTCGGCTCCAGGAAGGAGCGGTTCCAGGGCCCCAGTCAAGCCACGTCGACTGTGGGCAGAAGTGCTGCGGTTTGTCCCCTGTTCCAGCTAAGAAGCGGTCCTTGGCGGAGGTCCCTAGCCAGGGGTACAGGGAGCTCCGTTACACAGTTGCCTACAGTGTTCGTTTAAGTGAAGACAAAACATGTTAGGGTGGAGGGAGAATTGATTGTTTTAAACCTTGAATTTGAACTTCCCTATCAGTATTCTAATTTAGAACAGGAAAAAGCAGGTGTGAATCAGAGCACCTCACCAGTATGTGTCCCTTGGGTAAGACGCCTAATGATATATATCTGCCTAACGTGGATTGCAAGCTCAGCTGACCAGGCCCTTTCTCTAATTGTTACATTGTACACATACTTACATCATAGAATTCCACTGACATCTATAAATATAATCACATGGTGCTGCACCTGAAAATCACTTTCTAAGAAATGATTTCTTTACTTTTTAAAATCCTGTTTAGCCTATTTAAATTATTACCACCAGAGTAATTATTATCCAGAGTTATTATTATTATAATTATTGTGATAAAAATGTGCTAGCACTACAGAGATAAGTGTGTGATAGTGTGTTAAGTATAATATATATACTTATCTAATAGTGTGTTCTCTTTTAGATTATACAGCCATTTCCCATGTTTTGTTTTTTCTATTCCTATTATTATTGTGGATTATAAATATCTGTAGCATTTTACAACTATTTAAAAGTGAAGGAACAATGGCAGATCCAATATTAATTTTTTTATATATACTATGTCATACCATAGCTATTGTTTCCAAATCCGCAATTTAGGCAGATTTTTGCAGCTTTCTTCTCCATTCACAAATGATACCCTCTACTCTACAAAATTTGAGAAATATTAAAGTAAATCCTGGAAACCCTTTTCTTTACTCCTGCTAAACCATCGTAGGAGAAGTTCCTTAACTTCCCCTTGAAATCCTGTATGACGTAACTGAGAAAGAACCCAGAGTATGACTTTTATTATTACTCTCGAGGTAAACAATTTAATGACTCGTCATTGTTTAGTCTGAACTATGACATTTGTTATCCTATTAATATTGTAATAAGGACGTCTTGAGTTGCCATTTCCGAAGGTGACGGTGAGTTGGCAGCACCTGGGAACGGCAGTTCTGGAGATGATATTTGTCGATGTTCTTTCATTACATGGAGATCGCAGTGATTGGCAGCTGAGTTAATGGCTGTGGATAAGCCGGAGGCAGTTGTGTAACCCAGCAATTAGGGCTGAATTACAAAAAGCTCCGTCTGCAGCCTGTCCCCAGCTCCTTCATTCATTCTGTGTTGTTTGCCCTCCCTCTTGGCTGTCTTCACCTTTCTCTCATTGATTCCATTTGTGGCTCTGTCGTTTCTAATGCCTATCAGTAGCAAAACCAATTAGTAATCTCTCTAAATGCCAGAGCTATCACCCTGAAATTGATGCCATGCTCAGCGTTTGGATCTAAATCACAATAATGGGGGAACTAGAAAAACACAGGACTTTATTCACTAAATAAAGACTTGCCACCATGATAGTGTATTAGTGTATCGTTGCAATTTCTACAAAAAAATGTGAATAAAAAAAATTACTTTTTCAAGAAAATGTCCATCTCGTTAGTTAAATATTACTGAGGACAAAACGGTCCCACCGAGTGCCATCCTTTATTATATTGCTGTCTATGAGGTTAATTTATTCTTTAAAGAGGCAGATGGGTTCCAAAGGGTTTGATGAGCACAGGCAATTGGCTGGTACTTTATGTACATTTAACTTTTTTGAGACCTTAATATTTGTATTGTTAGAGTTCTTTAGATGTCACTTTAAAAGGTTTATTTAGAGCTGTAACGGACCGTTTCAGCATAAAAGGGAATAAAATCTGTTTAGGCGATAATCCCCTTTTTGAGAGACAGGCACAGCTACTGCAGAACACCAAACTCCAGAACTGGATACAAAATAGCACTTCAAACTGGAACCTCACGAATAGCTGCTAGCAGATGAATAGGAAAAGCAGACATCAGCTTACACTCCTAGCAGTCAATCTCCAACAGCATACAGTGAATCCCCCCAAGAACGAGACAAGGCTCCGTGTTGAAGGTCAAGCAGTGGTCTGAGGTGCTGGGGCACCCAGCCTGGTTTTTATTACATGAGTACACATACAGGCCACACCCAGGGGGAGGCATAAAATAACCAATGACATAGATGTTACATCCCACACATCCCCTCCCCTTAGTGTGACACATAATCCCATTATGCATACAGTTCAAAATATACTTTTACACAACTTTCATAACTTTAAAACCATACATCACATTCACATAAAAATACATATCCACAATCAATCCATTCAGGGGAACAACATACTCAAAAATTGCATGAATCAGACCAGGGGTTCAAAAGTTAGTAAAAGTATCTTTTGGGCCCTGGCTTGCAGCATGGCAAAATCTGGCTCAAACAGAAGAAAAACATCCCCACAATGCATCCCGGTTTCCTCCCTTCTGCCCTGGAGATAATTGGAGAAGTAATCCAATTATCCAGGACTAGAGGCAGACTCCATTAACCACATGGTTGCAAAACAACATAAAACTCTTTAAAATACATAAAGTCACATTTTACACATAACACACAGACATTTCACATATCCCCAGATAGCTCAGGTCTGCGTACACATTATTAGGTGAATGGCACACAGACCACACAAATACAGTTTAATTGCCATGGAGCCAAAGTCTTTCCCATAGTCTTTCATTATATGAATAGGCTCCATGGCATAGCTATCTGGGGGTATCACTGCTCACACAGGGCAAGTACCGAATGGCCCCACTGTATTTAAAGGGCCAGAATGAGTGACATGCACTCTGTTAGGGCCGAATACTGTTTTTAAAGGGCCCAATCTCCCAGGGACCATAATCACATGGCAAGAGGCTGGCAAGCAGTCCTCTCCAGGCCCAAGTGGCGAAGGGCACTTCGTCACAAGAGCTAACAACAAATTCCAGAGCAGTTCAGTATTTATGGTGAGACACAATGATTTGGCTAGAGTTTAGGATTCCTTCAGGGTTATTCACTATAGAATTTAAAGTGCATTTCACATTTTAAGATAGCCAAATTCACTAAGTCAGCTGTGCTTTCAGTGCTTGTCCGTAGTTTATATACACAGCAAAAGAAGCAGGAAATTGGAGTATTAGCCATTCCCTGTAGTATTTTGGAGATCACAGTACCTGGTCCTAGCCCTCAGAATGAGGGTGACAACTGTCACATTGTATATCCATAGTTCATACCTCAGTCCTTGAGGCAGGACTGCTGCCTGTTTTGGGAAGTACCTGTCTGTTAGTATGTGTGTTCCCAATCTTTTCATGTCTTCTGCCCACTCCCTATTCCGGAGCGCTTCCTCGAAGGGAATTCATTCGCCTCCATAACGGACCACCCCAATATTCCATTTTGAACATTCACACTTTGCAACATGGTGTCAGACCGCAAAAGAAACAATTAATGCAAGCGAACGCCGGCCAGGGGGAGCATTCATGCATTGTTTCCCGAACAAGGCCCTACCCAGTGCCCATTAGAACATTCACGCCAATTAATCAGAACGTTCACACTTGCAACATACATGTGAAACCGCAAGGGAAGTAATGAATTACTTCTCCCCCGGGTGGTCGCCATTTCATACAGATGAATGCCGTCCAGTGCAGGGTTCACACAGAGACCTTGTGAGCAGAGCCGGGTCATGGGAGGTACTGCTGCGAGGGTCTCTGAGATTGGTGTGGGCACTTCTGGGGAACCGGCGAGTTTGGCGGGCTGAGACAAAGAGACCAGCTCTTTTCCTGCGGGCGGGCTCTCTGTGCCTAGGAGACAGTCCCTTTTTTCCGCGCTTGGTCTCCCAGGTACAGAGGCTCATGAGATGAAGACCCCTGTCTCCAGATGTGGAAAACACTATGGTTGGGTGGTGAGCTTTTGGGGACAAACGGACAAAGCCCTTTTCCCACTCTTGGTTCCCGGGAGGGGGAATGATCCTGGGAGGGAACATTGTATGTCCTGTGTTACACTCCTTGCATGGGGTTATGCTTAAAAGCCGTGTGTGGCCAATAACATTGTGTTGTATCTCCAGAACTGTGTGTCGTCCAGTTACTGGGGGGGAAATGGGTCTCTTTCTATCCTAAATGGTTTCTGTTCAACTGAAGGAAGAGAAATAGCGGAGGTAACCGGTTGGGTTGCCAGGTGGTCTGCTACAGTCCTTGGGGTGAAGGTAGATAGATATTGACTCATACCTGGTTAATTGTCTGTATATAAACCTTCATTTTCTACTTGGACGATACTCCTGATATGTGTGAAGGACAATTCTGGGGCAACATCTTAAAGTGGAGCAGTCACCATGGGAATGAGTGGAATATTCCTTCTAATTGCTCCACTATTGCAGGTAAACCTTAGACTCTCCTTTAATACAGAGCTCACAGGGGCATGTAGCACGTCTCATTAAGGTGATTTCTTATTTCCTTTGTTTAGTAAATAGTAAAATATTGCTAATTTATAAATCCCATATTATTACATAAAAAATCTGCAGCATAATTATTTTAATTAAAATGATCTGCCAAATTATTGTACCACAAAATACAGCGTTAAAAATAAGGAACAAATTAAAATGTTTGATAGGAATAATCCAGCATACGTGTAAAGATATAGTGAATCGGCATTCTTCTTCCAGTTAACATGACACATTTTGATGTTAAAAAGTAGGGAAGGAGTAAAAGTAGGACAAGAATAAAACTAAATGTACAAAGACTTAACGATTTTTAAAAATATTTAACACAAAAAAACCACAATAGATATAAGATGTTGCGATGGTGGTGTGACACGCAATCTAATGGTAACATAGCCGGTTGTTATTTGACCCATCCAAGCAGATGCCTGATTTTATGTCTCAGATTACAGTGAGATTATAGCTTGCTTGAGAGTTTTAAGACTGCATCCTTCCGCAAAGCCTGTCATCTCCCCCCGTCCACGGAGCTGTAATCACAGTGAGATTTGAATAGGGTAAATGGCCCCGGAGATCATAGCGTTATCTCATTAAATAAAACATATGCTGGATGAGAAGACACTTTTATTAAACAGATGTGATGCTATTCCATCCTTATCCTTGCTTCCATTCTACTCCTGTGTAAACAATTGATCTTTTAGCCGTCATACTACATTAGAAAGTGACTGAGGGCATGCATTGAATTATTCTGGGAACTAATTTCAATGGATTTCCCAGAATCCTCTGCTCCAGTGGAATGATTTGATCTGTGATGATTAAGTCAGAAGACGAGCTTTTCTGAGCGACATCAGTTGTATCAGAAGCATTTCTGACCTGACAGTAGACTATACGCAAACTGTCTGTTATCTGTGACACTTACATTGCTGTTTACATTTTTAACATCCTGTAAGAGCGAGGGTGCTATCAGCTTACTGAGGGACATGGTGCTTTGAGAAAGGGAATACCCGAAACGTGATATTCTGTCCTTCAAATAAATACCAGTAGCACCTTGGTGTGCACACAGCAGCTTTTTGAGCAGCCTCTTGTTTGTTTTATTTGTTCTGTACTTATAGCAAGCAATGGAGGTCTACAATCACATGGCAAAATGAATGCTCGCTGTTTAGTATATGGAATGGGTCCAGTGTTATATATTTTTAACAACCGCACTCTGAGTTTTGCTTACTTGGTCCTAAGTAAACAATATGGATCTTGTTTATTTTTTTTTATTTTTTTTAACTGCTTTAGAGCTGGACCGTTCACAAAGAAAACGTCCAAGAAAACCTCTGGTTAAGTAGAATGAAGGATTCTGAAGCGAGATGGCCCAAGACTTGATGTTAGATTAGAGCTCCAATTTGATGAAGATTCTAGTAAAGAGATTAATTAGGCTCTGACAGGTATATGTGATACAGAGCGAGATATGGGCAGGTGAAAGGCGACAAGGTAAAATATAATATAATGTTTGTGGAATGAATAAAGGATACGCTAGATACGCAAGACATGCTATGATCAAGTTAACGCAGTACATCGTCTAATATTTAATATTTGATGAATTAGTGCTCGTTTTCAAAAGGCTTGCTGTCTATGCGTTCCAGTAAACGTTACTTTTTAATGGGTATATCATGAGATTAAGAAAGAGGAAAAGATGGCACAGAACTTGCCATAATTCTAGAGTGAAGTGACCCCAAACAATTGTAGAACTAGCAATTAAACAGAAGAAGTGCTAAGGATAACATTCAGTGAGGAGAGGAGTGTAACCCTCTATCAGGGGAAGGATGCCAATTTGGGCCAGAATGGTGAAATGCAGACAATGAGAAGACATTGTTCCACCAGATGACAAAACATTTTATAATTTGACGTCTGCACAGTAACCCATATTTAGTTTCCTGGCAGCTCTATTAGAACATTTTCTGTAATCTCTCTCTCCTGCAGCACAGTGCCAATAAACCACCCATTTTATTTAAAGGACCACTATAGTGCCAGGAAAACAAACTCATTTTCCTGGCACTATGTAGTCCTTAGGTCCCCCCCCCCACCCTCATGGCCCCCCTCCGCTGGGCTGAATGGGGCTGAAGGGGTTGAAACACTTACCTTTCTCCAGCGCCGGGCTTCCTTGGCGCTGGGGAACTCTCCTTTTCCTGCCGACGTCAGCGCCGAATGCGCGGCAAGAGCCGAATTCGCATTCAAACCGCCCATAGGAAAGCATTACTCAATGCTTTCCTATGGACGTCAGCACCTTCTCACTGATTTTTACAGTGAGAATCACGGATGAAAATGTAGATTTTCTGGGGCAAGTAAAGTAAATACAGGCTAGATGAGATTATTTTATTTAAAGTTCTCAGTTCAGAGCAGTGGCTCCCAACCTTTTTAATTCAAGGCTCCCTAAATATTTTAATATTTTTCCAAGGCGCCCCAAATTAAAATGATTTCCAAGGTTGTATATATGTACAGTGCTGTAGTGGACCTAGGGTAACCCAACTGGTTAGCTCCGCTAATTCCCTTCCTTTAGCCTGTCAGGAACCATTTACAGTGTAAAGATACCCATTTCCCCCCATTCCCTCAGTAACTGGACAACACACAGTCCTGGAGGTACAACACAATTTTATTGGCCACACACGGTTTTTATGCATAACACCAAGGGGTTTCCCATAAAAACAGACAAGGTCACATTCCAAGATCCTCCCCCTCCCTGGGACCCTAGCACGGGACGGGACTTTATTACCTTTGAATATTACCCCACCACTATGAACACAGGGTTTCCCACACTAGTCGCCAGGGTGTCCTCTGTGAGGTCAAGCGTGGGAAAAACGGACCGTCCCTTTGTCTCCCAGGCACAGAAAAAGCCTGCCCGCGGGAAACCGACAAGCCGGCACCGACAAGCACGCCAACCTAGCCAGTGCCCCATGAGTGTTCACACCAACCTCAGGAAATCGACAAGCCGGCACCGACAAGCCCGCCAACCTAGCCAGTGCCCCATGAGTGTTCACACCAACCTCAGGAAACCTCACAGCGGCGCCTTCCTTGGCTAGGCTCTGCTTGCAAGGTCTCTGTGTGAAACCTAGCTTGACGGGTCCCCTGTGCCCAAGACTGAGCACACCTGTCCAAACAGCTTCTTCCCACCGCCAAACCACAGATGTCAGCCTGTTCACGAAGATCCTGTCAGCTGTCACCTCTCGCCCAAGAACAGCAGGCACACACACAGCTTGAGGGTAGAAGAGGAACTCCCTTTTTTATTAGAAACACCTAGGTATTTGTATACATAGAAACATAGAAACATAGACTGTGACGGCAGATAAGAACCATTCGGCCCATCTAGTCTGCCCAATTTTCTAAATACTTTCATTAGTCCTTGGCCTTATCTTATAGTTAGGATAGCCTTATGCCTATCCCACGCATGCTTAAACTCCTTTACTTTGTTAACCTCTACCACTTCAGCTGGAACGCTATTCCATGCATCCACTACCCTCTCAGTAAAGTAATACTTCCTGATATTATTTTTAAACCTTTGTCCCTCTAATTTAAGACTATGTCCTCTTGTTGTGGTAGTTTTTCTTCTTTTAAATATAGACTCCTCCTTTACTGTGTTGATTCCCTTTATGTATTTAAATGTTTCTATCATATGTCCACTGTCTCGTCTTTCCTCCAAGCTATACATGTTAAGATCCTTTAACCTTTCCTGGTAAGTTTTATACTGCAATCCATGAACCAGTTTAGTAGCCCTTCTCTGAACTCTCTCTAAGGTATCAATATCCTTCTGAAGATACGGTCTCCAGTACAGCGTACAATACTCCAAGTGAGGTCTCACCAGTGTTCTGTACAATGGCATGAACACTTCCCTCTTTCTACTGCTAATACCTCTCCCTATACAACCAATCATTCTGCTAGCATTTCCTGCTGCTCTATTACATTGTCTGCCTACCTTTAAGTCATCAGAAATAATCACCCCTAAATCCCTTTCCTCAGATGTTGAGGTAAGGACTCTATCAAATATTCTGTACTCTGCCCTTGGGTTTTTACGTCCAAGATGCATTATCTTGCACTTATCCACATTAAATGTCAGTTGCCACAACTCTGACCATTTTTCTAGTTTACCTAAATCATTAGCCATTTGGCTTATCCCTCTTGGAATATCAACCCTGTTACATATCTTAGTATCATCAGCAAAAAGACATACCTTACCATCAAGACCTTCTGCAATATCACTAATAAAAATATTAAAGAGAATGGGTCCAAGTACAGATCCCTGAGGTACCCCACTGGTGACAAGCCCAAGTTTCGAATATACTCCATTGACTACAACCCTCTGTTGCCTGTCACTCAGCCACTGCCTTACCCATTCAACAATATTGGAATCTAAACTTAAATATTGCAGTTTATTGATAAGCCTTCTATGTGCAACAGTGTCAAAAGCCTTACTGAAATCTAGGTAAGCAATGTCTACTGCACCACCCTGATCTATAATTTTAGATACCCAATCAAAAAAATCAATAAGATTAGTTTGGCATGATCTCCCTGAAGTAAACCCATGCTGTCTCTGATCTTGAAATCCATGTGTTTTTAGATGTTCAACAATCCTATCCTTTAACATGGTTTCCATCACTTTCCCCACTACTGAAGTAAGGCTTACTGGCCTATAGTTGCCCGACTCCTCCCTATTACCTTTCTTGTGAATGGGCACAACATTCACCAACTTCCAATCTTCTGGGACTACTCCTGTTATCAATGATTGGTTAAATAAATCTGTTAATGGTTTTGCTTGTACACCACTAAGCTCTTTTAATAGCTTTGGGTGTATTCCATCAGGTCCCCTTGACTTATTTGTCTTTACTTTTGACAGTTGAAATAGAACCTCTTCCTCTGTAAACTCACGTGTAATAAATTACTCATTTATCCTTTTTCTTAACTGAGGTCCCTGTAACGGATCGCCTGGCACCCCGACTGGGTACCTCCGTTAATGGATGCTCCTAGCGTTTCCTGAGGACTCCAAGCACTGCAGCAGACACCACAACCAACGAATCAGAGAAGCGTATAAATCCTCTCAAGCATATGAATGCTGTAGACAGTTGAATAGGAAACCATACGAATAGGTTTACACTCCTAGCAGTCAAACTGGAACAGCATACAATAAATCCTACCCCAATAATGAGACGACACTTCACTTTGAGGGTTAAGCAGGAACTTAAGATTTATTCACACACTGTCTTATAAAGGATTCTGGAGATCGATCAGCAACCTGATTCCGGGCCACTTTTGGGGAGAAAACGGAGCTCTGTGACCGAGGCCTAGTCAAGCCTACCCGGGAGGTGAGTAGGGCGGACGGCCGCCGCCCTGCTATCCTGCCTGACCGCAACATGGTGGTCCCCTAATGCAATGGGGTTATGGCCCCGCTTTCCGCCCTTCTGGGCTGGTGGGGGTTATCCCGGCCTACCCTGGGGCTCTACCCCGATCGGAGACCTCGCTTACCACCTAAGATGGTGTCGGAGTCTGACCGGCAAGCTGTGGAATGGCCCCCCTATCCCCCTCGGGGCTCTTGGCGCTAATCACGGGAAACTCAGGGAGATAGCAAGCGAGACACTTACCTATCCTTAGACCCGGCCTGGAGTGCTTCAATCGACACTGAGGAGCTTGAGCAGTGACAATCTGACCGACACAGCGGCTATAAAGGCAATCCGGCAGCGAGCTGGTGAGATCCCACGACGTTACACACAAGATGGCTGCGGATCAATCTGAGGACACGGCACATACCAAGCTCCCAACCGCATACCCGGCACTGCCTGACAAGCCACACAACAGCATCGGGGAAGCATTCACTGATGGAGCTGTGAAGCAAAGCATTGTTGCCTGCCAGTGATGGGAGTCGCTCTCTGCACAGGGACTGGGGCTGCCTACTCTCTGCCACCTGAACAACAACGAACAGGGAGGGAGTCTCTGTCAGGGGACCCAGGGTTCCTTAAGCACTGTGGCATGACTTTTCTGTATAATGCAAACACCAGCCAAGCCATATCGACTAGCCTATATATCTTTCCTATCTAACCTATTTTATCTATGATTCTCATCTTTTAAGCCTGCTCTCAGGCAGCAAAGCGCAGAGTCAGTATAAGTCTCCTGTCAGATGTGTAGCTGATCTAATGTACTAGCATACTAACTTATGCATGCGGTTGGTGAGGCAACTCTATGCTCTATGCACTATGCTCTCTATGCAGTTAAAAATGTATGAACCACAATGTGAATACCCATCGTTACAAATGTTTAAACTTGATCATCATTTCCTTAAGTAACTAAAAAATTTGCAAGTCAATCGAATACCCCATTGTTATAATCTATGAATATCAGCGTGAGGAATGCCGTTGGGGTACCTCATGCGTGTTGTCCTATTTAATTGCACTGCAAAAATAAAGAATTAAAAAAAAAAAAGAAAAAATACATATTTACAGCCAATCCATTCAGGGGAACAACATATAAAAAATGGCATGAATCAGACCAGGGGTTCAGAAGTTAGTAAAATATCTTTTAAAACCCCCTGCCAGCATGGCTTTCCGGCCCAGACCAGTTTCAGAGTCTTCTATTCTGGAGATACTTGAGAAGTAATTCAATTATCTCCCAGGACACCATTATGCACATGGTGAGCACAAAGCAATAAAATACTATAAAATACACTAGGTCACATTTTATACATAAAACACAGACATGTCACATATCCCCAGATAGCTGGGATCTGAGCGCACAAAACTACCAAATAGCGCTCAGATCCTATTCACACAGTTCAATTGCCATGGAGCCGAAGTCTTTAACTACACGAATGGGCTCCATGGCATAGCTATCTGGGTTAACACATTCACATAAAGTCGGGTCCATAGTCCAAAGGCAAGAGGCGGGCAAGCAGCCCCTTCCAAGGACACGTGGCGAGGTCGGTTTCGCCACAGTCCCTTTCCTTCATATTCATCTGTAAATACCGAACAAAAATATTAATTGAGGCAGTCAGCTAGACCTTTATCCTCTTCTACATACCTTCCTTCTTTTGTTTTTAATCTAACTAATCCTTGTTTTACTTTTCTTTTCTCATTTATGTATCTAAAAAAAGTTTTGTCCCCCTTTTTTACTGACTGCTATTTTCTCTTCTGTTTGTGATTTGGAAGCTCTTATAACTTGCTTAGCATCTTTCTGCCTAATCTTATAGATCATTCTGTCTTCCTCACTCTGGTTTTTTTTAGAATCACTAAATGCTAACTTTTTGTTTTTTACTATTTTGGCCACATCTGCGGAGTACCACAGTGGTTTCTTGAATTTTTTGCTTTTACTGACAAAAAAATGTGATTGACTTGGAAGTCTAAGAGGGCCCAATGAGATTTGAACTCATGACCCCTGGTTTACAAGACCAGTGCTCTAACCCCTGAACTATGGAGCTCTGATTAATACAAGCAAATGCATTAGTAAACACACAAAGGTTTGGAATAGCAACCAATCAAACTGGGTCTAAAGAAACAGCCAATCACACTAAGCCCATTAATAACCAATAGGGCACACCATCACAGAACACCTACTTTGCATACACAGGAAAACACTATGCATTAGGTAAAGGGCTTAACACACAGTCAACAATAGGTGACTCAGCTCTCTGAGTCACAAAGGGAAAAGTCCCAACTCCCACCCATGTGGGCACACAGATGGTTCAGTGCCATCTTGTCTCTCCATGTTGTGGCTAGATCTAAGTCTGTGAGGTCTAAATGGCCGCTACCCACCAGAGCCCACCCAAACAAAGGAGGCCTTGATGCCCAAGTGACAGCGTACCAGCGTTCCATCACACCTAGCAAGGAAAGCGTCTCCTTTTGGGATACTAATGCTCCAGCTGGATGACGTTCGTCTATATGAAATGGCGGCCACCCTGGGGAGCACTCATTAATTACTTCCCCTGCGGTTTCACACTTCGGTTGCGAGTGCGAAAGTTCATATTAATTGGCGTGGACGTTCTAATGGGGCACTGGAGAGGTTCTTGTGCGGGAGATAAATCAGTCGGGAAACAATCCACGAATGCTCCTCTTGGTGGAGTTTGTCTGTATGAATGGCGGCCACTCAGGGATGCACTCATTGTTTCCCTTGCGGGTTGACACCTATGTAGCGAGGTGTGAACGTTCTAACCTAACATTCTAAATTAGGAATCGGGGTGGTCCCCGTTGGGAAGGTGAATGGATTCCTTTAGTGGGCAACCTCCCGAATGGGGAGTGGACCCACTAAACGAAAGAATGGGGAAAACACTAGTAAGAGGGAAGGGAGTTTCACGAACAGGAAGCTGTTCCGCCACAAGCACAGCGGTGTATATTGGACCCCTGTTTGGCAGAAATGCTTGCCGTTCAAGCACAGATCCAGAGCCTAATCTCAGGAGGGGCACTGGTAGATTATTTAAATAAACAATCAAGGCACAATAACCACTACAGCACTTTGCAGTGTTTATGGTGCCAGTAGTGCCCTCCCAGAGTAAGTAGTCAAACTGTTTTATAACAGTTTGACAACTTAAAGGGTTCTGCCAGAATAGGGGCTGTAGTAGGGGATAGGGGCAGTAGTGTGTCTGAGGGGTGCAATATGTGTGTGTGTCTGAAGGGTGCAATGTGTGTGTGTGCACATGTGAGGGTTGCAGTGTGCATGTGTGTGTGAGAGAGGGGTGCAGAGTGTGGGGTGATGTGAGTGTACAGGGGTGCAATGTGTGTGTGAGGCAGTTTGTGCCCGAGGGGTACAGTGTGTGCGTGTGGGCGGGGTGAGGGGGTTGAGGCAGGTTTTGTCAGGGCTACAGTGTGTGAGGGGTACTGTTTGTGTGCATGGAGGGGTAATGTGTGTATGGGGGCAGTGTGTGTGTATGGGGGGGGGTTAAATGTGGGTCTGTGTGGTAGGAGGGCAGATAAATATATACTTTTATTTATTTTTTTACTTAATAAAAGTTTTTTTATTCAAAAAAATATATATTTTAATATCCCCCTCCCTGCTTACCTTTACCTTGGAGGGGGGCAGTATTAATCCCTGGTGGCACAGGTGGTGAGAGTGAACTCTAGCAGCCTCAGAAGCTGCTAGAGTTCACTCTCTCAAGATTTGGAGCATTGCCATGGTAACTGCGGCAACGCTCCAAGCTCGTGAGATGAGAACCCGGCGGAGCGGCAAGTTAGAACTCCCCGGAGTCCTCTCTCCCTCTCTCCCCTGCTGGCTGCAGCATTACACGGCTAGTGGGCCGGAGAGGGAGATCCGGTCCTGCAGAGCCAGCATCATAGCACCGGGCATCATAGCACCGGGAAAATATCTCGCAGCTCCCCTGTGTGCCTGGCACACATTTTGGGAACCACTGGTCGAGAGGATCACTGTGAATTATAAATTGAGGAGTTACTGTATCTAAAATGTATCCATACAAAGTAAGGAGACAACTTCAAATTTCAGCACTTTGAACTGCTTAGAAAACTATTTGAAGGTTAGAATGCCCTTCTTCTCTGTCTGAATCCTGTTTTTGGAACATATGACAAACACATCAGAGCATTTTTCGGAAACTCATACATTTTAAAGGGCCCCATAAAAAAAGTGTGAACCCTTGCTGTTGCAGAGTTTAGAGAGGACATTGATGGAGTACGTCCTATGAAATACAGGATATGCCATTCTTCTCTTTGTCGACAATAATGAAAGCTGCAGAATGATTTGGGAGGAGTTCTGTATCTGGGGAGATAAAAAATAGGAAATATTAATGGACAGAACTGAAGAGTCAGAAGAACAGATTTTATAATATCCCTGCAGAATATAACGGAAAAATACTCGGACATTAGAAGCACCAAAACGACTACATTTTAATGAGTCACCCTTTCCAAATGAAGCATAATGTGCGTCTAACTAAACGAACGCAGAGAGGCAGACAAAGCATAAAGTAGGATGCCCTTAATATAAAAAAATAAAACACATGGAGGGAGATTTATCAAGACAGCAAACGGGAGGCCTGCTGCAGCAAAGTGCTAGATGCATGGTAATTACCTTGGAAACCAGTAGAAACTGGACGTTTATCGAAGAGTTCTGTTCTAAAAAGTGGTCTGACATGCTAAACATGGGGCCATCACCATTGAAACGTGGTGAACCAACAAGCACATTCCATAGGTAACTCATCCCTTTTACTTTTTTGCACAATATTTTAATAAATCTCCCCCATTGTCTCAAAACATTTAGCACTTTGCACCCAAAATTGCACCTGTTTCACTTGATCAATTTCCTCCATAGTGAAGTGAACTTTTGTAAATACAGCCATATCTGTACTTAAAGTTACACTGTGGGCACCATAACTGCTTCATCTCTTTGAAATGGTTATAGTGTTCAGAACCCTCCATTCAGTACTAAACTGCTTTTAATATTAATAAAGTCGCTAGCAACTCATCCCCTCTGTGCTGCCTGGGCTAATGAAGAAGCATTAGGTTGAACAGTAATGGGCAACTGTAATTGGCTGAGTGTCACAGCTGACCATTTTCCACACATATCACAGGGCCCATTGCTGGTATGAATTGGGAAGTGTGTAATCCCTGCCTTAGCCACACCTCCAGTGGGGTCGGATCTATGGAAGCCAAGGACCCTTAGTCAGTGTTCAACTCAAAACTGTTAACACTGAATGTAGGGGACATCAACAGGGGACGCCTGGCACCATAACTACTTCATTTAAATGAAATGGTTTAACACTGAATGTAGGAACAGCGACAGGGGACTCCAGCCACAATAACCAATTTGTTGAGATGAAATGGTTATAGTGTATATAGTGTCCCTGTATGAATAATGCAGTGATGCTCCATATTTTAATCAATGTTTGCTCGCCCCTACAATGACGTTGATGCATGTCGCTATACCTGATGTGGCATACAGTATTTCAATTTGCTATAAACCCAAGTTACCACCTTTGATTCAAGCAATCTCTAGCTGTAATAGAACCAGATTATTTGCTATAAAATAAAACACAGTAATGACCAGTTTCTAGCAGAACCAGCCTAATGTGAGTGACTGATGGAAAACCTGCTTTAATGTTTGTTTCACGTCGAGAGGAATTATTTGAGGAGCTGCTTTGACAGCCATAGATGCAAGAAGTGACATTTAACACGTTTTAGCAAGGATTTATTTATTGGTAATTCTGCTATAAACCGGTTTTCTCTATAGGAAAAAAAAACATAAATACAAAACGTATAGAAAAAATAAATCTGAAAACCAAATTGAAAAATGAAGGCAACAATAACGGGTTCTAGTCACAGCTGGGCTAGTTTATCTCCAATGTGACCATTCGATTTTTATCACATTACTGTTTGGCTTTTAGTGAATAATTCCTGCATTTTGGGAGCCAGTAAACGTACAGATATCTGGGTGCCCTGCCACCCCTATGGCATCGACTCTGATCTATCCTGACACCAAGTATTGTGGAATAACAGGAGAGGAGGGTAGAACAAGTTGAACTGTGGGACATTTAGCTATGTTGGGGGGGGGGGGGGGGGAGGCGGGGAGCCTGGAAATGAAAGCTAGGGGAACAATCTAATCAATCATCACTAGCAATTCAGGCAGCATAACTTACGGATATGAAGAATCGGATTCTAAAATGGGTGATCAGTCACTTTGGGCATAATAGAGTCTGGCATTTATAGAATAGATATTAACTGTTATGTGACCGATTTTCAGCTGCTATAACAATGAAACTGGCAAGTCCATGGACCCATCACTGATGGTCTAGAGAAATGGTGTCTGACTCTCATATCACCATGTGATGATATGAGTTTAACAAGTAATACGTTATGGGACTATGTTGCTTTAAGAAGTTGAGCATGCTCAGTACTTTTAAATTTGCTGCAGTTACTCAGCCAAGTACTAAGCAGAAGATAAGTAAAACCTTTCCTTTGAAGACTTACTAGTTACAGACTCCGAACTTTACTCAATAGCCCAGTGATTGCATGGTGACAGACTGACTCTAACTCAATATTTTTTTGTACGCACATGTCCATGCACCACCGGCATTGATGAAGCAAACATGTGATTAACCACAAGAACAAGTGACATACTGTAAGGAAAGAATATAACTTTTCTATGCCTCAACTGCTCAACCAACAATGAAAGTGCCACCACCAATGGAAACAACCCGAAGAATGCTAGTTTGCGGACAAGTGTGCTTATTTTCTACTCTGCAGACCTCTTCACACAACTGACCTCCAAAATAAGTCCTGAAGCCTTAATAAAGAGCTCAAGCTCCACAGGAGAAACCACCACTTTTCTTAAAACACTGTCCTGATAAAGAAAAGTTGGCCAAAGCAGGGTTGACCAAAAACCTGTTAAAAACTTGCCCCATCGGGATAACCCAAAGTTAAGATGGCCAATCAAAGATTGTAGTTGCCTCAATGTCACCTTCCTGGCCTCTTTTACCTCTGCCACAACCTGCTGCAGTACAATCACTTTGTCCACAGGAAGCCTATCCCCACCCCTCTCCAAGACGATCAGATGCTTTAAACCATTAAAGGAAGGAATATCAGAAGCTTAATATGCTGCCTTATAACAGATGCAATTTCTTTATTGTAATCAAGGCTCGCCCTGTAAAGACAGCTGTCAGATTTTGGTTGTGAGATTGGAAATGACACATGTTTATCTCTCCCACTGCTAAGTTCCAGATGAAGTGAAGCAGACCCTTTCTAGAGCAATCAACAGAGTTCCACTAAATAGCAATCCAGAGCAGAGTGAATTGCTTTTTCCACGGCAGATTAATCAGTGTGTGAGCCTCTGTGAATTCACTCAGTATTCATTTGTTTTCTCCCGTGTCGATGAAGGGGGGCAGTGGGCAGTGGCAGTGAATATCTTAGTGGTGGTGGTGGGGAGGAGGGGATGCTGAGCCCCAAATCGGTTTGATTATTTTCCTTCATGAATTCTGCCCGGGAGCGGAAGCAGCACAGTAGTGCAGTTTAGATAGAGACGGAGGGAATATAACACTTTTACCATGTCCCTGCGTATCTATTATTGTGCTTCTTCTTCCCATCTGGAACTCAGCAAGGAGACCGGGGAGAGCAGCATGGAGACAAAACAACACATATCCAGTGCCTGGAAGTGAAGCATCAGCTCTGCAAACATTAACTAGCTGCTGTCTGATTTCCCACCCTGAGCAGAGCAGGAGAGATGGAAACATATCTGTGTTTGTCTGCATCTGTGTGTACATGTCTGTGTCTGTCTGTTTGTGCCTGTATGCCTGTATCGTTGTGCGTATGTCTGTGTATATGTCTATGTTTGTCTGTGTGTGCATGTATCTTTCTGTATGTGTCTGTATATACCTTTGTCAGTGTGCATGTGTGTGCCTCCACATGTATGCCTGTTTTGGGATGTGTGTGGGTTTGTGCTGTGTCTGTGTGCATGCCTCTGTCTATAAATATCCAGCTGTGAGTGTGTGTCTTTATGTATATATCCTTGAGTATATTAGGGGTATATATTTCAGTTGTTTAGGGGTGGAATTTGTGAAGGTGGGGGTCTTTTTGTTTCGGGCTCAAGCTCCAGGTTTTTTATGACCCTAACAATTGCCTTACTCTCATGTCCTGTATTTTGACATTATCTCCAGCCTTTGTTTCAAAAGAGGTTCTGCAATACCAATACATAGAGTTAATTACTCCAAAAAAGTCCAGATACTACTGGATAATAACTGCTATTAATTCTGAAATATGGAACTCCTAGAATTGATTTTACTCTCTCTTTGTCTTTGATCTGCTCTTCCACGATATTTACATGCAAAGCTCAGCCTCCTTCAGCATTATCTGAAATTTTCCAAACTTCATGCCAAAAAAAAAAGAAAAACAAAAAAATGGAAATATGACAGCTATCGGAAATGTTGCAATATGACCAAGAGCACTGTGACTGCTGGTCTACTAAGCCAACCAAGACTCGAAAAAAGCCAGCCACTACATAAATGACCCTCGCATCGCCCACTGCTGTGGCTGCTCTTCAAATGATCAATTCAATTGCAAAGAGGAACTGAATGATAATTTGCAAATGTGCATCCTGGTGGTCACTGATGAATCATCCATTCCTGTGCTTTAAATTGACTCGAATGCGGATATTACTGATTTCAAACCCTTCCAAATTAATTTTACAGAATCGTTCAGACTGACTGAATTCTAACCTCATTTGGCATAAAAAAAATCTTCAGTTTTGGGGGCAGGGCATGACCTTCCTGCAGTATGGACGTGTAGTGAGAGAGCTCCTCATCAATTCCCTAATATTGGGGATAAAATCGCCTAAACTTCCTCTCCAAATGATCTATACTGAGTCCTACCACAACTCTCACCAAGCAGATCACCATACTGAAGCTGCAGGTGGTTTATCTGGCTGTTTTGGCAGCGCATCAGATGGGAGCGGCAGCCAAATTCGCATCCTGAGGCGCTGTATTCCAACCTAACCACAGGGCTTCAAAGAATCTTGTATGTGCCTCGTCCCCCCCCTCTGGACCGGCGGGGGTGAACCCGGTCACCACACTGGCAGCTACCCTTTGTGACAGTGCCGTAGAAATTGGCGATTCCAACGGTGGTGCACCCAAGCTTGTTCACCTGTGCCCAAACTGAGCGCACCCATCCGAACAGCTTCTTCCCACTACCAAACCACAGATGCCAGCCCATTCACGAAGATCCAGTCAGCAAACACCTCTCCCCCAAGAACAGAATTCCACAAATTGGTGAAATAATGGCTCCATCCTAAGGCTCAAAGTTAATCATTGCTGGGGTGTCTATGGTATGCATTTATGGAGAATTTGTAATTTCTGAGGCTTGGGACCATCCGATCTGTTTGTCAAAATCTCAAATTGGAAAAATTAAATGGATAAATTCTTAATTTGGCCCTGAAATGTCAAAGAATTACCTCTTTGGTTTATGTGATCAACTGTTATTGGACAGTTGTTATCATTTACTTTGTCCCCGGGTAGCTTTGACATGGCTAGTATGAGGTTATTGACCTTTGCAGGAGTTTGGACCACAACTTACATCACTCTGTTAAGGCCTCTTTCTTCTCACCCATGTGGAAGTATATAGTGAAGCAAGACCATTCAAAAGGCCTCGTTTGTTATTTCATTTCTGATTATTTTCATTATTTCTGAGGTCGACATAACCTCATGAAGGATGAGCCCTGATACTGAGAACATTTATCAATCAAGAATAGATTATAGGTTGCAATTTTTTTTGACACTCAGGGAATTAAATCATAAAGGATTCACCATGAGATAACCTTGGATGATCTAGATAATTATAATAATTTTCGTTGTTATGTACATGGTAAAATATCGTTTTCTGGCACATTCTATTAGAACATGGTGACAGATAATGGATGACATACTCTTTGGGGTTCACATCTAATAAAAAATTTATTTGAATCCAAACCGATATTTTGTTTGATGCTTCCATCTGAAGAAGTGCCAACCTGGCACAGGAAAACTGGAGATGTGAAAGAGGGAAATTGGGACACAACGGGAGCATGAAGGTTTTGCAGGATTGGCTCTGCCGTAAAGACCAAAATATATAGAGATATAGCACCTATGACCATATCTCAGCCCAACAAGACATTTCCAGATTTGGTCTGTATTGAAGTCAATTGATTCCATTCCATTCTCCAGGTTTTCTGCTCCATTTAACAAAACAATCTCCCGAACGGCACCACTTAGACGAAAGTAAGCACTTACAACTTTTTTTGACCAAAGTCCAAAGTGAATTAACTTTAGCTATTGAGTTCAGTAGGCCAAATATGATCATTTGCTAAAGTAACTCCAAAAGGAAGGTCTCAACTAACAACTAATAAGTAAGAACCGAGCCAAATAATGATAAATGTTTGGATTGCAGAGTAAAGAATAGACCGTGTGTAAGAAATAGTCAGCTGATAAAGGCTATTCCTCTTCAAACAGGAGTAAGTGATGGTTTTCAGTGCACGTGCTCTTGGTATCTAATGCATTAAAAAGATATTTCTGATAGTGCTAGGTAAATATAGAGTAAATTAGATCATCTCTATTTTTGTTCTTTCTTTCTCCTTTGTATGTCAAAGCTTTAATTCCATTGGGACACTTGTCAGAGACCTACAGCAGGCGGTAACACTCTCTGAAGTTCTTCAAATTCCCTGGACCCGCAGGGAAACTATATGGAAACACACAAAGACAGCATGGGCAACGTGTTTTTGCAAAGCTCCCAGTTTCTATGGAAACAGACAGACTCCCACCAGCTGTTGTTGAAAGAAGTATGCCACGGTTTCTGCTTTATCACATATAGACCGTCTCCCAGCTAGCCGGGAAACACCAAAATTATATTCGGCACAGCTAAACATCCTAATGGTCATGCAAAAAGAAGCAACGTCGATTTAACTTCCATTTTAATGGAAAGAAAGAAAGATATTTTAAACAAATACAAAGAGGGTTTGGATTAGTTGTCCATTATAAAACAAAGCTGTTGGCTCCCACTCATTTCTAATCCTAAAAAACACAATAGGCTTCAATAGTTAAAAAAAAAAAAAAAAAAAAACTGAAAAGCTGAACTTTTCCTTCTGGTAACTGAATCATGATCAAGCGTAGTTCTAAACTCAACTTATTGCTCTTAACTCAACATTCTTCCCCCACTCGGTCATGTTTTAAAGAGATCTCCCAAACGCCAGAAAAGCACATTTGACAGAATTCTTTGAGAAGTACATTGGGTGCACAGACTATTTCTGAATCACTTTATTTCATAGAGAAGCAATACCAATTAACTAATTGTATTTAGAATTAACTGATAACAATGCTAAATAACATTGAATTTCAAATAAATTTTTACAAATTTAGAAGTAATTAATAACAATGCTAAATAACCAATTGTATTTAGAACATTAAATTTAGAATTAATTAATAACAATTTAAAATTAATGACAATATTAAATGACTAATGATATTGAGAATTCGTTAATAACAATGCAAAATAAGATTGAATTTCAAATTAATTTATACAAATTTAGAATGATTTAATAACAATATCAAATAACTAATTATATGTAGAATTCGTTAAAAGCAATGCTAAATTACATTAAATTTAGAATTAATTAATAACAATTTATTATATTGAGAATTCGTTAATAACAATGCTAAATAACTTATTGCATTTCAAATTAATAAACATTTTGAATTAATTAATAACGGTATTAAATAACTAACTGTATTTAGAATTCATTAATACCAATGCTTTGCCTATTAAATGTACCATATTATTTGAAGAGCAAGCCAGCTTAAACCGGAATATAAATTAAAGAATTATTTTTGAAATGTCAGTTTACAGATGCTCACACTAGTGAACAGCTGTGTCTACATCTAGAGATTCGTCAGAAAACACTTCTTACTGAGAGACAAACATGTATAAACAGGGCTTTCTCATATTTTCATGTATGTCATGGGGTAGAACATAATAATATCCCAATTCCCTGGTTCTCATCTTATCTGGGCTTATCGGAAGGGGGAAAGGCTAAGTTGAAGATTCCGGGGTTTCTACGGGTACTATAGTTGGTGTGTTAACCAGTTCAGTGGAATGGTTCTCATTGTGCCATTAGTTCACTTTGAATGAATTAAATTTTAATCTTAAAACGTAAACACCCCAATCACTAGGGATGTGAATGGGCAAAAAATTTGGTTTGGTTCGGAAATTCGGGTAAGTAAAAAAGTTCGGCAATGTGGATTCAGTTCCAAAATTCAGGAATTCAGCACTTCCGAAATTCGGGACTTCGGCAATTCGGGATTTGACTTTGGCAATTCGGGAATTTGGACATTCATAAGCATTACTCTCATGCCACCACAACCACTTACACATCTGTAGGGCTCCCTAACCCTACCCCTAACTCTAACCCTAACCCTAACCACCACAACCACTTACACATCTAGGGGTAGGGTTAGGGTTAGGGTTAGTGCTTAGGGGTAGGGTTAGAGTTAGGTGCCCGGACTGCCACCACAACCACTTACACATCTATATGACTCCCAGTGCCAGGAATTAGCTTATTGGTCTAGATTCCTGTCATCATTCATGTAATTTTCTTTTGTTTTGCCACTTTTCATAAATCCAAAGCACATCGGCACTTCCGAAACTGGCACTTCGGCAATTCGGTTCGGCAATTTGGCTCGGCAATTCGCCAATTTGGACATTTGGAAGCATTCGGAACTAAACAAATTGCACATGTCTACCAGTCACTAGGAATCATTAATACTCCAGGTAAATGTAATTGTAGTATTGCAGTGGGCCCCGACAATGCTAACCATTTATTTCAATGTACTGTATACGCTATTGAAAGAATATTCAAGAACTTAAATGATAAAGATTTCAATAATGACCCAGATCTTGTACTTATGTCACTTTCATAACCTATTCGCTGAATTATTCTGCTGCCCTATTACGTGTATGCAACAATAGTGAAGTCTTCCACTTGTGATAGGATCTGCATTCGGTACTAAGTGATATTATTCTAAGCAACAAAAGGCTCATCTTTTTCCTCTTCATTCTGGATTCATTTTATTATCTCTCCGTCTATCAGAATTAATATTAACGTACTGTGTAAATACGGACAGGAAGGCTCCGCCATATTGGTTCTGTCCAAGGAGTTGATGCCACCATCCTGTGTATCATTCACATATCATGGAGAGTACACATTAATAGAGCCCAAGCAAACTCTCTCCAAACATTTGCTGAGAGAAGTTCATGTTCCAAAAAGTATACAACGGACAGGATTCTCTTCAATGGAGGATTTTCTCTTCATTAAGTATAGTAAACCCTTAATCTGTTAAGAAAAGTGTTTGTTTCTGCTCTGTTCAAGTTGATAGTCAACATCTTGCAAGATAACCAAGAGTTTAGGTGTAGAAAGGATCCCTTCAGAGGCACATGTCCGCAATCAGAAATGGTGATCCATGCTGTATGTATTGAGGTATATCAACCTATAATGAGGCGTAAGTTGGATATATAGGTCTTTTTTTAGATATATCAATGTTAGATCACCTTTTATTTACTAAATGACATAGTTACAATTAGTCTAGTTTGTCAGTTCATCCAAAAGAAGGCAGAAAAAATTTTTTTTAGCCATTTTTAATTATGACATTTCTTAACTCCATAATGACAACCAGATTGGATCAACAACCTACTTGCATATAACTGATATCTGGGCAGAGAATTCCACATCTTTATGGCCATTACTGTAAAGAACCCTTTCCTCTGCTGAATGAGCAAACACCTTTTTTTCTGGTATTGATGGGTGACCTTGTGTCTGCTGTTTATTTCTGATCATTTGGGATCAGTTAACCCCTTAAGGATGGAAGGCGTTCGCTGCAATCCTGGCGGGGGACAATCCTAAACACCGCAAGGCAGCATAGAACATCTTCGTCGTCCTTTGTACTCACCGGGTCCCCACGATCCCTATGCCTGCTGGGGGACTGCCTGAGTGTAGTGGACAGCAGTTGCTTCTTCTCCGCTGGTTACTCCCACAGCTACTCAGGAACAAACAGGAAACTTCAAGACAGCAGGCACAAGTACAAGATAATCCACAAATATCCCATCACCCTTCCCAATAACTGGATGACACTCAGTATTAGGAGCAGAACTGAACTTTTAATGGTCAGGCAAGCCTTTTATGCAGGTTTCGCCCCAATGGTTACCACGCAGGTGGACCTTGTGGGGCACCGGTAAAAATATAAAACAACCAATACAGACAGAAGCAAGAAATAAGTCACTCCTATACATTACACAGAATCCCTCACCGCTGCTCAGGAGATATTTGAGTTAATTACTGTATCAACTCAATTATCTCCAAAAAGAAAAATCAAAATTTTCATACTTTTATGGAAATACCCCCAAAACATGTTATACACTCATAATTCCAACATCCTCTGATAGCCCCGATCTGGGGGAGCAACACACTGAAAAATCACCCAGATCGGTCCAGGGATTCAACAGTTTTATGAAGGTCTTAGTTTTACGGACTACACGCGGGATGTAAGCCGAGAATAGTTCCATGGGTTTGGGCTGTGCGGTCGGTCTCTGTTCAGGAAGTTGAAATGCATGAAAGTACATAAAATTATGGTTCGTGTCTTAGTTCGTGCAATTCTTTTTACCAAATGCCGTTCTGTTCCCTTGAGTTCACACAAACTTACACGAAGATGGATGTATCTGCGGTGTTTGTGCCGTTGAGTGTCCAATTTGGGTCCAGACACTCGACGACCAAACACCGCTGGTGTAATTCGTATGCTAAGATGGTTGTCGCCACGTGTTCGTATGACGAATGGCACCACCCAGAAGATCACCCAGTTTGTTTGTGTGTTTGCAATCAGAGAGTATGAACCAGGTTGGGGAGGATAATTGGTGCTACGCTCCTCACATGGGTGGCCTGGTTGTTCAGTATTTAGTCCGTTTGCCAAACTATATAGTAGAAATAGCTGAACAGAGGGGTATTACCAAACAGACGAACGATACAAAATAATAACTTTTTACTTGTTTCTACAAGTAACGAACAGTTGCAATCCCAATAAAATAAAGCAACAAAAGAGTTATGGACAGCCTCTAGTATAAAAAGGGAACTGTAGCAAAGCCCATTCCGCTACACTGAGCTCTCAGGCAGTTCCGCTAATACCTGAAATTATTTTTTTAAAAGTTGAATAAAGTTTTAAGACACTTTATAAATTAAATAAAAAGTGTGTGTGTTTATATATATATATATGTGTATGATTTAAGTACTAGTATATGCACATACATATACAATCATTAAAATTGTATTTTAATATTAATATTGTGGCAGAACCACTGCTTATTCATCTGTTTTCCACTTGTTTTGTGTGTTTCCCCTTGTATTTTGTGTGTTCTGCCTGGTTTTCCCGTTCAGTGGCGTCTATACATACAGAACCCATTTATCTTCCGAACGGGGACCACCCCGGTGCCCCATTAGAATGTTCAGCCCAATTAATTAGAACGTTCACACCAGTCACATAAATGTGAAACTGCAAGGGATGTAATTAATGAGTGCTCCCCTGGGTGGTCACCATTCCGTATAGACTGGTTGGGGAAATATACTTGTGTGGGGATTCCTAAGGTTGGTGGGGGCACTTGCTATTTTGCCAGGCTTTCTGTGCCTGGGAGACAAAGAGACTAGGTCCCTCTTCCCACGCCCGGGCTCCCAGTCACAGAGGATCCTGGAATGGAAAGCCGTGTTTGTTTGTGTGGAAGACCCCTTGCTAGGGGTTATGCATAAAAGTTGTGTGTGGCCAATTTGGGAGTTATACTCCCAGAGCTGTGTCTCGTTCAGTTACTGTGTGTAATGGAGGTATGTTTAATTTGATGGTTCCAGAGTGGCTGAAGGAAGCAATTAGCAGAGGTCGGGTTACCCGTGGTCCGCTACAAATATTTATAATGATACATATATTAATATTAAAATATACATAGAATGACATTAATTATGTATATATTCTTATCCGGGGCTCAGCAACATATTAGAATTTAATATATAATAGAATTTTTATATAAAATTCTATTATATGCTATATTGTAATATGTCTATGTATAGAAGTAAGTGTATTTATAAACTTAATGACCTAACTGTGGTGATTAAAAGGATTAATCAATCTGTAAGTATCAAAAGGTGCTAGTGCAAGACATATTTAATTTAACATATTGTGTTATTATGTGCTTATAAAAATAAAAAGTGCTATGTTGAAGATACTCATTAAAAAAATAAAATGCTGTATCTACAATGCTATCATTTAAAGTATAAAAATGTCCCAAAACATTTTTAGTACCCACTTAGTCACAAACACTGGACACAATTTGCATTTAAATTAGTTTTCTTGCATTTTTCACACATGAGCAAATATGAACGCTAACTTTGGCCAGTGTTTGTGACTAAGTGGCTTCAAAAGAAGACTGGACATACCCCATTTGTAATATCCCGGGTTGTCTACTTTTGTTATTTGTATGCCATCATGGGGGTAATTCTCATCCCTGGGCTACCATACCGTCTCAAATGCAACATAACAATCTGGCAATTTCAATGTGTATAAAGTGAAAAATGTAACGTGCTATGCTTCCCAAAACAACATAAAATCTATAGATGGGGCTACTGTTGTACTCGTGAGACATCGCTGAATACAAATATGTGTACTTTATTACAATAACAGCTAACAGTATTATGACATTTAAAATGCCCTTGTTACAAATTGCTATTTGTAACTGGCCCTTTAAATGACAAATTGCCCTGCTTCCCTGGTTGTGGAGAAGCCTATTTGCCAGCCTCCTTCCTCATGACTATGGCCCCTGGCAGATTGTGCCCCTGAAAACTTATGGACTTTTATTGGGTGTGTATGGCCCTTTAAGAACTGTTTGGGGACATATTGTGACTTTGGTGAACAATGTCCCTTTAAGACTGTGTCCCCAGACCTGTAAAATAACTTGTTCCTTGCTTTCTCCAACTTGGTTCAGTAAATGGGGCTTACTGAACCAAGTACCACACAGGCGGACCGCCCAGAAGTGGAAGTGTGCAGGCAATTTACCTCCCAGGCTGGGAGCCTGCTGTAGGTAAATTGCCAAACGCTGGGGGGGGGGGGCACAGTTCATGCAAATCAACACGTGGCGGCAGCCATCTTTGTTCATTCGAACGAGGTCAGTGGTGTGTGTAGCCAAATTCATGGAACTGAAATCGGCTACACATTTCACCGAACACCGCTGACCCTTACCTTCTCTTACACTGAAAATTCAGCTGCAGAGACTAAATCCCGTTCGGGAATTCGAACACACGTTCGAATGGGACTTAGTCATTTTTCTGCATAAAATTGACCGGCCGCACAGGCCAAATCTATGGAACTGTTTTGGGCAGGAAAATGTGCTTGCGGTCGTTCATAAAGGACTTCCGTCTAACTGTTTCTCCACTGGAGGGATTTATGTGAGTTTTGGTTATGTTTATATTTAAATTGTGCTGATTCTGAATATGTAATTTTTATGAAGATTGGACGTATATATTTTTAAAGTTACAGTGTATGTATAAAAACTGTATTTTTCCTGCCTGTGATAATTATGTTAAGCATTGTGTACCATAATTATATCACAGGCAGAGGGGGAGGATTTTGTGTGTAATTGCTGGGAGTGGTTTCTGTAATGTACGTGTGTTATTGGTTGTTCTATAAAACCTTGTGGGTGGTCCTATCTAAAAAGAAAGCCCTTTGGGTGCCAATAAAACAGAATGACTTGACCCTCTAACTTGCAGCCTTGACTCATGTTTGTAGGGGACATCTATAATCACTACAGGGATTGCTATGCTCTTCATACTCCCTTAGCTACTGAGCTCTTGTAAGAGCTCTTGTTCCTGATCCTGCTTCGCTCTACAGAAGGAAGAGGTTCACCTACTGGAACCTGGAGCCTGGTCGTAGGTCCAAGGTGGATAGCAGATGGCGAGATCCTAGCCCAGCAGCGGCGGTTTGTGGAGTCTGCAGTACTTATGGTGTCTACACAGTAGTTATGGTGTATACGCTGCTGATGGTCCTTTGGTGAGCGCTAGGAGCATCCTTTCTACGGTCCAACTTCCAGCCAGCCTGGAGGCAACCGTAACAGCCATGCAGAACTAAATAAAACGTGTGTTTGTGTGGGGGTTGACATGTGTGTGAGGGGTGAAGCATAGGCCGGCAGGGGAGACCCACGGCCTAAACTATTTTCTTGAGGGAGCGAGAGGGCCCCTTCTGGATCCGCCACTGGTGAAAGTAAAAATGATAGATAAATGAAAAACCAAGGGAAAGTAATTGTTGAAACAATACTGTGATTTCAGATTTGAGATAATCAGGAGTCGGTCAAGGACAAACCGTTCATGATTCTCTTTTCTAACAAAGCCATGTCTTAGAGGCTTGAATTCAGTGGCAGAACTACCGGGTCGCAGAGGTCGCAGCTTTGACTGGGCCCGACACTCCAGGAGGCCTGGCCGCCCTGTGGACCCCTGCGACCGGGTGCCCGTCGCCATGTGTTGCGGCCCCAGCCCGAGTGGTAGAACCATCGGGGCCGCATTGAAGGGGTCCAAAGTATTGATGGCAAAGTATTACCAGGGGGCCGGGTCAGCGCTGCTGCACTATAACAGCGTGACCGCGCTTCCTAGTTGTCGCCGAGTATCATAAGCACTGCACCGGACACCATAAGCACCGTAGTCCCCTTAGCTGCGGCAGCTTGGCTAGGGTCTTGCTGTCCCTTCCCACCCTGGATCCAGCTCCCAGTGGGAAGACCTCTCCTCCAAGAGATTATAGCTGTATAGCAAGTATAGCTTTCCCCCACAGAAATTAGCCGAGACTTAATGCTGGGAGTGAAACTGATTTTTAAGGGTCACACACAGCCTTTCATACAAAAGCCCCTGCAAGGGGTTTCCCATACAAGAATACAGGGACATCCCTCCCATGATCCTTTGTGCCTGAGAAGCAAATATATAATTAAATTATCTCTCAGGTACAAAAAACATACAATTTATAAACATCCCAAAAGTACCCCAAAATCCATAGAAACTCCACAACTCCAGTTACATTCTCGGATAGCCCCGATCTGGGTGACCAACATATCCAAAAATCACCCATATCAGAGCAGGGGTTCAAAAGTTTTATGGAAGTCTCTTTTAGCCAACTGCACACATGGTCCTATACCCAAAACAGTTTCATGAAACCAGTGCTAACGGTTGGTCAAGTTTGGTAGTTTAAAACCGAAAAAACAACCAAACGGAATCCATAGTTCTGGTTTGTGCGGATGTTCGGTTGCCGAACAACATAGTCCCAAATCACACGAACAGAGTAGTTTGCAGGGTATTTTGTATGGCCCATAATCCTGGGGCAGGAGGCTGGCTAGCATGCTTCTCCAGGAGCTTGTGACAAATGACCAGACCACAGGGCATTTGTCACATATCTCCCCCCCCCCCAAGGGTAGACTAACCAGCTACCTGACCTCCTGTCGGTCGGTGCCTGAGGTAGTCTGGAAGCCCACCCATGAACATTTGTCTGACCTGGTAGCCTCCTGCCCAATGATCTGTCCTGTCAGTTCCCGGTTTCTGTGTCGGTGCTGTATGTCACCCCTGCTCTCTCCTTTGCTCCCAGTCATGAAGTTGTCGGTGCTTGGTGGGCAGAGGCCAGTGGCGATCTACCCTGTAGCAAGCGTTGCTGCTAGGTTGACCTGTGGGTTGTCAGGCCCCAGAACAAAGGGACAGGTAGGGCAGAGGCCAGCTGTGCTCTGCCCTGATGTCAGCTTTTCTACTGGGAGGGTGTCAGTAGAGGCAGCTGGTCCCTTCATTGCAACTGGAACATGATTTGGAATTGGTTGCTGGGGAGAGAAATCAACTACCCCCTCTCCCTGGCATTCCCACTGTGACTGGGGAGGGACGACACCCTCTTCTCCCAGGCTCTCACCCTGCTCATGGGGAAGACATGTAAACCAGGGTTCGAAACCCAGCAGAGTCAGTTCCTCACAGTGTCTCTGGCTGCCGCTGGGGAGAGACCGTTTTTCTCCTCTCTGCTGGGAGAGACTGTTTCTCTCCTCTCCCTGCATGATACACTGCCACTGGGAAGAGAGACTGATCATCTCTTCTCCCAATAATGCACTCTGCCACTGTGGAGAAAGGAGGGGGACTGACTGTCAACACTCTTGACCTCCCCATTGGTGATTGGGGATCTGGGCTGGCTGCATTGTATCACCTATTCCCAGAAATAAGAGACCTTATCAGCTGGTCCTGGGAAGACCCCCAGTTGGCAGGTGATATGCAACTAAGGTCTCTTATTTCTGGTCTCCTGATGACAGGCACAGCTGCTGGGAATGAATCTCAACTCTCCTGGTACAGTCCATAAGCCCCATCATGTTGGAAACAGGTGATGTTACACTCTGGCGCAAATGGGAACAGTCCTGTTCGAGCTCGCCACCAATGTAAGCCCCAAGCTTACCATTCCTTGATTTCGACTAACCGCCCTAGTTCAGCTGCTTTCCCCAAAACAGCATTTGCAGGTTGAATTGGTCCCAGAGGGACGCAAGTGACCAATAAGAGAAGGAGTGCCCATTCAAACTGGGTTTTGTGTCCTTTCTCCTATTTGGGCGGTGAAACCCCTCTCCTCCCTGGGCACCGATTGGTGTAAATGAGTTATGCGCCATTTAGCCTGATTGGGCGGCGAGACTCCTTTCCTCACAGCGAGCTGATTGGCGTGATTTGGTTTCGCATCTTTCAGCTGATTGGTTGTTGCTTGGCTTAGGCGTGAAAGTTTGAATTCACCGGACTTAACCAAGCAACTTCATGGAACTATTTCGGGGATGTACAGAGCAGCAAGTCCCAGACTTTAAACACTGATATCTCAGGCTCTGTACATCTGGTAGCCCCGCTATTGGCAGGGATCCTAGATGGGACCCGGGGATATCTAGTAATATAGGTTTTATCCATGTGACCCCTTCCCTTCCTGGGGAACCAAGCCCCAAAGGTTACCCCCATATGTAATGTGTTTGAATATACCTCCCTGTGTACTGTTGGTATATTCCAGAGCGGGAGATGGCTATCTGTAACCCAGCCTCCTCCTGCCTGGGTTTGTGTTGTGTGGAATGGAGACCCTCTGTGGGGCTCTGTGCATAAAAAGCTGTATGCTTCAATAAAGACAGTTCAGTGCGTAAACCTCCAGAACTGTGTGTTGTCCGTTTACTGGAGGGAAGGAAGATTTAACCCCTGTGTCTGCAGGGGATTCAGCAAGAAAAGTAAGGACTAGGAGACGGGGGGGGGGGAAACTGGATCGCTGTGCCTGCTAAATGATTCCAGAACGGCTAAAGGAAGGGATCAAGTGGAGGTAAGTGGTTGGGTTACCAGGTGTTCTGCTACAGACCCCATCCAGAGTTCAGTTTGGAGCATCACCTTCCATTCTGTCTCCCTTTCCGCTTTGATAGGGTAATCCGAACTGCGCAGAACCTATTGTAACTGCTGCTGAAGCTGGGTGTTGATGCAGGATACTGACCGATGGTACTTGCCTCCCATCTCTAGAAGTAGTGCTGGTTTTCACCAAGGCTTGGAAGCTATCACATCGCTGCCAACCAAATGTAACAGAGCTCCCTGTACCCCTGGCAGGGTACCTCAGCCAAGGACCGCTTCCTGCTGAAACAGACAAACCACAGCACTTCTGCCCACAGTCGTCGTGGCTTGACTGGGGTCCTGGAACCGCTCCCTCCTGGAGCCGAATGGGGAACTCGCTCTATCAATCCCCAGGCACTGGATGACACTCAGACCTGGGAGCTCTAGTCCTTACAAGGAGTTTCCCCATTTAATCCTCCACACTGGAACAAGCTGGAGTAGTGATTAGTCCTTTCCCCTCCCAGTAACCAGACGACACATAGTTATGGGAGTACAAGCTGGAATGATGGCCTGCTTTTATACAGTTTAGAAACAGTCAAACATGCCCATAACACTCCCACACAAAACAGGATAATCCCTCCCCCTTGACCTGAGAGGGGACTAGTTACAAGCAAACATCTAACATACTTCTCCCCTGTGCCTGAGAGATAATTACCTGAGCACACAAACATATAATTGAATTATCTCTCAGTACAGAAACAGGCAATATAACAACCCCCCCCCCCCCCCAAAAAAAAAAAAAAAAGATAACATTCCCTGATAGCATCGATCAGGATTTCCATGGAAGTCATAATTTTCACTCACCGTGCACATGGTCCTATGCCCAAAACAGTTCCATGAAATCAGTGCTAACGGTTGGTCAAGTTCAATAGTTTAAAACCGAACAAACTACTGAACGGAATCCATAGTTCTACCCTGGAACGCAGTGTCAATTGGTCTCTGGTTCGTGCGGTTGTTCGGTTCCCCACAACATAGTCCCAAATCACATGAACAGAGTAATTTGCAGGGTATTTTGTATGGCCCATAATACTGGGGCAGGAGGCTGGCTAGCAGGCTCCTCCAGGAGCTCGTGGCAAATAACCAGACCACAGAAGCAAACAGAAACACTGTCTTAACCAGACCCTAAAACAATGCACAGAAAAATGAAAAAAAATAATAATAAAAAGGTAAAACTAACAAATACTACATAATTAAATAATAAAAACAGCATAAACAACAATATATTAATATTTTTTTTATCAATTAACAATATATGTAAAATTTGTGAACAATATAATAAATCTGATCAATATTTGGTATGATGGTTAAAGCAAGTAAAAAAAAAAAAACATACGTACCTCCACTGCATTCCCATGTTTTGGGCTCACTTACCTACATTAAGGAATCTAATAGAGAAATTCATACATGCGCATGTGCATTTGCTGTTTTCTCCAGAAGTGTTTATGGTACTGCAGTAGTTAACTAGTTTTATTGACAGACAGAAAGCAATACAAGGAGGGCCGCAGAATGCCCCGGCAGTGAATACTGTAGACTTATATTACATTTATATGGTGTAACTGTGTTCTCAACAATGCGTTATAGTGTGTACTATATGGCAAGCAGAGGAATTAATTTCATGAGATGTGAGGCAAAACACAAACATAAGCCGCCCCCTCCACCCCCCTACCCCATTCTGTTAAACACAGCGCATTGATTAAAGGGAGATTGCTGCCGCGCTGTCCGGCAAAAATGAGACAAGGCATCTGCCTGTGTCACAACTGCCCAGCCTTGTCTATCAGAAAGCATTATAAATGAATGCGCAGTCACAGGCGTCACAATTTGCTGTCCGTGTGTGTGTTAAGAGCCTGGCTCACATTCTGTCAGCTGGCCTACTATACAAGCATGACATTGGGGAACCACCATACCTCCATGACATTGGGGAACCACCATACCTCCATGACATTGGGGAACCACCATACCTCCATGACATTGGGGAACCACCATACCTCCATGACATTGGGGAACCACCATACCTCCATGACATTGGGGAACCACCATACCTCCATGACATTGGGGAACCACCATACCTCCATGACATTGGGGAACCACCATACCTCCATGACATTGGGGAACCACCATAAATTTCACTGAGAAATCAAAGCTCCTCATAAAGCAACTTAATGGGCGCCTGGATTATCAATGCAGGGCTCAGACTGGCAGTATTCAGACAATATTGATAGGTTAGAAATAGATCCCATTATGTTAATACATTTCTCTGGATGTTGCTCTGTGTACCACCCGGTAATAATATCTGTATCTGGTACCAACTGATTATTCATAAGGCTTTCACATGATACACAGCTTTTAATTAGCTTGGAAGCCACCTTTAATGTATTAATAAATATACAAACATATCTCAGAACAGGTATTCCCTGGTACTTGGTTTCCAATCTTAAGACAACACAATGGCAGATCTCTAAGACTAGAGCAAGTATGTCAACCTTGCGGCCTGTGGGCTGCATGCAGCCCACATTGGATATATTTTTGGTCCACCTGCCCTGAGGGCCACTTTGTGTTGTGGCTGTGACCAGTCACAAGACAGGACAGATATTTCCTGTCTGATTCTTGACTTCTCTCCCCCAACGCCGATTGCGTGTTCCCGCAGGCCAGTCACTCCCCCTTCCCTCCTGCTGGCAATGTCAGAGGAGCGTCTGACCTACTTGAGCAGAGAAGAGCTGGAACTGGAGGACAGGTGGCTCATCTTAAGGTAGGGGAAGAAGGGCTTGGGGGACCTGTAATTGGGGAGGGTGGCATTGTATTAATTTGAGGGAGGGAGGGGGCAGTGTATCAAATTGGGGAGGGAGCGTGCAGTGCATGAATTTTAGGGAGGGGGCACTGAGTTAAGTTGGGGGAGAGAGGGGGCAGGTGTATTAAATTGGGGAGGGGGCAGTGTATTAATTTGGGGTGGGAGTGGTCAGAGAGGGGGCAGTGTATTAGAGTGGTAGGAGGAGGGGCAGTGTATTCAATTAGAGTGAAGTTAGGAATGGAAGCATATTAGGTTGGGTGGAGGGGGCAGTGTATTAGAGTGGAGGGAGGAGATAGTGTATTAGAATGTGTGGAGATAGGGTAATCAGTGGGTAATCAGTGTATTAGAGTGGAGGGAGGGGGCAGTGTATTAGAATGGGGAGGGGGCAGTATACTAGATTGGGTCTGCATGGACGTGCTGAACGCTCCCCATGAAGATGCTTTTTTGCCACACACGCACAATAGCCTCCCAATGCTTTCCTGTGGGAAAGCATTGGATTGGCTGAGATCATCAAATTTGATGATCTCAGCCAAAGTGAAGAAAATAAACAAGATAAAGTCATTTGTTTTTTACAGCTGTGTAACAGCATACATTCCCCATTTCAGTCCCATTACCAAACCGTTCTTAATATGTCAAGGTAGTTGGACTGAAACATTGGTTATATGCAAATGCCGTCTCCTTAAAATAAATTTGCTCTTCTGTTTACTTTGAGTGTGAGGATGCCCAGTGTCAGTTAGGCAACTTTTTTTTACTGTACTTTTCTAAATAAACCTACGCTTCTATGAAAACTGAATTTGTCGGGTGTTTTCGACCCACATGAACTTAAACTTTGTTTATTTGGCCTGTCTTAGCCTTTGCGTTTGACATGCTTCGACTAGAGCATCATTAAACATTGTTCATTCTGGTGATGTATTAAGGTCACTCCTAAGGTTTGAGGTTTAAATAACAATTTTGGTTCTATTTTGAACTTACAAAACTAATGGATAGTCAAACTGTTGAAAAACTGATTTGACTCCTCAAAATGGGGAGCATCAGGCACCATTACCACTACAGCTCAAGGAGTGTTCCTATAAATGAATGTGTGTATTAAATCTTGGTGTGCCAATTACAACCATGGCATACCAAGCTGACCCAATACCTCCAAAAATGTTCCACCAGTGGTGAATGCTGCTGGAGAAAGTCTCTGCATCTGACTTTCTCCACTATAAATGTATGCTCCTACAGTTTGGCTCTTTCCTCTGCAAAATAACACTACTTTAATAATCTCATTATCACGCTCTTCCATGACCATAAACACTATTTTTAACTCTTTTCTTGACCCTGTTGTTTCTCCTCCTACTACAAAGTTGACCGCCACACAAAATTTACAACTTACTTCGCTGAGATTTCTACAATCATGAACAAGATCTCTCATCTCTCCCCTTTCCTACCCATATTCCCCCTAACCCCACTCCCTCCTCTGTTCTCTGCACCTTTGCACCCACTACAGCGAAAGAGGTTTCTGCTCTCCTCTGGTCCTCCTGCCCCACCACCTGTTCCCTCAATCGTATATCATCTACACTTTGTCTCCTTTTCTTGCTCTGACTCTCTCTAAAATGTTCAATCTCTTCCTCTCCATTTCCTTCACCATTTAAACCTGCAACCTAAACCCCCATTCTGAAAAAGCCCAACCTTGCCCCTAACACCCCATCCTTATACCGCCCTTTTTTGCTACTGCCATTTGCCTCCAAGATCCTTGAGAGAGTTGTGTAAGTGAGGATGACAGACTTCCTCTATTCCAACTCTCTGCTTTACCCACTTCAGTCTGGATTCCACACTCATCGAAACAGCTATACAATGATCAAAGTATCCAATGATTAAAGTAGCAAATGATCTCATGGTCACTATTCTATCATAATTCTCCTTGACCTTTCTGCTGTGTTTCACACTGTTGATCATGAACAGCTTCTTCTCATCTTCCGCAATTTCAGTCTACAAGATACTGCTCTCTCCTGGTGCTCCTCCTACCTCTCCAAGCACTCTATCACTGTATTTTTCTCTGGCTCTGCCTCTTCTCCCCAACCCCTCTCTGTTGGTGTTCCCTAAGGCTCTGTTCTTGGTCCCCTACTGTTTCTGATCTAAACTGCCTCCCTAGGTAAGCTCATTAGTTTATTTTGCCTTTCAATAGTGTAACGGTACCCCCAGGCATAAAGGGGTTAAACCACCGTTTAGTAGATCTTCCCCTTCCAGATATACATGCACAGCTACTGCAGAACACCAAACTCCCAAACTGGATACAAAATAGCACTCCAATTCCCGAACTGGAACCTCACAAATAGCTGCTTGCAGACGAACAGGAAAAGCTGACAATCAGCTTACACTCCTGGCAATCAGTCTCTAACAGCATACAGTAAATCCCCCCAAGAACGAGACAAGGCTCTGTGTTGAGGGTCAAGCAGTGGTCTGTTTTAATTAACACTCACAGACTTTTATGCAAGTCCCCATGCAAGGGGTCATCCCACAGGGAGGGACAACATGTAACCAATCCCGTACAGTAAAACATAAAACACACCCAGCACAAACACATAAAATCCTCCCCTCTGCCTGTGATATAATTACTGAACACAATGGGTTAATGTAATTTATCACAGGCAGGAAAAATGCACTTTTTTCTACATATACTATAACTTTAAAAATCTGCATCATATTCACATAAAACATACATATTCGGAATCAGTATACTTTAAATACAGACATAACCAAAAATCAGACAAATCCCCCCCAGTAGATAAACGATAGCCGGAAGTCCTTTATGACCAACTGCAAGCACATTTTCCTGCCCAAAACAGTTCCATAGATTTGGGCTGTGCGGTCGGTCAATTTCCTGTAGAAAAACGGCTAGGTCCCCTTCGAAGGCACGAACAGGTCCGTTCGTGCAAATAGCACATTAAAACAGTATGTTCGAATTGTCGAACGTACTTCGACTTTTACCGAAGTGTCGAAGTGGAGGCGACGCTAAGGGTCAGCGGTGTTCGTGTATTTGTGTAGCCGATTTTAGTTCCACAGATTCTTTAGCAAACACCGCTGACCGGGTTCGACTAAATTAAAATGGCCGCCGCCACGTGTTCCTTTGTCGAATGGCGGCCACTTCAACGACTTCGACAACTTCGGCACTTCGGCTGCATCCGAAGTGCCATATAAAAAGTGCCAAACCTTCCCCAACAGTATTTAAAGGGCCAGAATGAGTGACATACACTCTGATATGGCCGAATACTTTTTTTAAAGGGCCTAATCTCCCAGGGCCATAGTCCAGAGGCAACAGGCGGGCAACCAGGCTCCTCCAATGCACAGTGGTGAGATTGGTCTCGTCACAAATAGTATTTCTATGTTGCTAATACGCAAATCGACTTGTCCTCTCCCAAGTTCTCTCTACCCCTCTTGACTCATGTCTTTGACTGTCTCTCTGCTATTTCCAACTGGATGACTGCTCACTTCCTTAAACTTAACCTATCCACAATAGAACTTCTGGTCTTTCCACCCTCAAGTGTTGCTAGTTCCGTGTCGGTCTCCCTCCCAATTAACGGCGTTACCATCAACTCTATCTAGCAGGTTCATTGTCTTTTATTCCAACCTTTCCTTCACACTTCATGTCCAGTTGATTGCCAAAAACATAGCTTGTATTTGCCCATATTTAATGAAGGGGGTGGCGAGGTTCATCTTCCTCTCTGACCGCACACCCTACGTCCCCCCCCCCAACCTCTGTGAGTCCTTACCTTGGCTTCCCATTAGACATAGGGCTAAGCTTAGAATTCTGGTATATGTTTAAAAGTCCCTACATACCTACATAATGGTGATCCAACCTTCCTATCCTCTCTACTACACAAGTATGTCCTGTCTAGGCTAATACGATCTGCCAAAGACCTACGTCTTTCCTCTGTCCGTTCTCCCTCATTTGATGCTCGCCCTCAAGACTTCTCTAGGACTGCACCGTTCCTGTGGAACTCCTTTCCCTTCTCCATTAGACTTTCACCCAGGCTCCCCACCTTCAAAAAAATCATTAAAAACTCACTTCTTCAGGAGCGTACATTAAACTGTTAACATCTTTCCCTTGCCAAGACCTCATCTCATTCAACTGTCATTAAAAAATAAACACTCAAGCCCTCAGGGAATACTAATCTTGTAACCTACTTTTCTACCCTACCCTTACCCCTTTTGTCACTATACCCCACTCCCTCATGTAAGCATGTAAGCTCATCGAGCAGGGCCCTCAACCCCTCTGTTTCTGTGCATTCATACCTATCTGTCGGTCCACCCATTGTACAGCGCTTTGGAATCTGTTGGCGCTGTATAAATAATAATACCGGGTAATAATATGTAAAATCCATGTGCAAATGAGGTGGTGTTTCAGCACTTGGCTGGCATTCTGTACAGATGGCTGGAGACACGATGTAAATATGTATAACTCTTGCATGCTCGCTGACATAACACTCACAGCTTGCACTTAATATTAAACACTTTTTAATTACACTCCGTCTGGCTTGGTAATAACAAATAGCAGACTGGGTAGGTGGGTGGATGGTTCCCATAATATTTAACCATTATCCTGATGTATACTGAACCCTTCTGTCACTGTCTGTAATACAGTTACACCTTACATGCAGTACCATTCCTGGACTGACCAGTGAGTGGGGGCGCTATACCAGTAATAGCCCATTCTTTATCACTCAGGATTCCAAAACTCGAATTTAGGTTTATAAGTATAAAAACACAAAATAATTTCATAAGAATGAGTTTGTTAAAAAGGAGTTCTAATAAATTAGGATTCTTTCAGGCCTCCTCTGCGTTTGCTATTTAATCTCTCTCCAAACTGATGAGCTGCACCACTGGCACAATACTTTAAACAAATGTTACCGACAGCAAAGAGAGGGCGGTAATTATATTTTTGTTCCCTTGCGTTGGATTCTAATTATATTATCTTAGAAAAATAGTCATTTCGGGAGTTTCCCCAGAGAGTGAATGGATGTTAGAACAAATCACACATTGTATCTCTGCAATGTACAGAATTATACAAATGCCTGGGAACAGAGCAATTTAATTACAAACTAATGGAACACAAGGCAGCGAGACAGGGAAAGTGAAAACAAACAGAGAAAGTAATCAGGCAATGTATAAAGCAATCGTTGGTTTCAGGGGAGTCGGCATCTATAATGTCTGAATCTGGGGAGTCTGCATCTATAATGTCTGAATCTGGGGAGTCTGCATCTATAATGTCTGAATCTGGGGAGTCGGCATCTATAATGTCTGAATCTGGGGAGTCGGCATCTATAATGTCTGAATCTGGGGTGTCTGAATGTGGGGTGTCTGAATGTGGGGTGTCTGCATCTATAATGTCTGAATGTGGGGTGTCTGCATCTATAATGTCTGAATGTGGGGTGTCTGCATCTATAATGTCTGAACCTGGGGTGTCTGAATGTGGGGTGTCGGAATCTATAATGACTGAATGTGGGGTGTCTGAATGTGGGGTGTCTGCATCTATAATGTCTAAATGAGGACTGTCTGAATGTGGGTTGTCTGCAACTAGTATGTATAAATCTTTGGTGTCTGAATCTGGAATATCTGAATCTTTGGTGTCTAAATCTGGGATGTCTGAAGCTGTTATCTGGGGGTGTCTGTACCTGAGTAATCTGAATCTGGGGTCTCTGCGTCAGAGGAATCTGAAGCTGTGGTCTGAATCTGGGTGCCTATATCTGGGGTATCTGCACCTGAGACTCCCCTGCACTTGGAGTATCTATGCATGTGGCACCAGAAACTATCAGGTTTGTAAAGAACAAAATTATCATACTGATGGGATAATTTAAGGTTATATGAATTTTCATAGGTTATGATTAAAAGGGCAGTATCTGATCTTCTGTCTGTGTGTGTGTGTGTCTGTCTGTCTGTCTTTCTATGTGTGTGTCTATCTGCCCTTCTCTGTGTGTGTGTGTCTGTGTGTCTGTCTGTGTGTGTCTTGTCTTTCCGTGTGTGTTTAATTGTGTGTGTGTGTGTGTGTGTAATAAAAAGCATTGCATATATGTAATTGAAACACTGCTAGCAGCAGATCAATTCACTGTCATCTGAGCATGGATTGGGAGCAGGTATTCATTAGGACAGGTGGGCGCAGGGCTAGTGTTATATCTGGAGAGAATTAATCTCAGGATGAGCCAGAGAGGGGCATGCTGGTGACATGCCAGGAGAACGACACGACAGATACAAACAGAGAACTTCACTGGTTGCAGTGACTATACAGACCTGACACAAAATGTCTAACTAAAACATGACATGCGCACAGTCGATTATTCGGCAGGTGCGCTGTTTACCCCAATAACTTACAGACACCGTATTTCTGTTGGAATATAAAAGTCCACAGCTTTATTTATTATTATAAACAAGGTAACAAATTGGGGTCATTGCCACAAATGTAAATTTACCTCCACCCCCCACCGTACATAAATTACCCCCGGCAATGACCCCGCCCAATAACAATAAATAACATTATAAATAAGAAATAACACATAACACATGGCCTACCAAAGAGGCCCCATATCCATAACTTTTTTAACTGTAGGGGTGTACCGAGACCCCCCTACACCACCTGGTTCGGAGCCACCAATGAGCTCGAACCCACAAACCATTTCACACTCCAGTCTAATCCAGCCTAACCAATTTATACTCCTCCTACCTTCCAATTACCCAAGCCCTATCCCGCCGCTGTGACCAAACGGGAACTCCAAAACAACAGGGAGGGTGGGAGGGACAATTACCAGGTAAGTGTCAGTTTAGTTAAAATGTCCCTTACTCATAAAATGGCTGCTTAATATACTCCTATTATCCAACCCCCATTTACCAATAACCACTCCCCTTTAACTGGTTACTCCCCTGCCTACTCCTGGCTCTGTCAAGGCCCACTCCCCTGACTGCGCTGTTCCATGGGCTTCATGACATGCGCACAGTCGATTATTCGGCAGGTGCGCTGTTTACCCCAACCCCCCAATAACTTACAGACACCGTATTTCTGTTGGAATATAAAAGTCCACAGCTTTATTTATTATTATAAACAAGGTAACAAATTGGGGTCATTGCCACAAATGTAAATTTACCTCCACCCCCCACCGTACATAAATTACCCCCGGCAATGACCCCGCCCAATAACAATAAATAACATTATAAATAACAAATAACACATAACACATGGCCTACCAAAGAGGCCCCATATCCATAACTTTTTTAACTGTAGGGGTGTACCGAGACCCCCCTACACCACCTGGTTCGGAGCCACCGATGAGCTCGAACCCACAAACCATTTCACACTCCAGTCTAATCCAGCCTAACCAATTTATACTCCTCCTACCTTCCAATTACCCAAGCCCTATCCCGCCATAGCAAGAGACTTGAACCCTTAATGTCTCGAGCAACCCCCACCACACATAAATAGGGCTTTGGAAATACCTTCCTGGAAACCTAAATTTAATAGATCACACCCCACCTCAGACAGGTGCACACCATCCCGCCTAAAATAACCGGGCAACCCGCCCTCCAATTCAAAGTGCCTCACTGGGACCCCCCCTATCCTCCTAATAAAGACAGACATGGCCTTGTTTACTTTACCTCGGCAACGTGCCACAGCCGCCGGGTCCCTGGCATGCCTCCAGTACAACCGCGGCACCATCTCAGACCACACTATTGTAACTCCAGGGACCAGTGCCCTCACCCTATCCAGGTCCCTCTTCATTCTCCTGACCAACACCTTCTGGGGGACCAAACCTAAGTAATTGCCCCCACCGTGAATCAAAAGTATATCCGGGGCAAACCCCCTTGACAACATCCCAAAAATCTCCCCACTTATGCTCTGCCAGCTGAAACCCCGAAAACCAAACCACCGAAGGTCCACTGTGTCCAGAAGAAAACCCTGCGGCCCTCTTTTCCGCCCAGTAGACAAACGAGTGACCCACCAGCCAAGCGACCAAGCCTGAAAGGAAACAAATTCAGTTAACCGGCAGAGCACCCTTTACCCACATCCACAACATTCCATTCACACCAACCTTTCCGGCCTTACATATGCACGGAACCTGATGGATTCCCATCTCCCAATCTGCTTTATCCACTCCTCCCCTAGCCCGAGACGCGCCGCCTCAGTCGCAGCCCCGATACGGAAGGAGTGCGTACCAAATTGTCCGGGCTGCAAGCCCAATCTCGTCAACCCCATGCGGAAGACTCGCAAGAACTGAAAGCGCGACAGCGCTTTCCCATCCTCGTGAATCAGGAAGCAACCACCAACCTTCGGGCGAATCTGCAAAAACACGTCCCCACACACTACCGGGCACACCGGGGACCCTGGTAGCGAGGACAGGACAATTTTCTTACCCTTTCCGAAGACGTCCGTCTTCGAGCGCCGGAGCCAAATCACGACCTTGTCCTGTTCGATAACCACATCCTCATACCGGAGGCCCGATGCCCCCGACCTATTGGCGCTCACCAATTCGCCAATACGAAAGGCCCCAAAGAAAGCCCATACGAAAGCCACAGAGAACAAAGTTACCTCAAATGCCGAACTGCACACTTCGCTCAACAACCCCACCAACCCTTGAAGGGTGGCAAAGGACACCGGCCTCCTCGTATCCACGGACCTCCTGCCCTTCTTGAAACCCTTCAAAGTTTGCTTCACCAAAAAATGTTTTGTCAAGTCTTCCCACCCGTTAAACTTGAACAGGAAAGCTAACGCAGACATGTAGCGCTCCACCCTAGAAGGGGACGACCCACCTGCCACCAACCTGCAAAGAAGGCACAACAGCGTATCCAACCTACCGGCTGCGGAATCGCCTGCTCCCGCCTGGGACATCATTTCCTCCCATTCACTCCAAACCTTTGTATAAGCGGCCCAAGTCCCCGGTGCCAGCGAGCTCCTTATGTATCGCCCAAGCACAACGTCCCGAGCCGCCACATCTCCTCCGGGCACGCCTGCCCTGTCGCTTGCGCGTCCGGTGCTGCTTCCCGGAACCGCTCCCACTGCGAACGAGACAGAGCGTCAGCGATCACATTCAGCAGACCCCGCACGTGCCGTGCCCTGAAGACAATGTTCCAAGACATACACAAAAGCACTAGCTGCCGCAACAACCTTACCACTGGAAGGGACGAAGCCGATAGACTATTAATTACCTGTACCACTGCCATATTATCAGAGTGGAAGATAACTTTCTTGTCCTTGAGCTCCTTGCCCCATAGCGATACCGCTACCACAACTGGAAAAAGCTCCAAAAAGGCGAGGTTCCGAATCAAGGGGCTCTCGGACCAAGCCTTAGGCCAAACCTCGGCACACCACTTGCCCCCAAGGTAAGCCCCAAAGCCAACGCTCCCCGAGGCGTCCGTAAACAGCCCGGCGTCGCCAGATGCCTTCATCGCATCCCTGAAAAACACCCGCCCGTTAAATTTAGTGAGGAAGCGGTCCCATATATCCAAGTCCTCTCTCATGCCTACAGACACCCTGATGTAATGACTTGGCAGTCGAACACCACAGGTAGCCCTAGCCAGCAATCTACAAAAAACCCTACCCATAGGGATCACCTTACAGGCGAAGTTAAGGCTGCCGAGCAAGGACTGCAGTCCCCGAAGCGTAACTTTCCTAGCGCCCTTTATCGCGTTCACCTGCTGGCAGAGCACCCTCAACTTCTCCTCCGGCAGCCTACATTCCCCCACGACCGAGTCGATTTCCAGCCCTAGAAAACTCAGGCACTCGGTCGGGCCCACTGTCTTGTCCTCCGCCAGAGGAATCCCAAACTGTTGCACTATCCTCTGAAAAACCCGCAGTATTTGGGCACATCTGTCGGACCCAGCCGGGCCCACACACAGAAAGTCGTCCAGGTAATGGACCACCGTACCCCCGCCCGTTTCCTTACGCACTACCCACTCCAAGAACGTGCTAAACTTTTCGAAATACGCACATGAGATGGAGCAACCCATGGGTAGGCACAGGTCCACGAAAAACTCACCCTCAAAAAGGCACCCCAACAAATGGTGACAGTCTGGGTGGATAGGAAGGAGCCGGAATGCTGCCTCCACATCCACCTTCGCCATCAAGGCCCCTCGCCCTGCTCTCCGAACCAACTCGACAGCATGGTCGAATGATGCATACGATACGGAGCACAGGGCCTCATCGATGTCATCATTTACTGACGCCCCTTTCGGGAATGATAAATGATGAATCAACCTAAACTTACCCGCCTCCTTCTTGGGGACTAACCCTAGCGGGGACACCCTCAAGTCAGGCAACGGCGGAGCATCGAACGGCCCTGCCATCCTACCCAGTTGCACCTCCTTCAGCAACTTGTCCCGCACAACTCCCGGGTGCTCCCCCACCGACTTGAGGTTACTGCATAACCTCCCCACATCCCTACTCTGAAACGGTATTGAAAAACCCTCCGTAAAGCCTTGCCATAAGAATTCGGCGTCCTGATGGTTACCGTACTGTTTTAGCCACGGCAGCATCTCGCCTACTTTCACCGGGGTTGCCCCCCGCGGCAGCGGAGGGGGCCGACGCTCCATTGGCTCCCACTCCTGGTGCAGACTTACCTCGCTTAAAATACCGACTGGCTCCATGGGCCCCCCCACAACCGGAGCACTCGTGCTTAAACCGGCACGACGTTCCCCACTTGCATTGGCCCTCGTTAAAGAGCCAACAGAAGCCTTTCTTTTGCCCGGCCGATGCAGGTCCCCCAGGGGCCGCACCGGCCGTCCCGTGAAAGGGCGCAGCCTTCTGCGCCATCATGAGCCGCATCCAGAGGGGAAGGTCCATTTGATCCCACCGCATGCTGGGATTCGCCGCTAACCTCTGGCGAAATTGTTCGTCGTACCGCCACCAGGCGACCCCGCCATAAGTCCGGTACGCTTCCCCAATCCCGTCTAGGTAGCAAAACAGTTGGGAGCATTTATCCGGCGACTTTTCCCCTATCACGCTGGCCAGGATACACAAAGCCCTTAGCCAGTTCCCAAATGTTTTGGGAATCTTCCGATACCTACGCTTTTTCTCCTCCTCTTCCTTCTTTGCGTCCTTCTTGTCCTCCTCCTTCATGTCTAAGAACTCCTCCAACGGGAGTAAGGAAAAAACCTCCACAAACTCACCCTTCCAAATTTTCTCCTTTATGTCCATTTTTAGATGACAACCTAATGGGCTCGAGAAAGACACGTGCACGTTTTGCCGCACAGCGTCGGTAATTTCGCCCCCAATACCAACCTTCTCCCCTGACTCCTTAATAGTTTCGGACACAGATAACCCCACCTCGCTATCCTGTGCTGGACCCACGGCCCTACCCGGTGACCCTTGGCCCTTCTCACACGTCCACACTCTCCCAAACTGAGGTGAAGCCATTTCCCCACCCGCCCATGAGTCTAAGAAAGATTTTAAACAAGTCAATAGTGTTCCTGCGTGTGGTGCAACAGTTGACTCACCGCCTGAGCCCGAAGCCGCAGAAGGCCGTGGGTTCGTTTCCCTTCCGTCCGCCATGCTTGGCTCTGGAGCATCCAATTGGCGCCGACTCCTGTCAGCCTGGCCCTGCCTCAGGACCGCGGGTGTAGTGCTGCGAGACCTGCAAGGAGAACGACACCTGGGTAGTGTGTCCACATGATCACATACCCGCCCAACCTCCTTATGCTCCTGCCTGTAGTTCCGCACCATGTCCCGCTTCCCTGCCTGGCCCTCCCGGCCGTAAGCGCTGCGCCGCTGACCTGGCGAGCTCCTGCCTGATGACCCAGACGCACTGCGCCGCTGCCTCCTCCTCCGTTCCCCTGAAACCGATCTCCTCCTGCTAAGCCTGCTTGTTGACCTGCTCCTCTCTCTGCCCCTCCACCCGTCAGCCTGCCTCCTTCCATGCCTGGCACTGACGCCGCGCTGCTCCCTGCTGCGATGCGGCCTAGGGCTACGCGAGAGACCCCGCCATCCCCGGGAGCCGCCCCTGTGGCCCTCCCGCTCTCTCCCAGCCCGTCCTGTCTCCATGCCCTGGGCTGATTCCTGGGAGCTATCCCGACCCGCTGAACCTGGCCCCTTTTGGGCCGCCTTGTGAACTGGGGATTCCACTTTGGATTCCACTCTGTCCTGGCGCCTCCGGTCCGCTAAAGCCGCGGGCCCTGCCGGCCCCAAGGTACCTGGCTGGGCGGACCCGCCGTCTGTGTCCCTTGTGCTGCACCTGGCCCCACTAGAGGCCGCCCCCGTTGTGTCCCCTTGCACAGGGACTCCCCCTGCCATCAGGGGGACCGCCTGATCTCTAGAGGCCTCCGCTCTGCCCCCCGCCCGCTGCCCGGCCCCAGCGCCATTCCCTGACTCACCGGGCCGCATCTGCTCGCTGCTTCCCCCATCCGATCCGCTCTGTGTCCTGGCTCCAGCCGCAACCGTCCCGCCTGCCACCTCCCGGCGGGGCGCACACCGCGTGGCAGGCCTCGGCCTAGCTGCTGCCCGCGCCCGGCCAGCACCGCGTCGAACAGACGGTGCCGGCCGCGGTACCTCCACTCCGCTGGGGCCCGCTACCTCATCCAGGGCCCCAACAGACTCCGCTGACGGGCTCCTCCGTCTGCCGACTTTGGGCTCCATGCCTGGGCTCAGCCGCTGGGGCGGTCTCGCCCTCCTCATGGAAGCCGCCGCAGGGGTTGTAGGGGGGGGACCCTGAGCCCCCAGTTGCTCATGAAGCCAGGCCAGTCCTCTATCCCGCACAGCAGCTCTCACTCCCTCCAGGATTTCTTCCATTGATGCCATGATCTGAAAGACAAAAGAAAAAACCAACACAGACCTGCCAAAAACAATTACCAGGTAAGTGTCAGTTTAGTTAAAATGTTCCTTACTCATAAAATGGCTGCTTAATATACTCCTATTATCCAACCCCCATTTACCAATAACCACTCCCCTTTAACTGGTTACTCCCCTGCCTACTCCTGGCTCTGTCAAGGCCCACTCCCCTGACTGCGCTGTTCCATGGGCTTCAAACATGAGACGAGGTTATTAGAGGTTTACACTCCACACTCAAGCTGGCACACACAGTAATTCAAGATTAAAAATGGCCACTTGGTTTTAAAGTCAGATTATATTAATAATAGAGATTTGTGGAGATATCATAGAAAGGGCCATGTTTATCAGCAGCCTCACTTGTTCCCATTAGGGTTTTTAATAATAATAATAATAATAATAATAATAATAATTTCTATAATGACATAATTGGTAATTAACTATGGGGGCATGGGTTAAGGAATTCTATTTGTTTATTTGTTTTACCTTATATTTTCACAATAATGTTGGTTCCTTGGTGGTATCGAGGTGGGTTCACAGGGCAGTAGGGGCATGCTGTGTTTAGTTATTATTAATTGCTGTTTGTTAGTTTTAATTAATTAATAATCACATCGTCTAAATAACTCAATTTGTAGGAATATACATTTAATAAAAAGGTTTCTCTATTAGTTTAGACACTATCACCTTGTCACTCTGCCTCTAGTACAATGAATTCTCCTTGGCTACTGGAAACGCCATCCCCATAGGCGGTCAAAGGTCTAAATAAGCTAGTTTGGAAGGAGTCCATCTGTTTTCCACCATAGCAGGAGAGGGTGCCCAGTAGGTAGATCCCCAAATGTTGTAATACTACAGCTTCCATCCATGATGCTTTGTTATTCTAAATCATCCTAAAGGCAAGCAGCCAAGCAAAGCATCATGGAAGTTGTAGTTCTGCAACATCTTGGGATCTATTGTTAGGGCACCCCTGGTGTAATCCGATTGGCCTCGCTTTCTGCTGCTTTCCTACAGAATGTTAAAAGGCTTTAGCTTAGTCAGTAGGTTTCCTAGGCAGTTTTGCAACACATTTTACCTATTTTTTTATTTATTTTTTAGTTGCCATGGTAAATGAAGCCATAGCAGGTAGACCAGCTGATTTTTCAGAAAATTCATCTTTTTTTTTTTTTTAAACTATTTCCTGAAGATTTGCATTGAGATTGGGCAGGAGATGTAGAACACACTGTAAGCACTGAATAGTCAGAAATATACCATAAAGCATATAGACGATACTGTATGAACAGCTGGAATCTGAATATCTGGAATAATAAGCATCATCGGTCTTATTTCCATTCATTAGAAGAAGGAAGAGAAAAGGACAGTTTCTTTAATAGAGGTCTCTGTTACCCAAGGAGAGAGTTTCCCGAGGGATGGGAAGACTTAGAACATGTGTGAGTCACAATATGTAACAGTGTGATTACTAGTCTTTTTAACCTCTGTGTGATGACTGACATCCTAAATTTCAACGTTTACAAAATTCCTCAAACATCAGTTCTCTTTGATGTCATCCTATGCACCAAACTCACTGATACGGATCATCGTTGGGGGCAATATTAGGGGTTTCTGTGACTGGCTTTTGCCCAGGATTCAGGTATGAAGCATCCAGAAACAGTACATCTAAGGCTGCCCCAGGCATCTGGTCACTGTGGCCAACTGTGGGGTACAGCAAGTCACAGCAGTCATTTGCCCCAGACGAAGTGCAACACTATAGCATGGTGGAAAAAATAGTATGTACTAGGCTAAATATCTCGCTTGTTTAGCATCAATGATCTCCCAGACACAGTCGCACAGGTTGTAATGCCCTAATTGAGTGTTAAAGCATACAGGCTGTGGCGGACCGCCTGGAAGTCATTCATTTGACCGACCGCACGCATGGTCTCATGCCCAAAACAGTTCCATAGAATCAGGGTTTGCGATCGATCTACTTTGGTAGTTTGGAAAACAAACAAACTACCAGACATAGTCAATGTTCTTACCCTGGAGCTTGTTCCCCTTATCCAGATGAAACAATTTCATTGAACAGTGCCCTTCTAAATTATATAGAACCGAACACAGGTGATGATAGAAGTCCAGCAGTGTTGGGGGGTTTCTGTGTCCGGTTTTAGTTCCATGAGATTCATGCCAAAACTGCCTGCGTTCATGCAAACAAGATGGCCACCACCTCATGATTGTCCATAGGAATTGCGTCCACCCAGACGAACAATTAGAACACTGCGATGAGAAACATTCCAAGTTAATATGTGTTAACAAGTTCCCAGGTAGGTCCCTGGTTCGTGCGGTTGTTCGGTAGTCGAACTGGACAATGTTAGAATAGGAGGGGAATGCAATCTACCGAACAGAATAGCAAAAAGGCATGAACAAGGTATTTTATGAGCCTTTTTGCATAGCAGGAGACTGGCAAACAGGCCCATCAAAGAACCAGTGGTGAGGTTTATGCTTATGTATGTTTATTTGCCAATACACAGTAGCTGTTCACATAAAATGAAGGTGACAGACTGGCTGAACTTTAAAATGCAGCACTGAGTGGATTTTTATTGTGACTGCTGCAAGGCTTTAAATGGAAATGCATGATTTCGAGACCACTGTCTTGTTCAAATATTTAGCTTCAGTCCGCAGGCTAAAAAAAAAGCTGGTAAATGTGATTTTTTTTCATAATAACCTGTTGCTTCTTTCTTATGCTTTCCACACCCACTCCAGAGGAGTACATTGGTCTAACCAATCAGTGTCCTATCCCTAAGAATGCAGGAAACGTGTATTGGGCATGTCTGACAGATTTACACATGTACAGTTGGAAGATCTCTTCATCTTGCTACATTCTGACAGAGAGATAAAAATCTGATCAGTGTGATCATGCAGAGCAGGCAACTGTCTCAGGTTTCTCTCTCCTGCTGTTGCACAATGGCCGGTTTACCCAGGGCCGGATTAAGAGCCCAGTGGGCCTGGTGCTGATAATTATGATGGGCCTAATTACAAAATCTCTTTGACCAAAAACACTAAAACAGTCCTACCTCCTAAGCGTCATGTATCTGATGGAGATGATGCTGTAGGGAAACTCATAGGATGCAACTATGAGAAAACACATACCCTTTGCTAATCTCATGCTTTCATCTTTCAAGTAAACCCATACCCCCTAACAGCAGTGTCCAGTAAAGCAGGAAGTCTATGGATGCGGTAGAAGGGTGGGCTACTGACACAAATCACATAACCAGAATGGCCGAAAGGGTGAACATACACAAGAAGGGGGAATGTCTGTGTCCCTATGTCTCCCAGTCCCTAAGTGTTTGTGTCCTCATGTTTCCCAGTGTCCCCATGTCACTAGGGGACATTGAGAGACATTGGGACACTGGGAGACATGGGGACACAGATACTAGGGAACACTAGGAGACCTGGGAAATCTGAGACTCTTGGGGACACTGGGTGACAGACACGAGGGGACACGGGGAGACATGGGGCACTGAGACACTGTGATATATAGGGGACACTGGAGGCTTGATAAAAACCTGGGTACAGGTCAAAATGTTGCGGTGTCCAATAAACCTGCTTAAAGCTATCACAGTGAGTGCCTGAGATTTTTTTCTTTTATACTAGGGGACACTGAGACACTACGGGCACAGAGACACTACGGGCACTGAGAGACATGGGGCACTGAAACACTGATACATAGGGGACACTGATACATAGGGGACACTGATACATAGGGGACATTGGAGACTTGATAAAGACCTGGGTACAGGTTGAAACGTTGCGGTGTCCAATAAACCTGCCTAAATCTATCACAGTGAGTGCCTGAGATTTTTTCTTTTATACTTGGGGACACTGAGACACTAGGAGACATGGGGACACAGAGACATTGGGAGACTAGGGGACTTTGGGAGTCTAGGGAACACTGAGACACTAGGGACACTGGCACACTACAGACACTGAGAGACACCAGGGACACATGGGGATACTGAGATACTAGGGACACTGGCTGGGAGACATGGGGACACTGCCATGTCTCTTATGTCTCAAAGTCGCCCAGTCTCCCCATGTCTTCCTGTGTCTCCATGCCTCTCAGTGTCCCCATGTCGCCCAGTGTCCCCTAGTGTTTGTATCCCCATGTCTCCCAGTGTCCCTTAGAGTCTGTGTCCTCATGTCTCCCAGTGTCCTGATGTCACTAGGACACTAGGGGATACTTAGAGACATGGGGACACTGGGAGACATGGGGCCACTGAGACACTAGGGACAGTGGCTGGGAGACATGGGGACACAGTCTAGGGGCCACTGGGAGACATGGGACCACTGTGTCCCTAGTGTCTCAGGGTCATGGGCGTCCAAATGGGGGGGTAAAGGGGGGTACTTGGCCTCCCCCCTCCCCCCCCCTCCCCCCCCCCCGGATTTTTCAGCTTGTGCTGCTATTTTTCGTTTTAGTGTGAGAATACAGTGCAATACCAGCACTGGCCAGTAAGTGGCGCTGTGAATTGAGAAAGGCAGGAAGCTACAGCTTATCCCTGCCTCTCTCTCATGACTGAAACCGCAGGGGAGCAGCCTACAGAGCAGGTAAGTGAGGGATGGGGGGTGGGGGAGACCGCATAGAGGAAGGTAAAGTAGGAGCAGAAAGGTTCTGCAAGGGGCAGGAGGGGTCAGCAAGGAATAGAAAGGGGCAGCAAGAAGCAGGAAGGGGTCAAAAGGTTTTCAAGGAGCAGGAGGGTAAAGTAGAAGGAGCAGCAAGGAGCAGGAGGGGTCAGCAAGGAGCAGGAGGGGTCAGCAAGGAGTAGAAAGGGTCTGCAAGAGGCAGGAGGGGTCAGCAAGGGGCAGCATGGAGTAGGAAGGGGCAGCATGGAGTAGGAAGAGGCAGCAAGGAGCAGGAGGGGTCAGCAAGGATTAGAAAGGGTCTGCAAGGGGCAGGAGGGGTCTGCTAGGAGTAGTAAGGGTCTGCTAGGAGTAGGAAGGGGCAGCAAAGAGAAAGAAGGGGCAGAAAGGAGTAGGAAGGGTCTGCAAAAAGCAGGAAGGGTCTGCAAAAAGCAGGAAGGGTCTGCAAGGAGCAGGAAGGGGCAGCAAGGAGCAGGAAGGGACAGGAAGAATCAGAAGGAACAGAAAGGATCAGCAAGGGGCTGCAAGAAGCTGGAAGGGGCAGAAAGAAGCAGGAAGGGCAGTAAGAAGCAGGAAGGGTCTGCAAGAAGCAGGAAGGGCCATCAAGGAGCAGGAAGAGCCATCAAGGAGCAGAAAGGGATCAGAAAGAGAAAGGAGCAGAAGGGCGCAAAATAAGCAGAAAGTAGCAGAAAGGTAAAGGAGCAGAAGGAGTCTCAGAAGACAAAGAAGACTGTGTCAAATAAAGGAGAAGAAAATTAGATTGGAGCACTTCATTCTGGACACCACATCATAAGGCGTTGGTACCTGGGCCTGGCAGGGAAACTTTGGACCTTCTCATCTCCCCAGGTAAAAACAAAGAATATCAGTGTTAATGTGTTCACTTTTATTTACTGAGTGTCAGGAAACACAGAGGGCCGCTGGGTAGGGGTGACCACTCTAGCCAATCAGAGGCACCCATGCGCAACGTCAATCTGCACTTTCTGACACTCTGTTTCAGAAGTCGAATACCACTGAGGGACCTGGAGATATGCAGCTAAAGGAAGCCTTTGGGGGTAAACCATTTGAGAGCGGTTTCACCCCTTCAAAAGAAAGAGCACCCAGGGGCCTCCTTGCATCACAGCATTTTCATTTAGATAAAGTTGTTATGGTGACCAGAATGTTCCTGTAATTTGATGAAAGGAACACTATAGTGTCAGGAATACAAACATATATTCCTGACACCATAGTTGTGAAAACGCTATTCATCCTTGCTTTATGTGAAAATGACTATGCTCCTTCCCTTTCATGACACTGTCAAAAAGGGGCCAAGCATGGATGTCATTACAATTATGCCCCCCCGGAAAAATTCCTGCGGACGTCCATGCTCAGGGTCCCCATGTTGCCCAGTGTCCCAATTTCTCAGCGTCCCCATGTCTCGGAGCTGCTGTCTGGACTCTCTGTGCAGAGCTGCTCCCCCGTGGATCAGTGAGTAGACAGGCAGGGAGGGAGATGCCGTAACTTCTTATCACTGCCTCTCTCCACACAAACAGCGACCCCTACTGGCCGGCGCTGGTATTGCAGAATAATCTATGTTTATATTGAGACAGACATTTGTATTGCCGGTATTACTGCAATACCGGCACCGGCTAGGCAGCCTCAAATACCTGAGAAATACTTCTAAGAAATACCTGGCAACCCTAAGAAATACATGAGAAATACCTGGCAACCCTAAGAGTAGTGTGTTTTTTTTTAAACCAATGGGCCTATTCCATGGGACTGGGCCTGGAGCTGCAGCTCCATCAGCCCCTATGTTAATCCGGCCCTGGGTTTACCATCAGTGGACTGGTCTGATGGATAAGTAAGAGGGAAATGGGGGGAAGGAAGAAACTCCCCTAGGTGAGAGGTGTGCCCAGTAATGCATTCTGACCAAGTTAAGAGGTCACTTTTCACAGATACTTAAGTTTTCTTGCTATATTTTAGTTTACATATTTCTGAACTGAAACACATTTTTTCTCCTGTACAAGATTAGTACTGTATAAATAGGACAGTACAAGGCAGCAGGCCATCCAATATGACAATTTGTTCCCTGAAAGCAGCATTATCAATAATAATAATTGTATGACATCCTCTGCATTAGGAACTGTTTCCTGACAACTCATATTTTCTTTACGTATTTGTTTCTACGGTTTCCACGGCTGATTTTCGGGCAATGTAGGCTAGGCTTTGTAGAATTGCATTAAAGCATATTGGATTCAGGATTGTCATTGACTTAATGAAATTCATTTTTTATTTTTTTGCACATTTTGCAGAAATGTTTAACTGTTTACAGTTTATTAGTCAGTAGTATTTCAAGATGTCACGTAACATGCTCTATGTGTTTTTAGATATAGTGTGCTTTGTATGGTGAATATATAGTTTTCTATTTTTTTTTTATTGAATTGTCATTGCAAAAGCATACAATCAGAGTAACCACAATGGTTTTTACAGTACAAATTGCAGTATTGGTAGAACAGTATTGTAAGCATAATCCAAAGGTACATATACAATGTTATAGGACAGTGATGGTTGTTGTAGGACAATAAATGGTAAGGTGACAGATTCACTGAAGGATATCTTGTTTTCTGACGCATTGAGGAGGCAGGTAAGATCTCCTCCACCACCTTTAGACAAACATACAAATATAGAGGTTATGTATGAAAAGTGTGGTTATTTTCCTGTTTGCACCTGTTTCCTTATTTGTGCCTCGAGCATCATTTCATTTTTATTTATTTATTTTTTGGTTCATTCATTTGAAAAAAGAGTTGATAAAGAGCACTTTTTTTAGACACGTTTTATCGCCACTGTCAGAGTGATGGATATTGCGTGACACCGCGCACTGGAGAAGCCTGGTTGCTCCCCTTCCCCCTTTGGACTATGGCCCTGCATGTTAAAGCTTCTATTTTCCCTGCACAAAGGCTTATTCGTGGCTTTCTTCCAGGGTGTTCGGTAGATTTTATCTACTGAACAAACTACCGAATGCACCACCACCTAGGAGCGGGAGTGTGCCGCCAATTGACCTCCCTGAAGCTGCGGTTAACCGCAGCTTAATTGACGATCGCTGGGTGGCCTTTGTTCGTCAAACGAACACGTGGCGGTGGCCATCTTAAACTCCCGAACAGCGGTGTTTTGCCGTCGAGTGTCTGGAACTAAAATCTGACACTCGACTAGGCAAACCCCGCTGAGACCTCCAGACTTCCATGGATTAGTTCGGAAACTACCAAACAGGCCGCTGTTCGGTAGAAATACTCATACGAACAAGGGGATTCCAACGAAGGCAAGCCACAGCTATTTCATTCGGTATTTTCAGCTGGTTATACTCATAACCAGAGACTGACCGCAAGGCCAAATCTTATGTAACTATTTTCGGCTACTGTTGCCTGTGCGGTCGGTCATAACTTTAAACAGCCAGGTATTTGGGGTACATCCAGAAAGTGGGGAAATAATGTATATGACTAAGGGGATTATGTGTCATGCTTAGGGGAGGAGAAGTGTGGGAAGTAACCCATGTGTGACTGGGGTATCGAGTAAGTACTGTAATCCCTCCCTTGCATGGGAGAATCCTTTATAAGGAAGTTGTGCAAATAAACGTGAGTTCTTGTTTTAACCTCAAGCTGAAGTGTTGTCTCATTCTTGGGGGGAATTTGATTGTATGCCGATTGCCAGGAGTGTAAGCGGATTGTATGCTTTTCCTGTTCGGCTTCTTCCAGTGTTCGTGTGCCTCTTGTTCGGGAGTTCGAAGATTCGTGTAGTTTGCATTTCGGGAGATTGGTGCTTGCAGTAGCTGCTTGTCTGGCTGAAAGGGGATTATCGCTTAAACGGTTTTTATCCTCAGGTGAGAAAAACGGTCCGTTACAGTCAATATGCTTGATTTTCCCCTGCAAAGACCCGAAAGCCGAGTCATTCTGTACTTTCCGTATGTGAGCAGTGTTACCCCAGATAGCTATGCCATAGAGCCCATCCGTATAAGAAAGACTATGTGAAAGACTTTGGCTCCATGGCAATTGAACTGTATGTATGTGATCTGAGTGCCATTCAGTCATAATGTGCACTCAGATCTAAGCTATTTGGGGATTTGTTGAATGTATATGTTTTATGCAATAGCTGCACAGTTATATATTTTTATGTATTTTATTGTATTTTGCTACCATGTGGCTAATGGAGTTTTGCCTCTGTCCTTGGAGATAATCGGATTACTTCCCAGTTATCTCCAGGATAGAAGACTCTGTGAAACTGGTTTTGGGCAGAAAAGCCATGCTTCATTTGGTCAAATAGGACTTTCCCTTAACTTTTTAACCCCTGGATGGAATTGGCTGAATTTTGACTATGTTTATAATTAAAGTGTGCTGAGTTCGAATATGTGATTATGTTTGTGGCATGTATATTTTGTAAGTTATTAATATTTGGTAAAAACTGTATTTCTCTGAAGTCCAACACCCACCAAGGTACAACTGCTTTGCGAAGGCACATGATCGCACATCACAAACACCTATGGGATCAACACATGAGTACAAGCAGCACACAAACTCAAAGCCGCCATCCTCCTCCTGGTCCAGCATCTTCAGCCACGTCAACCACTGCTGTCCTCCTTGCCCCCTCTCAACCATCCGCCACTCCGTCTCTCGCCTTGAGCAGTTCCTGCTCATCTGCCCACAGTCAGGTGTCTGTCAAGGACATGTTTGAGTGTAAGAAGCCAATGTCACAAAGTCACCCTCTTGCCCGGCATCTGACAGCTGGCTTGTCTGAACTCTTAGCCCGCCAGCTTTTACCACGCAAGCTGGTGGAGTCTGAGGCGTTCCAAAAAATTGTAGCTATTGGGACACCGCAGTGGAAGGTACCCGGACGAAATTTCTTTGCACAAAAGACAATCCCCAACCTGTACTCGATTGTGCAACGGGAAGTAATGGCATGTCTGGCACACAGTGTTGGGGCAAGGGTCCATCTGACCACTGATACCTGGTCTGCAAAGCATGGTCAGGACAGGTATATCACCTACACTGCGCATTGGGTAAACCTGCTGACGGCTGCCAAGCATGGAATGCGTGGCTCTGCAGAGGAGTTGGTGACACCGCCACGACTTGCAGGCAGGCCTGCTGCCACCTCCTCTACTCCTCCTACTCCATCCTCTTCCATAACCTCCTCGGCTGAGTCCTCTTCTACTGCTGCGTCTTTCTCCACATCAACGGCACCCCCACAGCTCCCCATGTACTATTCCACATCCCGGATACGGCAGTGTCACGCCGTCTTGGGGTTGACTTGCCTGAAAGCAGAGAGTCACACCGGACCAGCACTCCTGTCCGCTCTGAACGCACAGGTGGATCAGTGGCTGACTCCGTACCAACTGGAGATCGGCAAAGTGGTTTGTGACAACGGAAGAAATTTGTTGGCGGCATTGAATTTGGGCAAGTTGACACATGTGCCGTGCATGGCACATGTGTGTAATCTGATCGTACAACGCTTTGTGCACAAGTACCCAGGCTTACAGGACGTCCTGAAGCAGGCCAGGAAGGTGTGTGGCCATTTCAGGCGTTCCTACACGGCCATGACGCACTTTTCAGATATCCAGCGGCGAAACAACATGCAAGTGAGGCGCTTGATTTGCGACAGCCCGACACGTTGGAATTCAACACTCCTAATGTTCGACCGCCTGCTCCAACAAGAAAAAGCCGTTAACGAATATTTGTATGACCAGGGTGCTAGGACAGCCTCTGCGGAGCTGGGATTTTTTTGCCACGTTACTGGATGCTCATGCGCAATGCCTGTAGGCTCATGCGTCCTTTTGAGGAGGTGACAAACCTAGTCAGTCGCACCAAAGGCACCATCAGCGACATCATACCATCATAGGCGTGCGCAGCCTATTGCATTAGGGTGTGCACCCCAAAGCACAAACACACGCCGCATGTATGTGTATGTATATATATATATATATACATACACATACATGCGGACACAGCGCAGTAAGAGCACACACACAAACAGCAGTGTATGTGTGTGTATGTATATATATATATATATATATATATATATACATTCACACACATACACTGCTGTTTGTGTGTGTGCTCTTAGTGCGCTGTGTGAGGGTGCTGTGTGTGTAAGGGTGCTGTGTGTGTGAGGGTGCTGTTAGTGTGCTGTGTGTTAGGGTCCTGTTAGTGTGCTGTGTGAGGGTGCTGTTTGTGTGATATGTGTGTGTGTGTGAGGGTGCTGTTTGTGTCGTGTATTTGTGAGTGTGCTGTTTGTGTGAGGGTGCTGTGTGTTTGTGAGGGTGCTGTTAGTGTACTGTGTCTGAGAGTGTTGTGTGATTGTAAGGGTGCTGTGTGTGTGTGTGTTTGTGAGGGTTCTGTGTGTGTGTGACGGTGCTGTATGTGTGCTCTGTGTGTGAGGGTGCTGTATGTGTGCTGTGTGTGTGAGGGTGCTGTATGTGTGCTATGTGTGTGGGTGCTGTTTGTGTGCTGTGTGTGTGAGGGTGCTGTATGTGTGTGTGTGCTGTATGTTTGGAGGGATTGTGAAGGTGGGGGCAGATTAGTAAATATCCCCCCTCCCTTCTTACATTATGTAGGGAGGGGAGATCCTTGCTGCCATGTGCCATCCCTGGTGGTCCAGTGTAGAGTATACTCTAGCCTGCGGGGCTAGAGTTCACTTTCGCGAGATATGAGCGTTGCCATGGCAACGCTCAGATCTCGCGAGAGGAACCTGGCGGAGCTTCTGTCTAGAGCTCCCCGGGTCCTCTCCTGCCTCCCTCCATGCTACTGTGGGCCGGTGAGGTAGGTATTTGATCTCCCCGCCGGCCCATGGAGGCTTAGAGCTCTGCATGAGCCGAGAGGGGAGATCCGGAGATCTCTCCTGCCGGCAGAGGTCAAGTCCTGGGAATAAAGTGTAAGAACTCTCCCAAGATTCCTACCCCCCCCAAAAAAAATAATATACAATTGTGTGTATATATAAGTGCACACACACACTGACACACACATATATATACGCGTACACACACATACACTCACAGACACACACGTACTCTGACACACACCCACACATACATTCACAGACACACACACTCACAAATACACATACACTCACAGACACACACATACTCTGACACACACACACACACACATACATTCACAGGCACACATACACACACACACATACACTCACAGACACACACACATACTCACACACACACACACATACACTCACAGGCATACACTCACATACTCAGACACACACACACACACACAATCACAGACACACAGACATACTTAGACACACACACACACTCACAGACACACAGACATACTCAGACACACACACACACACACACACATACTTAGACACACACACACACACACACAGACATACTTAGACACACACACACACACACAGACATACTTAGACACACACACACAGACATACTGAGACACACACACACTCACATACACACACAGACATACTTAGACACACACACACTCACATACACACACACACAGACATACTTAGACACAAACACACACTCACAGACATACTTAGACACACACACACACACAGACATACTTAGACACACACACACACACACACACACACACACACTCACAGACATACTTAGACACACACACACACAGACATACTTAGACACACACACACACACACACTCACAGACACACAGACATACCTAGACACACACACAGACACTCATACATTTTTTTTTATTAAAAATTGTCCACCCAGCCTCCCTACCTGGAGTGCTGGCGTGGACTTGTCCCTGGGGTCCAGTGGGTCGGGTGGCGGTCTCCATCTCAGCCGCGGCGAGAGAGCTGTGTGCTCTCTGCTCCCTCTCGCCGCGCGGGCTGTCTGCTGTAGCTGGGAGCCGGAATATGACGTCATATTCCGGCTCCCGGCATAAGCAATAAGCAAACAGCGTGCGGCGAGAGGGAGCAGAGAGCACACAGCTCTCTCGCCGCGGCTGAGATGGAGACCGGCAGGGGGATGTCCATTACCTCTTGCCTCCCCCCTTCCCCCCCCCCCCCCAAAGACAGGGGGAACTCGAGGGGAACTCGGAGGGCATTTGGGGGTGGCAGAGTGCCTGCAGGAACAGTGGGAGCATTGTTCCCACGCATTCCTGCAGGAACCTGCGCACGCCTATGCATACCATTTGTTTTCTTCCTGGAGCATGCCCTGCGAAGAGTGCTGGATCTGGCCGTAGATGAGTGTGAAGAGGAAGAGGAAGAGTTGTGGTCACCATCACCTCCAGAAACAGCCTTACCAGCATCACTTGCTGGACCTGCGGCAACGCTGGAAGAGGATTGTGAGGAAGAGGAGTCAGAGGAGGAATGTGGGTTTGAGGAGGAGGAGGACTAACCACAACAGGCATCCCAGGGTGCTCGTTGTCACCTACCTGGTACCCGTGGTGTTGTACGTGGCTGGGGGGAAGAACATACCTTCAGTGAGATCACTGAGGACGAGGAACGGGACATGAGTAGCTCGGCATCCAACCTTGTGCAAATGGGGTCTTTCATGCTGTTGTGCCTGTTGAGGGACCCTCATATAAAAAGGCTGAAGGAGAACGACCTGTACTGGGTGTCCACGATACTAGACCCCCGGTATAAGCAGAAAGTGCCTAAAATGTTACCGAATTACCGCAAGTCGGAAAGGATGCAGCAGTTCCAAAATAAATTAAAAAGTATGCTTTACACAGCGTATAAGGGTGATGTCACAGCACAACGGGAATCTAACAGGGGAAGAGGTGAAAGTAATCCTCCTCCTCCCACGACCACGCCGGCAAGGACTGGACACTTTACAGACATGTTGTTGATGGAGGACATGCAGAGCTTTTTAAGTCCTACGCATCGCCACAGCCCTTCGGGGTCCACCCTCAGAGAACGACTCGACCGACAGGTAGCAGACTACCGCGCCTTAACTGCAGATATCGACACTCTGAGGAGCGATGAACCCCTTGACTACTGGGTGTGCAGGCTTGACCTGTGGCCTGAGCTATCCCAATTTGCGATAGAACTTCTGGCCTGCCCCGCTTCAAGTGTCCTCAACTTTATTAAGATGAATGAGGGATGGATCCCGAAGAGACTGACAGTGGGCGATACATTCGACTAAAAAAGACCTGATGAGGGGGACGTAACAGGGATTAAACTGATAAGAATAGTACTACTTAACACACCACTCCCATAGCCGTGCGCAGCCTATTGTATAAGGGTGTGCACCCTAAAGCACAAAAACACACGCCGCACATATATATATATGGAATAAATAAAAGCTAAATTTTACTACTTCAACCAAGTCCCAGGAGTGCGATTGTTTCTACACCCATATCTACCTTTGCCACAACCAGCACCGGGCACTACAAAAGTCTTCTTGGAGTGCAAGCTACTACAATGTATATATATATATATATATATATATATATATATATATATATATATACTGCTGTGTGTGTGTGTGTGTGTAGATGCTGTGTGTGTAAGGGCGCTGTGTGTGTGAGGGCGATGTGTGTAAGGGTGCTGTGTGTTTAAGGAGCGCTGTGTGTGTAGGAGCGCTGTGTGTGTGAGGGCGCTGTGTGTGTGTGAAGGCACTGTGTGTGTGTGAAGGCACTGAGTGTGTGTGAAGGCGCTGTGTGTGTGTGAAGGCGCTGTGTGTGTGAGGGCGCTGTGTGTGTGTAAGGGCGCTGTGTGTGTGTAAGGGCGCTGTGTGTGTAAGGGCGCTGTATGCGTGTGTAAGGGTGCTTTTAGTGTGTATATGTGAGGGTGATGTGTGTGTGAGGGCGCTGTGTGTGTAAGGGCGCTGTATGTGTGTGTAAGGGCGCTGTATGTGTGTGTAAGGGTGCTGTGTGTGTGTGTGTAAGGGTGCTGTTAGTGTGTATATGTGAGGGTGCTGTTAGTGTTTGTGTGTGTGTGTGTAAGGGTGATGTGTGTGTAAGGGTGCTGCTAGTGTGTATGTGTAAGGGTGATGTGTGTGTGAGGGTGCTGTTTGTGTGTATGTGTACGGGTGATGTGTGTGTGCTGTATGTGGGTGCTGTGTGTGTGTGCTGTATGTTTGGGGGATTGTGTGTATTGTGTGGGGGCCGTTTGGTAAATATCCCCCCTCCCTTCTTACCTTATGTAGGGAGGGGGGACCTTGCTGCTGCTGCCTTCCCTGGTGGTCCAGTGGAGGTGGGGGCAGATTTCTTAATATCCCCACTACCTTCTTACATTATGCCTGGGAGGGGGGATAATTTCTGCTGCTGCCTTCCCTGGTGGTCCAGTGGAGAGTGAACTCTAGCCTTGCAGGCTAGAGTTCACTCTCGCGAGATCTGAGCGTTGCCGCGGTAACCGCGGCAACGCTCAGAATCCCGCGAGAGGACCCGGCGGAGCTGCTGGCAAGAGCTCCCCGGGTCCTCTCCTGCCTCCCTCCCTGCCTGTGGGTCGGTGGGGAGGGAGGCTTAGAGCAGAGCCGGCGCTCGGATAGCGCTGGCTCTGCACGAGCCGACAGGGGAGATCCGCAGGGATTAGGGTGTGCCCAGGCACACCCAGCACACCCCGTGCGCACGCCTATGACCACTCCTATCTGGTGGCACATTAGATTGCACGCGCAGTGCCCCAAATTTGAAGTATGAGGACCGACCAAGCATCTTTTTCCATCTCCCGGTTCCTAAACTCGATGCCATATACACGTCCACTGATAGGGGCTGTAACAGGGATTAAACTGATAAGAATAGTACTACTTAACACACCACTCCTATCTGGTGGCACATTAGATTGCACTTGCAGTGCCCCAAATTTGAAGTAGGAGGAACGACCAAGCATCTTTTTCCATCTCCCGGTTCCTAAAATCTATGCCATATACACGTCCCCTGATAGGGGACGTAACAGGAATGAAACTTATAGGAATAGTACTACTTAACACACCTTATAATAACGCAGAGAGAGGAGTCTGAAGAAGAGGAGTCAGAGGAGGAAGGTGGCTTTGAGGAGGTGGAAGACCAAACACAGCAGGCGTCCCAGGGGGCTTGTTGTCACCTTTTGGGGACCCTTGGTGTTGTACGTGGCTGGGTGGAGGAAGAGACCTTTAATGACATCAGTGAGGACAAGGAACGGGACATGGCTAGCTTGGTATCCAACCTTGTGCAAATGGGGAGTTTGCAGTTGTGCAAATGGACTGTTTGCAGTTGTTTGCGGTGCGTTAAATGGGGAGTTTGGTCTGTCACTGTGAAGCGGGCATAACCCTTACACTACCTGATCGATACAACATCATACCTGATGTTTTAAAGCACGTTATTCCAAACAATTTAGGAATGTAAGGTGATTTATGCCCTTTATGGATTAAAACCAGACTCTGCATCAACTATGTAATTTTCCATGGGAGTTTTGCCATGGATCCCCCTATGGCATGCCACAGTCCAGGTGTTAGTCCCCTTGAAACAGCTTTTCCATCACTATTGTGGCCAGAAAGAGTCCCTGTGGGTTTTAAAATTCGCCTGCCTATTGAAGTCTATGGCGGTTCGCCCAGTTCGCCCGTTCGCGAACATTTGCGGAAATTCTCGTTCGCCATTCGCGAACGGAAAATTGTATGCTCGCGACATCTCTAGTGAGGAATATTCTCAGCGTCCAGTAGTGATCCAAGTGAAGAAGCTCTTACAAAAGATAGTGTGATAGCTGTATAGCTGTTACCCCCAATAAGAGACAAGGCTCTAGATTGAGGGGACGAAGAACTGAAGGTTTAATGGCATGTACTCTCTTTTTATGCAGAGTTCCCATGCAAGGAAGACACCCATAGACAATTATACATTATCCAATCAAACAATGGTTACAACCCACATGTTACTGCACCCCCAGGCATAAAAGGGTCAAACCGCCGTTTAGTAGATCTTCCCCTTCCAGATATACAGGCACAGCTACTGCAGAACACCAAACTCCCGAACTGGATACAAAATAGCACTCCAAACTGGAACCTCACGAATAGCTGCTAGCAGACGAACAGGAAAAGCAGACATCAGCTTACACTCCTAGCAATCAATCTCCAACAGCATACAGTGAATCCCCCCAAGAATGAGACAAGGCTCCGTGTTGAGGGTCAAGCAGTGGTCTGAGGTGCTGGCACACCCAGCCTGGTTTTTATTGCAGTTGTTACAAATACAGGTCCGCCCACAGGGAGGTATAAAACAACCACTCACACATCAGTTACATCCCACATAATCCCTCCCCTTATCCTGAGAGGAAACTCAATTATACATGCAGTTAAAACATACTTTTTACCCAACTTTCATAACTCTAAAACCATACATCACATTCACATAAAAATACATATCCACAATCAATCCATTCAGAGGAACAACATGTAAAAAAAATGGCATGAATCAGACCAGGGGTTCAAAAGTTAGTAAAAGTATCTTTTGTTCCCCTGGCTGATAGCATTTTAATCTGGCTCAAACAGAAGTAAAACATCCCCACAATGCATCCTGGCTTCCTTCCTTCTGCCCTGGAGATAATTGGAGAAGTAATCCAATTATCTCCCAGGTCAAAGACAAAAACTCCATTACACATGTGGGGACCTAAATACAGGATTATGTTTTAAAATATATAAAGTCACTTTTATTACACCAAACACAGACATGTTACATATCCCCAGATAGCTCAGGTCTGGGTGCACATTATTAGGTGAATGGCACCCAGACCACACGAATACAGTTTAATCGCCATGGAGCCAAATTCTTTAATCACACGAATAGGCTCCATGGCATAGCTATCTGGGTTACCACAGTTCACATAGAAATACCGAAGGTATGGCTGTTCGGCTACATCCTCACGAATGGGAACCAGGAGACGGACGGCTCAGCGGTGTTCGTGCAGATAAGTGTCCGTTTATAGTACCATAGTTTAGGTGCCGAACACTTTTTTTAAAGGGCCCAATCTCCCAGGGCCATAGTCCAAAGGCAGCAGGCGGGCAACCAGGCTCATCCAATGCAATGTGGCGAGATTGGTCTCGTCACACCACATATTCCCTCCCCTCTGCTTGGGAGATAATTGAGTTACTTACTGTATCTACTCAATTATCTCCAAGCTGCAAAATCATACTTTTCAAAGATTTTTATAACTCCACGATTTTACATACAATATGAATAAAACTTATATTTTTATAAACAGCATAACTTGGGGACAAACATATCCAAAATTCACGTAAATCCGTTCAGGGGTTCAGGAGATAGTCGAAAGTCTCTTTGGACCGACCGCTCACCTGTTTGCATGACCAAAACAGTTCCACAGATTCATGCTATGCGTTCCGTCTATCTTTCCATTTGAATAAAGTTAAAATTGCACAAACGGATCGGTTCGTGCTTACTCTCTTTAGATGTGGCTTTGTCGTGAGTTTATTTTGGAGAAAGAGCGCTCTGTTCATTTGAGTTTAGCCAAACGCACGGAGCATGTGTTCGTGGAAAAAAGTAGCCGAAAATAGTTCCACGCGTTGGACGACCAAAAAACGCTAAGTGGCCGCCGCCACGTGTTCATGCAGACGAACGCCGACCACCCTGAATAGCAATTAAACCGATGGGTGTTCACGGTTTTCAAGGTGTTACTGGAGTCAGGAAGGTTAATGAGTGCCACACTTCTGTTCTGGGTGGTCGGATGTTCAGTAGAAAATCCGTGATTCGAACAGCCCTTACTATAACATATAATACAGTCAATTAGCCGAAAGATTTTACACGAACAGCCTGTTCACACAAGTACAGATCCAACAATAGAGAGATCTGTTACAGTATGTAGCAATGTGTGAACCAGGTATGTAGCAGTGTGTGAACAAGGTGTGTAGCATTGTGTGAATACGGTCTGTAGCAGTGTGTAAATAAGGTATGTAGCAGTGTGTGAACAAGCTCTGTAGCAGCGTGTGAATAAGGTTTGTAGCAGTGTGTGTTAAAAGGTCTGTACAGTGTGTGGACAAGCTCTGTAGCAGTGTGTGAATAAGGTTTGTAGCAGTGTGTGAATAAGCTCTGTAGCAGTGTGTGAATAAGGCCTGTAGCAGTGTGTGAATAAGGTTTGTAGCAGTGTGTGAACAAGGTCTGAAGCAATGTGTGAACAATCTCTGTAGCAGTGTGTGAATAAGGTTTGTAGCAATGTGGGAACAAGCTCTGAAGCAGTGTGTGAATAAGGTCTGTACAGTGTGTGAATAAGGTCTGAAGCAGTGTGTGAACAAGGTCTAAAGCAGTGTGTGAACAAGCTCTCTAGCAGTGTGTGAACAAGCTCTATAGCAGTGTGTGAATAAGCTCTGTAGCAGTGTGTGAACAATGTGTGTAGCAGTGTGTGAAAAATGTATGTAGCAGTGTGTGAACAATGTCTGTAGAGTGTGTGAACAAGCTCTGTAGCAGTGTGTGAATAAGGTTTCTAGCAGTGTGTGTTGAAAGGTATGTACAGTGTGTAAATAATGTGTGTAGCAGTGTGTGAATAAGGTTTGTAGCATTGTGTGAACAAGCTCTGTAGCAGTGTGTGAATAAGGTCTATACAGTGTGTGAACAAGTTCTGAAGCAGTGTGTGAACAAGGTCTAAAGCACTGTGTGAACAAGCTCTCTAGCAGTGTGTGAATAAGGTTTGTAGCAGTGTGTGAACAAGCTCTGTAGCAGTGTGTGAACAATGTGTGTAGCAGTGTGTGAACAATGTCTGTAGAGTGTGTGAACAAGGTTTGTAGCAGTGTGTGAACAAGGTTTGTAGCAGTGTGTGTTAAAAGGTCTGTGCAGTGTGTAAATAATGTGTGTAGCAGTGTGTGAACAATGTCTGTAGCAGTGTGTGAATAAGGTTTGTAGCAGTGTGTGTTAAAAGGTCTGTACAGTGTGTGGACAAGCTCTGTAGCAGTGTGTGAATAAGGTTTGTAGCAGTGTGTGAATAAGGTCTGTACAGTGTGTGAATAAGGCATGTAGCAGTCTGTGAATAAGGTTTGTAGCAGTGTGTGAACAAGGTCTGAAGCAGTGTGTGAACAATCTCTGTAGCAGTATGTGAATAAGGTTTGTAGCATTGTGTGAACAAGCTCTGTAGCAGTGTGTGAATAAGGTCTGTACAGTGTGTGAACAAGCGCTGAAGCAGTGTGTGAACAAGGTCTAAAGCAGTGTGTGAACAAGCTCTCTAGCAGTGTGTGAACAAGCTCTATAGCAGTGTGTGAATAAGCTCTGTAGCAGTGTGTGAACAATGTGTGTAGCAGTGTGTGAACAATGTATGTAGCAGTGTGTGAACAATGTCTGTAGAGTGTGTGAACAAGCTCTGTAGCAGTGTGTGAATAAGGTTTCTAGCAGTGTGTGTTGAAAGGTCTGTACAGTGTGTAAATAATGTGTGTAGCAGTGTGTGAATAAGGTTTGTAGCATTGTGTGAACAAGCTCTGTAGCAGTGTGTGAATAAGGTCTATACAGTGTGTGAACAAGGTCTAAAGCACTGTGTGAACAAGCTCTCTAGCAGTGTGTGAATAAGGTTTGTAGCATTGTGTGAACAAGCTCTGTAGCAGTGTGTGAATAAGGTCTATACAGTGTGTGAACAAGTTCTGAAGCAGTGTGTGAACAAGGTCTAAAGCACTGTGTGAACAAGCTCTCTAGCAGTGTGTGAATAAGGTTTGTAGCAGTGTGTGAATAAGGTTTGTAGCAGTGTGTGAATAAGGTTTGTAGCAGTGTGTGAATAAGGTTTGTAGCAGTGTGTGAATAAGGTTTGTAGCAGTGTGTGAATAAGGTTTGTAGCAGTGTGTGAATAAGGTTTGTAGCAGTGTGTGAATAAGGTTTGTAGCAGTGTGTGAATAAGGTTTGTAGCAGTGTGTGAATAAGGTTTGTAGCAGTGTGTGAATAAGGTTTGTAGCAGTGTGTGAATAAGGTTTGTAGCAGTGTGTGAATAAGGATGTATCAGTCTGTGGCCAAGTTGTGTAGCACTGTATGAATACAGCCTGTAGCAGTGCTGTAATAGTGGGTAATCTGTGTCACGTGCTGCATTATTAGGAAAAACGCTCTCTTTCTGTACAATTTGTAACATTATGATGTGCAATTAAATATCAGAGAATGTAAGAAATCTTAAGTGGTTAGATTGACATTCAGACCTGAGTAATTACATGAAGCTGACTAGAGGAATAAAATGACACATTAAAAGCATCTACAAGTTATGATTAAAATAAAAGAGTTAGTGAATTAACTAATACAGTAGCCGAATCCATGTGCTCTGATCCATTTTAATATCTTTATAGGATTCACATAGATTAGGCTTAGAATGGGTTAAATCCCGTCATTCTATATATAAACATGATTTTATGCCTCGGCTCTGAATTCTTTTTTATAATGGAGACGATGGCGTGGGGGTTGTTTCCTGCTGTTCTGTTTCTTTATTAGAATCCTACATCCAGAAAGTCCAGAATGAAAAAGCTTTTTTCCTTCACAGCAATCACAATGCCAGATGTTCCATTTGCCCCCCCATGTGAAATGTGTGGGGGGCGAATAAAAAGAGACCACCATGCGCCCTTAGGATTTATCTGTAGGATGTTTCACATATCCTGTGTTTTGTGGGTTACCTGCTGTGTCGTTTTGGCTTGATACGTGTTGCTGTCAGAACTTGTTCGGAGCTGTGTGGCTGATTTGTGTTGTTTGTGACTCTCACAAATGCCAAACGTAGTGGCCAATCCCATGCATCTTACTGAGTGCTCAATAAAGGTTTCTTAAAGGACCACTTCACACCCATAAAGCACGTCAGCTTGCTCTATGGGTAAGGAGAATACCATAATAATGACAGTTTATTCAAGTGCTGATTTCTATAAAAAATTAGCATCTTTATAAATTATTTATGGAACACCCCCTGGCTGTAAATCAAACACCAGGGTTCCAATTTAGGTCTTTCAGCCTTTTGGTAGATAACTCCCTAATACCATGGGAATTAGGGAGTTATCTACTAAGCGGCTGCAAGAGAAGTCCCGAAGTCCCGGAATTCCAAAATGCCGAAGTTCCGAAGTGTCGAAGTGTCGAAGTTGCCGAATTTCCAAAATGTCGAAGTGCCGAAGTGTTGAAGTGCCGAATTGCCGAAGTCCCGAATTGCGAAAGTCCCGAATTTCAGAATGCCGAACCGAAAATTTTCCCTTTGCATATGCCTACCAAACAGCCACCCAACAAGATTAAAACATTAAATTAAGTGAAGAAGGAAACCTAAATCCCAATACAGGAGAAGAATAGACAAATAAATAAAGTATTCAAAAAGTCAGACACCCTCTCTAATGGGAGTGTGTTTACAGCACGCAGTGAAGGATGGAATTCTACAAAGAGATGAATGGAGAGACTGACTAGAAAAATAGTAGGGAGATATCATACATATTCATATACATACCCAAATCCATGAGATCTCGCAAATGTAGGATGCACCTACCGGAACCAGTGCCAATCAAGCCTCTCATTGAGACCATGAGGAGACACAGTGTCCAGGAAGTGCATCCAGCTGACTTCTTTTTGGAGAAGCTTCTTTTCCCTATTACCTCCTCTCATGAGTAGGGTAACCCTTTCAAGTACCTGGTAACGTAGCTGCAAGGCATTTTGCCTCATTTCTCTAAAATGTTGTGCGACTGGTGCATCAGAGGTCATGCTACGAATGGTGGTCTTATACTGGTGGTATTGAGCAGGCACACTACAAAGTCTGTCTGGCATGTAAAGAACCCTTCAAGCTTAATCTGTTGGCCTGTCCTTGGGTGAGTGCTGAATTAACCCTTAATCACCCCACTGCAATGATTGCAGCTTAGGCAGGGGTAGGTGCCATGTACAGGCTTAGAAAGAAATGTCTGTTTCTTGTTAGTCATGGAGTCTGCCCTGACTATTATGTCTCTTATAGATTGGCCCCATTTGTTGGCAAATAATGGGGGATTTTTGAGAAAGTGTCCTATGTGTTTGTCAGATTGCAATATGAACCATCTTGTAAAAATTTTTGTATTTGAGGTGTAAATGATGAGAAGGTACTTACAAACGGGATTCTATCCTGTTTAGGTCTGTCTGTTGTGGAAAGTAGTTCTTCGCGTTTCATATCCAGAGCCTTACTTTTAGCTTTTCGTAACAGGCGAGTATTATAGCCCTTGACCAGAAGTTTTTGGGAGAAATCTGTCAAACGTTTGTTGACTACGCTGTTGTCACTAACAATGTGGCAAACCCTCAGGAACTAGCTGTATGGAATAGAGCAGGTCGTTTAGGAGAATGGAAACTGTTCACACGTAGCATGCTGTTGGAATCTGCAGGTTTAGTATATAAGTCTGTCCGTAGGGATCCATCCTGTTTACTGACTTGTAAATCCAAGAAATTAACACTGAGTGCTGATGGTGCTGGTAAACTGGATGTCCCTATGGTACTGATTTAGGGTCAAGAGAAAATAATCAAGTTCTGCCTGGGTTTCGTGCCACAGCTCCTCAAAATCTGTCATGAAAAGGTTTGCGTATGAGGGCGCCATTTTCGCCACCATCACATTTCCTTTGACTTGTTCATAGACGATTGTTAGATATCTAGAAAAAATCTTTCTCAAAACAATCTCTAGCAGAATAGTTACAAATGTGCACAATCTTTCATCTAACAGAACACTAGACAATTTGTCCTGTATTATCCTCAATCCTTCATTGTGGGGTATGGATGTATAGAGGCTAGACAAATCTAGTGTCATAAGTAAATCTGTAGGCTCAACTTATAATTGTCTGATTTTTACAAGGAAATCTTTGGTGTCTTGAATTTGCCCAAGGTCACCAAAGGCTGTAGAAACTGGTCTACAAAAATGGCCAGGGGCTGGAAGCTAGAATCTCTTCCAGCATATATATACCACACGCTTACAATTGTGTAGCTATTGTTTTATTTTCTGCTTCTCTTTTATGTAAATGAGATCTTATCACCCCGCATTTGTATAGGGGTAAGTTTGGATTATCTTTAAGCGCTGCACTCGCACTTTGATGTTTTTGTGGTGGTGGTCCATCACCTAAACATTGCCGTCTTTGTTTTAATGGGACACCTTTAATAAAGGGGAGCTAGTTGAGAGTTTGAGGATTGGTTACCCTTGAAAACTACACATCTGATTTAGAAGGTCTAACCTAATTGCTTTGTGGAGCCAACCCTATATAGTGGAGATCCTTTCAGTCTGCAATTTGCCTATGACTAAGTTGCACCGAAATGCGTGTTGTCTTTTTTATTATATCCCTGTGCACTTTATTTGCACTATGCACTTTTAAATGTATTTGTTTATGTAACAGATCACCTGGCACCCCAATTGGGTACATCCATTGATGGATGCTCCTAGTGCTTCTCGAGGGCTCCAAGCTCTCCACTCAACACCATAAGCACTACAAACCAAACCTCTCTTCTTTCAGAGAGTGAAGCAGGAACAAGCTATTATAAGAGCTTAGTGATTATAGCTAGGATAGTATGTAGAGTATAGCAATCCCCCAGTGGAAATGCAGCTTTTCCCCCCGCACATGAGATGAGGCTCTATGTTGAGGGTAAAACAGGAACTCAGCAGTCTGAGGGTTTATTGTCTTATATGCAAGTTGTTACACAATGTTACCACCCATATGGTTTTGAGGCTGTGGCGAAACCAGCTTCGCCACTGTGAACTGGAGAGGCCTGGTTACTAGCCTCCTGCCCTGTGACTATGGCCCCTGGACATATTGCACTTTAAAAACTACATTTGGGCATGTTTTATTTTATATTGGGCTGCTGCTGGTCCTTTAAGAACTGTCTGGGGCCATATTGAGACTTTTGGTAACAATACCCTTTAAGACTATGGCCCCTGGAAGGTATTACCTGGTAAAGACTCTTTTAGCAGATTGGATTTTATAAGACTGTCCCTTTAAATAATTTGGAACAGTGCTGCAACTTTAAATGGGCACTTCGGATGCAGCCGAAGTGCCGAAGTAGTCGAAGTGGCCGCCATTCGGCAAACGAACACGTGGCGGCGGCCATCTTTCCGAACAAGGTCAGCGGTATGTGTAGCCAAATTCATGGAACTGAAATCGGCTACACATTTTACCGAACACCGCTGACCCTTACCTTCTCCTACACTTCGTGGAAAGGGGATTATCGACTAAACTGGGTTTTATCCTCTTGTAAGTGAAACGGTCCGTTACAGAGGCACAGCCAATAAAATACATTATGATACAGTTAAACACTCCCATTCATTCCAACAAAATCCTCCCCTCTGCCTGTGATATAATTACTGTACACAATGGGCTAATGTATTTAACACAGGCAGGAAAATACAGTTTTTATACAATTCTTATAACTTTAAAAGTATACATGCAATATTAATAACAGTTCTAACATATTCTAACTCCGCATACTCCATATACACACATATCCAAAAATCATGCAATTCCCTCCAGTGGTTTAAAAGCTAAGGGGAAGTCCTTTTTGACTGAGGAGGGACAAAGCAGCCAGTTCCAACTGGTCTGGCAGGGTCCATGGGCCAACGCCCTGCTGGAGAACAATGGGACAGGACAGGGGGAGGGGAAGAGGCACACCTTCCCATGGATTCAAAGGGGCAGAAAAAGTGTCCCAAAATTCAATAAGTCCAAACAGACTTTTTAAATGGCAATACTTCCCAGGGGCCATAGTCACAAGGCAAGAGGCCGGCAAGCAGGCCTCTCCAGGACCAAGTGGCGAAGGGCACTTCGTCACCATTTATAACTTAATTTTCTTCCTGGGGTCAAAGGCCGGTTACAACCAATCAGATCCACAGGCGAGGTATTTAGGCCTAGTTTTCCTCTTGCTTTGTGCCCTGTCGTGGTTTCCCTTGTGGTTGTACGAGAGCATGTTATTGATTCTGTTTTTTCTGGTTATTTGACTTTGGCATTGATATTGAATTCCTTGTTTTCTGGCATCCCTGACCCCTGGCTTTTCCTTATCGTTGTGTCTCTTTCTGTATCCCTTGATCTCGGCTATTTCTGACTATTCTTTGGTACGTTAGTCCGGCCATTCTAAGGTCCGGTATACGTTACCTCTGTGTTACACAATTCTACATGCTGGATCATACTGTAATCCTGACAATGTTAGGGCATGTCTGCTACACATTAAAAACTAGCCACAGGGCAGCCCAACCAATAGAAAAATCCTTACCCAATGGGGAAGAAGCCTGTGAAATTATGGGGGCATATAGTTACACGTGCCCCCACTTGTGAGTATCGGGTTGGGGCTATATCCAATTTTAAGGTAGTACTGCCAGTGGGCAAATGTTTCTTCAAATGATCGTAACCCAGACCACACGTCAAGAGATGGATGTTTACGAACTTGCTTCCTGCCGGATGTATTTGGTTTATTTTCAGCCGCCATTCAGTCATTGATAGATCTCAGATTCTGGTGATTTAAATTGGTTCAGCTGTAGATATTAGTGATTTTTCCAAACCAATGCTACAGAATTGGTTGGACTGATAGTATCCTGACAACATGCTTTAGTAAATCGCCAATTGCCAATGGGGTCGGAATTCGGTCATTTTCATTCGATTTTTTTAAAATCCAGTGTTTACTGAATTACCTTGCTCATCTTTGAATGGAAGATGAAATATTAATAAAAGATACATAACCTCACCCTGAAATCCCATTATAGCACACTGCCTGAGGCACGTACCATGGAGGGCAATTTTCCAGCTCTGGATAAGAAGGAATATTGGATTCAGGAAGACAGAAGACACACTGTGGGAGCAGTTAAATAGGCCATTTTGTCTGCTAAATTCAGTGCTTTAGCATAAATAGAGACTTTAATAACCACTGTCTTCATTCAGCAATCTATCTTTATCCAATGTGGAAATTCTCAGTCTCAGAGCCCCTGTTCTGGAATCCTCGCAGTCGATGCGCACAGATGTCTTCGATGATTATCGTCGCTGTTTGTTCAGTTAGATTGTCTCATTAAACAGACACTGTTTGCTGATTTTATTCCACTCTGGTTTAAATGGAAAATGTATGTAGCTCTGGCAATCACAGGGTTAAAGTCTCGATAAGGAATCTATTCACTAATGAGACATTTATTAGCAGATGTCAGTGAGTCACACCATGTTGCTAAAAGAAGCTCAGACCTGCCTGCAGTAGGACGCACTTCTGACAACAAAGGGTTTTCATGTGGGAAATAGGCAATTCTAAAAATGTTCTTCCGTTCTTGTGTCATTATTCTCCAGGTGAAGCATCGAATGGTTTAATTTGTGTGACTCTAAGGAGACGCTGACACACGACAAGATCACACACAGCACCACGTCTAAGACATGACAAGTTTGGAGGTCCACGTTATGTGATTTTTAAGAAGAATTTACCTTTAAAGAACAAAAAAGGAAGCATGTCACACAGGGGAACCAGTCAGGCAATACATGTATACTGCAAAGGATGAGAGTAAATGACAGGTACTGACAGTGACGGACATAAGTGACAGAGATGGTCTGGGTGAATACCTACAAACTATACTAACTGACAGACACACACTCCCTGACAGACACATACTCACTGACAGATACACGCTCACTGACAGACACATACTCACTGACAGATACACACTCACTGACAGACACATACTCACTGACAGATACACACTCACTAAAATGCACTCAATGACAGACACACAATCTCACTGGTTTGAAATACACACACTGATAGACACACTCACTGACAGACACACAAACTCATTGATTTGAAACACAATCTGTTTGATTTGAGACACACTCGCTGACAGACACTCACCCAATCACTTAATTGAAACACAATCTGTTTGATTTTAAACACACACACACTGGCATATACTCACTCACTGACAGACACACACTCACTGACAGACAAAACTTACTGACACGCACTCAATGACAGACACACAATCTCACTGGTTTGAAATACACAAACTGATAGACACACTTACTGACAGACACACAAACTCACTGATTTGAAACACAATCTATTTGATTTGAGACACACTGACTGATAGACATTCACCCACTCACTGAAATGAAACACAATCTGTTTGATTTTAAACACACACTGACACACACAAACTCAATGACAGACAAACACTCACTGACAAATACACACTCAATAACACGCACTCATTGACAGACCAATCTCACCGGTTTGAAATATACAAACTGATAGACACACTCACTGACAGACACACTCACTCAATGATTTGAAACGTAATCTGTTTGTTTTGAAACAAACACACACTGACAGCACACACATACTCTCTCATTTGAAATATAATCTGTTTGATTTGAGGCACACTAACAGACACACTCACTGACAAGCACACTCATTGACAGACCTTCTCACTGACACACTCTCAATGACAGACACACAATTTCACTGATTTGAAAATCACTCACTGACACACAAACACACTGAGATTTACACTAATAGAAACACTCTCACTGACAGACACCCACACACACATAAACTGACAGACACACTTTCACACTTACACATTCATGCACATACACAAATTAATTTTATTTCTTGTGGGTCCTTTTCCTGTGGGGGTGGCTCCTGTGTTCTCCCAGTTCCTCCTTGGTCCCTTGCATTATGTTTAGTGATGCTGAGTTGAGTGAGGTCATATTCCGTTTCCTGGAATATTCCGTGTGCAAAGGAGTAGTTAGGAACTGGACGAACATCAGTGCTCCCTTGCCACCTCTGCACACCTCCTCTCTCCCCCTGGCATAATTTGGCAAAGAAGGCATCTGCCATCCAGGTTAGCATGTGCTTACTCTGCCTTAGTCAATAAGTACACCCTGAGGTGGCCAGACAGCCCCCTGTGACAAGCTATTGGCTCCCTCCTTACAGAGCCCCCATATTCTGTCTCTTGGGCTTGGTACAACATGTCCTACCCTGGATGAACCCTGAGTTTGACTCCCCTATTGATATAGAGCATGTTGTAACAGTTGTGGGTTTAATATATTAAAGCGGCTCTGTCACCCTCCCTCCAAAATAAGTATTTCATAGATAGAATCTCTATGAAATACTCACATCAACTGTATTAGAATTTCACTGAAATGTCAATGCAATCAAAAGACATTCCCTATGCCTGACAAATCCAGAAAAAAGACAGAGCTACCACCATCATGTTTTGTAATTTCCTCTACTGATGGTCGTAGGCAATGAGGCTCTCTCTATGGAAAATCCTGTGGTCTTGCATGCACATGAATACAACACTGTTCCCTTGTTCTCTTGCGGTCTGCGGTTTTCAAACCTCGTTAGCGAGTTGTGAACGTTCTAACTAAATATTTTAAATGGAGTATCGGGGTGGTCCAGCACACGGGGATCGACAGTATGCATAGGCCAGTTCGGGAGATTAATGCTCCCCCTGGTGGGCATTCGGTGATACGAACCAGTGGCCACCCAGGGGAAGAACGCGCCGCTTGTTCCCTTGTGGTCTGCGGTTTTCACACCTTATTAGCAAGGTGTGAACATTCTAACTAAACATTCTAAATGGAGTATCGGGGTGGTCCAGCACACGGGACTCCGTGCGCCGGAGCGCCCCCGTGTGGTTAAAAGGTACTTCGCAGGATGTAAGGTCAAAACTTAGAGAAAGGGAGAAGATTACCAAAAGAATACACATTCCAGGAGGGCACAACCCCACATAAGAAAAGTGCAATTCACAGTTAGGCAGTGGTCCCGCCACACTCACCTTCCCCTGCACCCCGTAGCCAAGCGAAGCAGTCACCATTGGGGTTCTTGCTAAGTGTGTAAGGACTCCAGAAGGTGACATTTGCTTTAAACTGCTGTAAGGGTTTGAATGTAATGCTGAAACTGCAGTACCTCATCAGACCCACACACTAGGTCAGGCATAGGCAACTTTCGGCACTCCAGATGTTTTGGACTACACCTCCCATGATGTTTTGCCAGCATTATGGGTGTAAGAGCATTATGGGGGATGTAGTTCACAACATCTGGAGTGCCAAAAGTTGCCTATCCCTGCACTAGGTGCTATATTTCAGTCTGTTAATGTTCGGTCTGCCTTGCTGTGTTAGTCTGGTAGTCTGGTTTGTGTTAACCAAATTTCAATAATCCAGTCCAGTGTACCCAGTGTGTGCGTGAGGCCATATTGATATTTACAGAGATTCTGCTGTGGAAAGCCCAGTGTGATGTAAAAAAATGACACTATATTTTTCCTGTTTTTCTCTAGGCGGCATTAGCATGACCTGAATCCTTATCTAAGCACGGTCCACATATTTATTTTTTTGTCCATTACCTACAAGCACAAAATGTTCCTGCACTTCATGGAGTTTAAGAGCAAACAAGGTCAGAAACAGGAAAACACAACGTACAAACACTAGTCGGCCATCTTGCACATACTCAAATAGGAAACAGTTTAACAAAACTAATGCAAACGTAGCCATGCTGAGGGATACCTCAATGCAGTCTGAGAGCTTGACAGTGAGCTTACTACGGTCAGAAAGTGATTATTCCAGAAATAGGTCATAATGCCATAACGTCTCTGTGACTTTATTTAATATATTAGACACAACCTTACAGATTCACTCACAGTTAAGTGTGGTTTGCAGGGCCTTTTTGTCCAGTCCTGTAGAGTTTTGATTAGATAATGCAGTTTCTTTGAAAACAATGGTACATTATGCCGGGCTTTCACCAGAGGCAGGCAGTGAGTGCCAATCTTAATCACAATGGCAGATCTTGGTCTATATTCCATGAAGTGGATCTGACTCCCCTCGGTTTTACAAACAGATGTCTCCTATCTAATAATGAAATAGTCTCAAACATTATCTGATAAACTCCACAGCTGCTGCCAGTTATTTCCTGACTGCTATACTGTCAATATCCCATCATGTCATCAGCTAGCACTTTATGGTATAACGAGGCTGGGGGCTTGCTTTAAATAAACCACAGACCTACTTTATTAAATACTGCAAACAATGTACATTAATCATTCAGAAACATTGAGAATAAACATTTTTTAAGCATTAATACTTTCACCAATCTATCCTCCCTATTACACAGGTATGTCCCGTCGAGGCCCCTGCGCTCTGCTGAAGACTTACGTCTATCTTCTGTCCGTACTCCCACCTCTGATGCTCGCCTTCAAGACTTCTCCAGGGCTGCACCGTTCCTGTGGAACTCCCTTCTCTTCTCTGTTAGACGCTCACCCAGTCTCCACTCCTTCAAAAAAATCATAAAAAACTCTTCATAAAGCGTATATATCTGATTCATCTCTTAATACTACCCTTACCTTTTGTGCCACTGTACCCCACTCCCTCTAGCATGTAAGCTCATTGAGCAGGGCCCTCAACCCTCTGTTACTGTGCATCCATTTGTCTGGTTACAATTACATGTTTGTTTGTTAGTCCACCCATTGTACAGCGCTGTGGAATTTGTTGGTGCTATATAAATAATAATAATAATTTATTATCTGTAAAATGTTATTCCTGGTCCTTGCATTGAATACAGTGCTACACTGCTTATACAAACTCAGAACTTATACAAACTCTTACATCACTGGAATTAGACTTCACTGAACATTTCTATTACTGGTATCTTACATCACTAGTATGTTAGATCTCTGATATCTTACATCACTTGTATCTTACATCACTAGTTTCACACTAATATCTAGCAGGTCTGCGCTGCCTGGAAGTTGGTACGCACATTCTGTGTCAATTCCTCTAAACGGTCATGGAACTCTAGCACATCAGGTATGATAGGGGTCCCATCCTGATCTACGGCTCCCTCCCAGTGTTCCCGGATTAAGTCTAGGGGTCCTCGTACTCTCCTTCCGAACAGCAGTTCGAAGGGTGAGAATCCTGTAGATTCCTGTCGTACCTCTTGGTAAGCCAATAGGAAGTGCGGCAGGAATCTCTACCAGTCCCGACTCGTGGCCATGGTCCAGTCAGTATAGCAGAGAACACACTGAACAAAGAATGCACTATTGGAATCACTAAGGAGACCACAAGATGGACAATGTGAGACAGAGCTCAATGAAGGCTTATTTAGGTCTGGCATCACTGGCATCCAGAATGCAAGTATGCATGGATGCCAGAATGACTCAGGTCATGTGCAAAAATGGATGAAAGGATGCAGGGAAACAGCGTTCAGTGCCGTAATCAACGCTAAATCGATGCAGGTCTGAACGCAGTCTTTGCTTGGTGTCAAAATTGACACAAACAGGACGTAAAGGATGAAAGTTGGAAGATGAAGCCATGGGTAACCTCACAACTGGAAGACCATTTCCTACAGGTAGGGTTTGTAGGGTACGATGGACATTGAAAGGTGACGTTTTCATTTCTGTTTTATTTTTTATTTTTTTATTCCGATTATGCAAATGTAACATCTTCATAACACAATAAAAGATGTATGGGGTCCATTTTATCCCAGAAAGTGCATTAAAGTTGAAAAATATTCTTCTAGTGGAGGTGATAGAGAGAGTTTAATAAAGTGTTCTGCAGACACTATCCTGAATGGGGCAGGAAAGGAAAGAAGGTAAAACATGTTTGGTTTTCAAATGGATATAGAAAGACTAAACTGGCCAACTGGCTTTATCTTACAGAGGAACAAAGTGGTGTTTCTGCATTAACAAAGCCTCGAGTTAGAATTCTGTCCAGCGATAGTAAGAGGAGCACAGGTAATCTGCATGTTGTGTGAGAGAGATTGAGTGTCAATGCAGTTTAAACAACCTCAATTACAGTGAAATCTAAGGCTGAGTCTGGGCTGAGTGCATCGAAGAGGACATTCTGACATGTAATCGTGACTTCATTATCAGATACTTCAGTGTGGCTCTCTAAATCTACAAAAAGGAACAATATACCCTCACCGTACAGACCAGTAGACAACGCAGTAAGGCTCTAAATCTGACAAAATCTGCAGAGCATTCAGAGGCAAAACTAATGAAAAAAATGATTTCTATATAAACAATGTATATGGTGTAAATAAATTCACAACTGAATGATGGATAAACACCAAGAAATGGTAGAATGTCCCTCTAAAGTTCGATGTCAAGATTGGATACGACTACCATAACCACTGTATCACTTGTAAAGAATAACCACCACCAGGGGTTAAACGGTATAAAAAATGTGAAATACTTATTGAAATAAACCAATGATAAATACGGATTCAGTGGAAATGAAGATGCACAGAGCACATCAATTGAAAATTTAAATAAAACTGTGTGGTCACTTTCTCTTTAAATATGAATGTATCAGCTAGTCAGGTCATTACCTCCTATCATATAAGGTAGGTAGAGTCCACGGGCTGCTGAAATAATAATCTGGTATAGGTTTAGATAGAATACAAAACCAATATACAAAATATAGAATCCCACAAAGGGTTAAAATCTGGGTGATGTATACTAAAATACAGTGCAACAGACAGGTACTATTAAAAATGTATTAGTACGTAAACACTGTCCACAAAAAGGCACATAACATAATAGAAATATAAAAATATATAAAAAAAACTACAAATTGGACAGTCTAAAAAAAGAGTAGCAAATAGAAATAGCACCAGTACCAGGTATAACAGACTTCGAGTCCAAAGATGTTGAAATCACTTTCTTGCCGGCCGGATAGAAGTGAATTAGGACTTCCTCGTGCTGAATATCACTAGATTCTGGCCGCGTGCGTTCCACTGCGGCTCTGAATGCGTTTCAAAAGTGCTTGCTCTCAGGAACTGATGTGTATCGATATGAAGATGCCACCTTACGCGTTTCGTGATCTCCGATCAGAGGATGTTTATGGTGTGCACTAGGGATCGTCACAAGGCAGAAACCCAGCACTTCAAGAATAGTGAATCCCTCGATATTTGCCAGATTAATGGCCTCATACACAAGCTATTAAACTATTTTCTAAAACTGTTTCACCAGTGAGGTGTGGGCCAGTGATGTCTTGATCAGGTGAATGTGATGGATTAGTCGCTAGCTACGACTTGATCAGAGAACAACCAAATGACAAAAGATGATATAATAAAAATATAATATAATGAGCGGATTGCTACACCAGTTGGTTACAGATTAACTGAGAAGAATTAACCAACAGAAGAAAAAAGGAGTAACAGCAAAAATCGATATGTATCTATTATATATTTGTTAAATACTGTATATCATATATATATATATAGATTGTTTTTCCTGCTGTTAGTTACTTCTCACTTAATCTGTGAATGAAATCAATATTTAGAGGCTATCCCTTAATCTTCAATCATCTTTCTTTTTCTTTTTTTTTGCACCACGGACAGAATTCTAAATCACCAAAAAAATGAAATGGTTCATCTATTGCCTGTTTTACTTGTTTCGATAATTGGCCATATGGACATACGTAGTTGTAGAACTCGGACAAAATTGTGATTTGATCGAATGCCCAAATCTAGTTAGCTGTGTTTTTAGCATTGTAGAACACACAAGCCTGAAACCTGCGGAAACGATCAACCACACTAACTTGACACTAACTTGAATTTCACATAAAAACACCTTAAAGGGACATTATAGTCACCTGAACAACTTCAGATTAATGAGGTTGTTCAGGTGAGAACTATAGCTCCCTGCAGCCTTTCTGAGAAAATACAGTGTTTACATTGAAAGATAGGAACACCTCCAGTTGCAGTCACTCAGAGTGAACCAGAGGAACTTCGGAGTTGATGGAAGCCATAATATGCCTCCATCCACTCAGATCTGCTGTCAGCAGAGCACAGGGCAGCACTGTGCACAGCATCCTGTGATTCAGTATCTCCTCCCTCTGCATGCACTGAACACTGAACGTTCCTCATAGATATTCATAGATTCAATGAGGAGATGCTGATTGGCCAGGGCTGTGTTTGAATCATGCTAGCTCTGCCCCTGATCTGCCTCCTTGTCAGTCTCAGCCAATCCTGTGGGGAAGCACTGTGATTGGATCAGGCTACCACATGTCAGCAGACTGCTTGTTTTTCTGAGTCTAACAGCATGCAGATTTACAGCTTCAGGCTTGAATACAGTAAGATTTTTACTATATTTATGGAGGCATGAGGGGCCCAGGGGGGCTAGATGATGGTGTTAACACTATAGGGACAGGAATACATGTTTGTGTTCCTGACCCTATAGTGATCCTTTAATACCCCAACACGTGAATACTATCTGGCCATTGCATTGGCTGAGATCTCCAAGATTGATTATCTCAGCCATGGAGGTGGGGCCAGCCATGGTGAGACCAGCACAACAAGAGGGAAAATGTAACTTTACTCCACAGAGGCAGGAACACTAAAAGATAGTCCAACACATGTTTGTATTCCTAACGCTATAGTGCTCCTTTAAAAAGCTATATTCCGAATCGGAACACAATTTAGCTTTAGCTCCTTGGCGGTGCGACTGTCTCTTGTTTAGCCCTCATTGTGTCAGCATGATTTATGATTTAATTATCATGTCTCAATTTCCCTTTATGGAACATTTATGAGGTTACACAGAACCGGTGTCTTGTTGGAGAATACCGAATGACTTGCTGGAGAATAACTATGGTGAGAAAATGAAATGTCTTTTTTTCTCTCCATTAGACGTCTGGTAAGCAGACTGTAGGCATTGTGACAGGTAATGTTAAGTAAAAGACGCTCTCTGTTCATTAATGTCCTGTATCTTCCTTCATTTATTACACCCTTCAGCTCATTGAAGTAATCTGGGTGCAGTGTCCCAGGTCCCTTAACCCTGCAAAGGTAATTATTAAAGTTTATAATAAACTGCAAGAATTACCTGTTAGGGTTAACTCCGCCTCTAGCGGCTGTCTACCAGGTGGTTGGGCAACTTTTGGTCGTCTATGCATGAGGACGTCCAGCGTCAGCCAAAACCCCATAGGAAAGCATTATACATGCTTTCCTATGATGGAAGTCCAAATGCGAGTACGGCAAATGTCGCACATGCACATTAGGTCTCCTACATCGACTGACATCAGAGGGGGGAAAGTCCAAGCCAGCACTGAGGGACATTGCCACTGGACTCACAGGTAAATCACAGAAGGGGCTTTTAACCTCTTCTGCAACACTAGGGGGCACCAGATAGGAGGCACTATAGGAAGCTTGAGTAGTTGATTTCCTGGCACTATAGTTTTCCTTTAACTATCGGAATGGAGACAGCTACAGGTGAATGTAGAGGACTGTATTGCACACAAGAGGTTAAAAACCGTTTAGGCAATATTCCCCTTTTCAGATGCGCAGACAGCTACTGCAATCACCAATCTCCAGAATTGCAAACACATGAATACTCAAACTCCCGAACTGCAAACACATGAATTCACCAATCTCCCGAACTGCAAACACATGAATTCACCAATCTCATGACCTGAAACCAGGGGAATGCTCCAAACTCCCGAACAGGAAATACACGAATGCCGTTACACAGCCGAACAGGAAAAACCTTACAAACAGCTTACACCCCTGGCAGTCGCACTATAACAGCATACAATCCAATTCCCCCCAAGAACGAGACGACACTTTGTTTGAGGGTCAAGCAGAACTGATTTACTGGGGCTACCTGCCCGGCTTTTATGCAGGTCTCCCACCTGGTGGACACTCCCCTAGGGGACCAGATGGAAGACTGGGAAACATATTGGACATTGACCAATCACAAGCTTACAATCCCACAATGCATCACAATCCCTCCTCTCTGTCCTGGAGATAATTGGGAAGTAATCCAATTATCTCCAAGGACAGAGACAAAACTCCATTAACCACATGGCAGACAAAGGACAATAAAAGACATAAAAATACATACTGTTACATTTATCACATAGAACATACATATTCTACATATCCCCAGATAGCTTGGATCTGAGCGCACATTATTACCGAATGGCGCTCAGATCACATACATACAGCTCAATCGCCTTGGAGCCAAAGTCTTTCCCATAGTCTTTCGGTATACGAATGGGCTCCATGGCTTAGCTATCTGGGGTAACACTGCTCACATAGGGAAAATAAAAGGTTTTAACTGCCGGGCCATAGTCTAAAGGGAGCAGGCGAGCAACCAGGCTCCTCCAGTGCACAGTGGCGGGGTTGGTTCCGCAACAGTGAATGTTAATTATCTCAGCATGTTTCCAAAATGTTGAAAACTTAAATAAAATTAAAGAGACAGGCTATGTTTATTTTAATACATGATGTAGATTATTTTAAAAAAATGCAAGAAAATAAATGAAAACATTTTAAAATACAGAGAGTTAAGATGCAATCTTTCCTTCTGCCCTTTGTGAAACTATCTTTCTAGATAAGAAATGTAACAGGAGTATATTACTGACAGTTTGTAACCGAGCAGCTATACACTTGGTGATCTCACGGGGAGAACAGTCAGTTTAGTTTAGTTTTCTAAAACCATGAAATCTTCAACTTTACCTTTACGTATCAATAGGCTAACACACCAACACACATATCACAACAATATTATAATAACAGGTTTATCCCAACATAAACTAAAAGTAAAGTAATGTGTTTAGCTGTTATATTTACAAATATTAGGTAAGTATGATTTTATAAAACACTTTATTTTTAGTTCATGTTGCAATAAAGCTGCTAACTGAATTTTATTGCACACGGCTAGAAACAATGATTTTCTAGAGCGAACACAGTTGTATTTCGCCTCCAAACAATTGTTTTCCCAGTAACTTCGTTGTTGAAATCTCTAGAAAATGTTTGACCAGTGACTTGTCACTAAGGGAGAGTTTTATATCAAGTTAATTCTGCTGAATCACTTCTTTTAGAAAATCATGTCTGTCTGAAACACTATAACAGTCTCCAGTTTTGTGGATCATAGAATAACTAGCTAAATGACTGGAATAGTAATTTATCAGTTACGGAAACTCTACAGACAGATTCAGCTTTTACCCAAATTACACAAAACCACCCATGACTTATAGCCAGACTGACAATAAAAAAGCATTTGCTCTGATAGCAGAGACGGTGATAAACACCTCAATACACTGTGTGACTCACTCAAACATAAAGGCTACAAAACAAACACCACATGCATGTGAGAAGAAGGCCCCAACTAGTACTGACACACGCTGATCAGCCCCAACTAGTACTGACCCACACTGATCAGCCCCAACGAGTACTGACACACACTGATCAGCCCCAACTACTACTGACACACTGATCAGCCCCAACGAGTACTGACACACACTGATCAGCCCCAACTAGTACTGACACACACTGATCAGCCCCAACTAGTACTGACGCACACTGATCAGCCCCAACTAGTACTGACACACACTGATCAGCCCCAACTAGTACTGACACACACTGATCAGCCCCAACTAGTACTGACGCACACTGATCAGCCCCAACTAGTACTGACGCACACTGATCAGCCCCAACTAGTACTGACACACACTGATCAGCCCCAACTAGTACTGACGCACACTGATCAGCCCCAACTAGTACCGACACACACTGATCAGCCCCAACTAGTACTGATGCACACTGATCAGCCCCAACTAGTACTGACACACACTGATCAGCCCCAACTAGTACTGACACACACTGATCAGCCCCAACTAGTACTGACACACACTGATCAGCCCCAACGAGTACTGACACACACTGATCAGCCCCAACTAGTACTGACGCACACTGATCAGCCCCAACTAGTACTGACGCGCACTGATCAGCCCCAACTAGTACTGACACACACTGATCAGCCCAAACTAGTACTGACATACACTGATCAGTCCAAACTAGTACTGACACACACTGATCAGCCCAACACTAGTACTGACACACACTGATCAGCCCCAACTAGTACTGACACACTGATCAGCCCCAACTAGTACTGGCACACACTTATCATCCCCAACTAGTACTGACACACACTGATCAGTCCCAAGTAGTACTGACACACACTGATCAGCCCCAACTAGTACTGACACACACAGATCAGCCCCAACTAGCACTGACACACTGATCAGCCCCAACTAGTACTGACACACACTGATCAGCCCCAACTAGTACTGACAAACTCTGATCAGCCCCAACTAGTACTGACACACACTGATCAGCCCAAACTAGTACTGACATACACTGATCAGTCCAAACTAGTACTGACACACACTGATCAGCCCAACACTAGTACTGACACACACTGATCAGCCCCAAGTAGTAATGACACACACTGATCAGCCCCAACTAGTACTGACACACACTGATCAGCCCCAACTAGTACTGACACACACTGATCAGCCCAAACTAGTACTGACACACACTGATCAGCCCCAACCAGTACTGACACACACTGATCAGCCCCAACTAGTACTGACACACACTGATCAGCCCCAACTAGTAATGACACACACTGATCAGCCCAAACTAGTACTGACATACAATGATCAGTCCAAACTAGTACTGACACACACTGATCAGCCCAACACTAGTACTGACACACACTGATCAGCCCTAACTAGTACTGACACACACTGATCAGCCCCAACTAATACTGACACACACTGATCAGCCCCAACTAGTACTGATGCACACTGATCAGCCCCAACTAGTACTGACACACACTGATCAGCCCCAACTAGTACTGACACACTGATCAGCCCCAACTAGTACTGACACACACTGATCAGCCCCAACTAGTACTGACACACACTGATCAGCCCCAACTAGTACTGACACACTGATCAGCCCCAACTAGTACTGACACACAGTTATCATCCCCAACTAGTACTGACATACTGATCAGCCCCAACTAGTACTGACACACACTGATCAGCCCCAACTAGTACTGACACACACTGATCAGCCCCAACTAGTACTGACACACTGATCAGCCCCAACTAGTACTGACACACAGTTATCATCCCCAACTAGTACTGACACACTGATCAGCCCCAACTAGTACTGACACACAGTTATCATCCCCAACTAGTACTGACACACTGATCAGCCCCAACTAGTACTGACACACACTTATCATCCCCAACTAGTACTGACACACACTGATCAGCCAGACTAATAGTATAACATGCAATATAATTATTTCTTGGAAAGTGTACAATCTGATGAACCTCCCATAGAGATAGCTGAGCAGTGACATCTGTTTGGAGTTATTTCTTCTACAGAGATACAAATAGGGATTTCTTCTAAAGTGGAACATGGCAGTAAAGAGGCCCCTCCCAATACAGACACAGTCAGTAAATAGACCCATCCCAATACGGACACAGTCAGGTAAAAGGGCCCTCCCAATACAAACACTGCCAGATAGATGGGTTCCTCCAAATACAGATGCAGCCAGCTAAGCAGTTTATCATACCTAAAAATGCAAGTGCAATCTACTGTGGCAGATCCAATGACGGAGATAGCGGTGTGTAATACCAACGGAGATAGCGGTGTGACCATATCATTGTCACACCAACCTTGGGTGGGGGCTTACTGTGTTAATTTCCTCATTAAAGTTGCTATTATTTATAAACGAATCAGACAAAATTATTTTATACCTATTGAACGAAAGACTATGACAAAAGGTTATTTTTGTTAGGTCTGTTTCACTCAAAATGAACCATATACACCTGGAATTACTAACGGCTTTTGGGCTACAATTGGCATCACAGCAGTTACACTAAAATTGCTATTTATAAACGAATGAAACTTTGCTCCAATATCAATTAGCATAGCATTCCAAAGGTAACCATAGCTAGCCATCCAGTGCACCATCTCACGTTCACGTTGACAACCCAGGAAACAGATTAGTTTCTTTCACAAAATGGAATGGCTTTCATAGCTTTTGTCAGAGGCATTGACCATTTTTCTATGTGATGATTTCAGACTGCATATTTAAAATGATATACAGATACATTTCAGTTGCATGGTCTGGATCACCACATCTTTAGTTTTACATTCTCGTAGTCTTTCCAGTTTGAATTACAGATAATTCCCATGGCCGTGCTTCACTGAAAGCTTTGTGGGTGAAATGCGTCTCTCTTTATTTGATCACATCACAGATTCTGGCATCTTCTTTCTCCCGAAGACACAAAGCAATATCTTTGTATTTGTTTTTTAATTGTTTAATTGTTTTTTAATAACAAAATATTCATCCGACATTTAGACTTAAACAACTTCCTGTCCACTTGGCAGTCTCCAGACTGTAGCAACTTTTTACTGATGTCTTTTGATAATTTTTATAATCATCGTGTTGGAAGCCGAGATTCTCAGAGCTGTTATAAAACTTTATTCTGAGATTTTGAGACCAGGTGAAGCACGTTTTACAGTCTGCTGACCTTTTATCAAGCGATGGATCCAGAACAGGTTTAACACCAGGTATGTATAGCAATTGATGAATTAGTGTTCGGTGAGTATAACGTTCCATCTTTTTGGCATTTAATAGATAATTTCAGGTTTTTGTTAATGTCCATTATCCGCCAACCCAATGGGACGAGTCTGCATGAAATGACACACAAAAAGACAAATGACGAGACATTGTATGAAATCTGACATGACGAGGCATTGTTTGAAATGAATAATTCTGACATGACGAGACATTGTATGAAATCTGACATGACGAGACATTGTATGAAATCTGACATGACGAGACATTGTATGAAATCTGACATGACGAGACATTGTATGAAATCTGACATGACGAGACATTGTATGAAATTTGACATGACGAGACATTGTTTGAAATGAATAATTCTGACATGACGAGACATTTTATGAAATCTGACATGACGAGACATTGTATGAAATTTGACATGACGAGACATTGTATGAAATATATAATTCTGACATGACGAGACATTGTATGAAATCTGACATGACGAGACATTGTATGAAATCTGACATGACGAGACATTGTATGAAATTAATAATTCTGACATACGAGACATTGTATGAAATCTGACATGACGAGACATTGTATGAAATTAATAATTCTGACATGACGAGACATTGTATGAAATTTGACATGTCGAGACATTGTATGAAATTAATAATTCTGACATGACGAGACATTTTATGAAATGAATAATTCTGACATGATGAGCCATTGTATGAAATCTGACATGACGAGACATTGCATGAAATTAATAATTCTGACATGATGAGCCATTGTATGAAATCTGACATGACGAGACATTGCATGAAATATATAATTCTGACATGACGAGACATTTTATGAAATCTGGCATGACGAGACATTGTATGAAATGAATAATTCTGACATGACGAGACATTGTATGAAATTTGACATGACGAGACATTGAAATGAATAATTCTGACATGACGAGACATTGTATGAAATCTGACATGACGAGACATTGTATGAAATTTGACATGACGAGACATTGTTTGAAATGAATAATTCTGACATGACGAGACATTGTATGAAATCTGACATGACGAGACATTGTATGAAATTTGACATGACGAGACATTGTATGAAATGAATAATTCTGACATGATGAGACATTGTATGAAATCTGACATGACGAGACATTGTATGAAATTAATAATTCTGACATGACGAGACATTGTATGAAATCTGACATGACGAGACATTGAATGAAATTAATAATTCTGACATCACGAGACATTGTATGAAATCTGAGATGACGAGACATTGTATGAAATTAATAATTCTGACATGACGAGACATTGTATGAAATCTGACATGACGAGACATTGTATGAAATTAATAATTCTGACATGACGAGACATTGTATGAAATCTGACATGACGAGACATTGTATGAAATGAATAATTCTGACGTGACGAGACATTGTATGAAATCTGACATCACGAGACATTTTATGAACTGAATAATTCTGACATCACAAGACATTGTATGAAATCTGACATGATGAGACATTGTATGAAATCTGACATGACGAGACATTGTATGAAATGAATAATTCTGACATGACGAGACATTGTATGAAATCTGACATGACGAGACATTGTATGAAATTAATAATTCTGACATCACGAGACATTGTATGAAATCTGACATGACGAGACATTGTATGAAATGAATAATTCTGACGTGACGAGACATTGTATGAAATCTGACATCACGAGACATTGTATGAAATCTGACATGATGAGACATTGTATGAAATCTGACATGACGAGACATTGTATGAAATTAATAATTCTGACATGACGAGACATTGTATGAAATCTGACATGACGAGACATTGTATGAAATGAATAATTCTGACATCACGAGACATTGTATGAAATCTGACATGACGAGACATTGTATGAAATCTGACATCACGAGACATTGAATTAAATCTGACATGACGAGACATTGTATGAAATTAATAATTCTGACATGACGAGACATTGTATGAAATCTGACATGACGAGACATTGTATGAAATTAATAATTCTGACATGACGAGACATTGTATGAAATCTGACATGACGAGACATTGTATGAAATGAATAATTCTGACATCACGAGACATTGTATGAAATCTGACATGACGAGACAGTGTATGAAATTAATAATTCTGACATGACGAGACATTGTATGAAATTAATAATTCTGACATGACGAGACATTGTATGAAATCTGACATGACGAGACATTGTATGAAATGAATAATTCTGACATCACGAGACATTGTATGAAATCTGACATGACGAGACATTGTATGAAATCTGACATCACGAGACATTGAATTAAATCTGACATGACGAGACATTGTATGAAATTAATAATTCTGACATGACGAGACATTGTATGAAATCTGACATGACGAGACATTGTATGAAATTAATAATTCTGACATGACGAGACATTGTATGAAATCTGACATGACGAGACATTGTATGAAATGAATAATTCTGACATCACGAGACATTGTATGAAATCTGACATGACGAGACAGTGTATGAAATTAATAATTCTGACATGACGAGACATTGTATGAAATTAATAATTCTGACATGACGAGACATTGTATGAAATGAATAATTCTGACATCACGAGACATTGTATGAAATCTGACATGACGAGACATTGCATGAAATTAATAATTCTGACATGACGAGACATTGTATGAAATCTGACATCACGAGACATTGTATGAAATCTGACATCACGAGACATTGTATGAAATGAATAATTCTAACGTGACGAGACATTGTATGAAATCTGACATGACGAGACATTGTATGAAATCTGACATGATGAGACATTGTATGAAATCTGACATGACGAGACATTGTATGAAATTAATAATTCTGACATGACGAGACATTGTATGAAATTAATAATTCTGACATGACGAGACATTGTATGAAATGAATAATTCTGACATCACGAGACATTGTATGAAATCTGACATGACGAGACATTGCATGAAATTAATAATTCTGACATGACGAGACATTGTATGAAATCTGACATGATGAGACAGTGTATGAAATTAATAATTCTGACATGACGAGACATTGTATGAAATTAATAATTCTGACATGACGAGACATTGTATGAAATTAATAATTCTGACATCACGAGACATTGTATGAAATCTGACATGACGAGACATTGCATGAAATTAATAATTCTGACATGACGAGACATTGTATGAAATCTGACATGACGAGACATTGTATGAAATGAATAATTCTGACGTGACGAGACATTGTATGAAATCTGACATGACGAGACATTGTATGAAATCTGACATGATGAGACATTGTATGAAATTAATAATTCTGACATGACGAGACATTGTATGAAATTAATAATTCTGACATGACGAGACATTGTATGAAATTAATAATTCTGACATGACGAGACATTGTATGAAATCTGACATGACGAGACAGTGTATGAAATGAATAATTCTGACATGACGAGACATTGTATGAAATCTGACATGACGAGACATTGTATGAAATTAATAATTCTGACATGACGAGACATTGTATGAAATCTGACATGACGAGACAGTGTATGAAATGAATAATTCTGACATGACGAGACATTGTATGAAATCTGACATGACGAGACATTGTATAAAATTAATAATTCTGACGTGACGAGACATTGTATGAAATCTGACATGACGAGACATTGTATGAAATTAATAATTCTGACATCACGAGACATTGTATGAAATCTGACATGTCGAGACATTGTTTGAAATTAATAATTCTGACATGACGAGACATTGTATGAAATCTGACATGACGAGACATTGTATGAAATTAATAATTCTGACATCACGAGACATTGTATGAAATCTGACATGTCGAGACATTGTTTGAAATTAATAATTCTGACATGACGAGACATTGTATGAAATCTGACATGACGGGGCACATTGTATGAAATTAATAATTCTGACATGACGAGACATTGTATGAAATTAATAATTCTGACATGACGAGACATTGTATGAAATCTGACATGACGAGACATTGTATGAAATTAATAATTCTGACATCACGAGACATTGTATGAAATCTGACATGACGAGACATTGTATGAAATTAATAATTCTGACATGACGAGACATTGTATGAAATCTGACATGACGAGACATTGTATGAAATTAATAATTCTGACATGACGAGACATTGTATGAAATCTGACATGACGAGACATTGTATGAAATTAATAATTCTGACATGACGAGACATTGTATGAAATCTGACATGACGAGACATTGTATGAAATTAATAATTCTGACATGACTAGACATTTTATGAAACCTGACATGACGAGACATTGTTTGAAATTAATAATTCTGACATGATGAGACATTGTATGAAATTAATAATTCTGACATGATGAGACATTGTATGAAATCTGTCATGACGAGATATTGTATGAAATGAATAATTCTGACATGACGAGACATTGTATGAAATCTGACATGACGAGACATTGTATGTAGTTATGTCGCGGACATGAAATTTTCCGTTCGCGAATGGCGAACGCGAATTTCCGCAAATGTTCGCAAACGGGCGAACCCGGCGAACCGCCATAGACTTCAATAGGCAGGCGAATTTTAAAACCCACAGGGACTCTTTCTGGCCACAATAGTGATGGAAAAGTTGTTTCAAGGGGACTAACACCTGGAGTGTGGCATGCCGGAGGGGGATCCATGGCAAAACTCCCATGGAAAATTACATAGTTGATGCAGAGTCTGGTTTTAATCCATAAAGGGCATAAATCACCTAACATTCCTAAATTGTTTGGAATAACGTGCTTTAAAATATCAGGTATGATGTTGTATCGATCATGTAGTGTAAAGGTTACGCCCGCTTCACAGTGACAGACCAAACTCCCCGTTTAACATACTGCAAACAACCGCAAACAGTCCATTTGCACAACCGCAAACTCCCCATTTGCACAAGGTTGGATACCAAGCTAGCCATGTCCCGTTCCTTGACCTCACTGATGTCATTGAAGGTCTCTTCCTCCATCCAGCCATGTACAACACCAAGGGTCCCCAAAAGGTGACAACAAGCCCCCTGTATTTTTTTTTTTAAATGTACACTACTGTTACACCAGATATGAGTTGCACTGGTGTGACACTGTGCCCTGGCAGGCCCTGAAATGCACACGTGTGAAGGAAACTGACTGCTATTATTTCACAGTCAAATTTCTAGTTTTTTTTTAATGTACACTACTGTTACACCAGATTTGAGTTGCACTGGTGTAACACTGTGCCCTGGCAGGCCCTGAAACGCACACGTGTGAAGGAAACTGACTGCTATTATATTACAGTCAAAAAAGTTGATTTTTTTTAAATGCAAGCTACTGTGACACCAGATATGAGTGGTGGCACTGGGACCACCTTAAAAATATTGGATATCGCTAAAAATCATGATCAATATATACTTTCTCTACAAACCTCTAAAACGAACCAAACTACTCATCCATCCGCTATACCACTTTATCCCACCTAGAACTAGTGCCCAGTTAAAATACTTGACTCTCACTTACCCACACTCAGTCATGCCACACACATTTCACCACTACTCTCACTGAATCCCTCTGACTACGGCTAAATTCATCTTCTACATCAGAACACTATTCCTAAGATTGGGTTGTATCCATGTCTCGGGTTTTTCATTTAGAATAGGGGCAGCTTCGGTCTCCTTCAACACTGACACTCCAGTGCATATTATTAAAAGATTGGGCAGATGGAAATCCTCAGTCTACAACCGATATATTCCTCATCCCGAGAAAGAAATGAGGAAAGCTTTTAAAAGTATGGCTTTGTAAATTTTATGCAATTTGATGCAAATTTGATGCAAGTGTGTTTTTCTTTAATACCTTTTCACCCTCTTTGAATGAACCTGATTTACATATATTACTAATATGTTTCCGAACATATATAATATTAGTCACTCACTCACTCACTCTCTGGGCCGGCCTAAGACATCATGCTGCCTAGGTCCAACGATAAATGACTATGGGGGATAATGTATAATAAACACAGGTTACTGGCTATGGGGGGATAATGTTTAATAAACCCATGTTACTGGCTATGGAGGGATAATGTATAATAAACACAGGTTACTGGCTATGGGGGGATACTGTTTAATAAACACATGTTACTGGCTATGGAGGGATAATGTATAATAAACACAGGTTACTGGCTATGGGAGGATAATGTATAATAAAAAACAGGTTACTGGCTATGGGGGATAATGTATAATAAACACAGGTTACTGGCTATGGAGGGATAATGTATAATAAACACAGGTTACTGGCTATGGGAGGATAATGTATAATAAACACAGGTTACTGGCTATGGTGGGATAATGTATAATAAACACAGGTTACTGGTTGTGGGGGGATAATGTATAATAAACACAGGTTACTGTCTATGGGGGGATAATGTCTAATAAACACAGGTTACTGGCTATGGAGGGATAATGTATAATAAACACAGGTTACTGGCTATGGAGGGATAATGTATAATAAACACAGGTTACTGGCTATGGGGGGATAGTGTATAATAAACACAGGTTACTGGTTGTGGGGGGGATAATGTATAATAAACACAGGTTACTGGTTGTGGGGGGATATTGTATATTAAACACAGGTTACTTGTTGTGGGGGGATAATGTACAATAAGCACATGTTACTGGCTATGGGAGGATAATGTATAATAAACACAGGTTACTGGCTATGGGGGAGATAATGTATAATAAGCACAGGTTACTGGCTATGGGGGGTAATGTATAATAAACACAGGTTACTGGCTATGGGGGGATAATGTCTAATTAACACAGGTTACTGGCTATGGAGGGATAATGTATAATAAACACAGGTTACTGGCTATGGGAGGATAATGTATAATAAACACAGGTTACTGGCTATGGGAGGATACTATATAATAAACACAGTTTACTGGCTATCGGGGATAATGTATAATTAAAACAGGTTATTGGCTATGGAGGATAATGTATAATAAACACAGGTTACTGGCTATGGGGGAGATAATGTATAATAAACACAGGTTACTGGCTATGGGAGGATAATATATAATAAACACAGTTTACTGGCTATGGGGGGATAATGTATAATTAACACAGGTTACTGGCTATGGAGGGATAATGAATAATAAACACAGGTTACTGGCTATGGGGAGGATAATGTATAATAAACACAGGTTACTGGCTATGGAGGGATAATGTATAATAAACACAGGTTACTGGCAAGGGGGGGATAATGTCTAATAAACACAGGTTACTGGCTATGGGGGGATAATGTATAATAAACACAGGTTACTCGCTATGGGGGGATAATGTCTAATAAACACAGGTTACTGGCTATGGAGGGATAATGTATAATAAACACAGGTTACTGGCTATGGGGGAGATAATGTATAATAAACACAGGTTACTGGCTGTGGGAGGATAATATATAATAAACACAGTTTACTGGCTATGGGGGGATAATGTATAATTAACACAGGTTACTGGCTATGGACGGATAATGTATAATAAACACAGGTTACTGGCTATGGGAGGATAATGTATAATAAACACAGGTTACTGGCTATGGGGGGATAATGTATAACTAGAAAAGCTACAATTTCTGGGGAAATTGTGTGAAGTGTTCTTGCCTCCATCAGTAGTCTACAACTGGAGTGGGCGGAGTAACTGTTATCATTTATATAGCACATTTAATTGCAACGTTGTTGCACAGTTACATTAAAACATACATTTATAAAAACATTAGCAGGTGTACAAAAGGCTTTGTCTATGACATCACTTGCTGCTGCAGCCTGGCACAGGTCAGAGTATTTTGGCGGTTGCCATCTTCAAACGGTCGTATTTTAAAAACTATAAATCCTACAGCAAAGAGCTTTATTTTGTGAGAATCACAAGACCCAGACCTATATTTTGATGCATAGTATGTTTCTGCAATATTAACAATGAAGGCACAGTTGCAGTTTAGAAAATGTATAATAAGCACAGATTACTGGCTATGGGGGGGTAGTGTATAATAAACACAGGTTACTGGCTATGGGAGGATAATGTATAATAAACACAGGTTACTGGCTATGGGAGGATAATGTATAATAAACACAGTTTACTGGCTATGGGGGGATAATGTATAATAAACACAGGTTACTGGCTATGGGGGATAATGTATAATAAACACAGGTTACTGGCTATGGGAGGATAATATATAATAAACACAGGTTACTGGCTATGGGGGGATAATGTATAATAAACACAGGTTACTGGCTATGGGGGAGATCATGTATAATAAGCACAGGTTACTGGCTATGGGGGGGTAATGTATAATAAACACAGGTTACTGGCTATGGGGGGATAATGTCTAATAAACACAGGTTACTGGCTATGGAGGGATAATGTATAATAAACACAGGTTACTGGCTATGGAGGGATAATGTATAATAAACACAGGTTACTGGCTATGGGGGGATAATGTATAATAAGCACAGGTTACTGGCTGTGGGAGGATACTATATAATAAACACAGTTTACTGGCTATGGGGGATAATGTATAATTAACACAGGTTACTGGCTATGGAGGAATAATGTATAATAAACACAGGTTACTGGCTATGGGGAGGATAATGTATAATAAACACAGGTTACTGGCTATGGAGGGATAATGTATAATAAACACAGGTTACTGGCTATGGAGGGATAATGTATAATAAACACAGGTTACTGGCTATGGGGGGATAATGTATAATAAGCACAGGTTACTGGCTGTGGGAGGATACTATATAATAAACACAGTTTACTGGCTATGGGGGATAATGTATAATTAACACAGGTTACTGGCTATGGAGGAATAATGTATAATAAACACAGGTTACTGGCTATGGGGAGGATAATGTATAATAAACACAGGTTACTGGCTATGGAGGGATAATGTATAATAAACACAGGTTACTGGCTATGGAGGGATAATGTATAATAAACACAGGTTACTGGATATGGGGGAGATAATGTATAATAAACACAGTTTACTGGCTATGGGGGGATAATGTATAACTAGAAAATCTACAATTTCTGGGGAAATTGTGTGAAGTGTTCTTGCCTCCATCAGTAGTCTACAACTGGAGTGGGCAGAGTAACTGTTATCATTTATATAGCACATTTAATTGCAACGTTGTTGCTCAGTTACATTAAAACATACATTTATAAAAACATTAGCAGGTGTACAAAAGGCTTTGTCTATGACATCACTTGCTGCTGCAGCCTGGCACAGGTCAGAGTATTTTGGCGGTTGCCATCTTCAAACGGTCGTATTTTAAAAACTATAAATCCTACAGCAAAGAGCTTTATATTGTGAGAATCACAAGACCCAGACCTACATTTTGATGCATAGTATGTCTCTGCAATGTTAACAATGAAGGCACAGTCGCAGTTTAGAAAATGTATGATAAGTACAGGTTACTGGCTATGGGGGGGGGGGGGGTAATGTATAATAAACACAGGTTACTGGCTATGGGAGGATAATGTATAATAAACACAGGTTACTGGCTATGGGAGGATAATGTATAATAAGCACAGGTTACTGGCTATGGGGGGGTAATGTATAATAAACACAGGTTACTGGCTATGGGGGGATAATGTCTAATAAACACAGGTTACTGGCTATGGAGGGATAATATATAATAAACACCGGTTACTGGCTATGGGGGGATAATGTATAATAAGCACAGGTTACTGGCTATGGGGGGGATAATGTATAATAAACACAGGTTACTGGCTATGGGAGGATACTATATAATAAACACAGTTTACTGCTATGGGGGATAATGTATAATTAACACAGGTTACTGGCTATGGAGGAATAATGTATAATAAACACAGGTTACTGGCTATGGGGAGGATAATGTATAATAAACACAGGTTACTGGCTATGGAGGGATAATATATAATAAACACAGGTTACTGGCTATGGGGGGATAATGTCTAATAAACACAGGTTACTGGCTATGGAGGGATAATGTATAATAAACACAGGTTACTGGCTATGGGAGGATAATGTATAATAAACACAGGTTACTGGCTATGGGGGGATAATGTATAACTAGAAAAGCTACAATTTCTGGGGAAATTGTGTGAAGTGTTCTTGCCTCCATCAGTAGTCTACAACTGGAGTGGGCGGAGTAACTGTTATCATTTATATAGCACATTTAATTGCAACGTTGTTGCACAGTTACATTAAAACATACATTTATAAAAACATTAGCAGGTGTACAAAAGGCTTTGTCTATGACATCACTTGCTGCTGCAGCCTGGCACAGGTCAGAGTATTTTGGCGGTTGCCATCTTCAAACGGTCGTATTTTAAAAACTATAAATCCTACAGCAAAGAGCTTTATTTTGTGAGAATCACAAGACCCAGACCTACATTTTGATGCATAGTATGTCTCTGCAATATTAACAATGAAGGCACAGTCGCAGTTTAGAAAATGTATGATAAGTACAGGTTACTGGCTATGGGGGGGGGGGGGGGGTAATGTATAATAAACACAGGTTACTGGCTATGGGAGGATAATGTATAATAAACACAGGTTACTGGCTATGGGAGGATAATGTATAATAAGCACAGGTTACTGGCTATGGGGGGGTAATGTATAATAAACACAGGTTACTGGCTATGGGGGGATAATGTCTAATAAACACAGGTTACTGGCTATGGAGGGATAATGTATAATAAACACAGGTTACTGGCTATGGGGGGATAATGTATAATAAGCACAGGTTACTGGCTATGGGGGGGATAATGTATAATAAACACAGGTTACTGGCTATGGGAGGATACTATATAATAAACACAGTTTACTGCTATGGGGGATAATGTATAATTAACACAGGTTACTGGCTATGGAGGAATAATGTATAATAAACACAGGTTACTGGCTATGGGGAGGATAATGTATAATAAACACAGGTTACTGGCTATGGAGGGATAATATATAATAAACACAGGTTACTGGCTATGGGGGGATAATGTCTAATAAACACAGGTTACTGGCTATGGAGGGATAATGTATAATAAACACAGGTTACTGGCTATGGGAGGATAATGTATAATAAACCAAGGTTACTGGCTATGGGGGGATAATGTATAACTAGAAAAGCTACAATTTCTGGGGAAATTGTGTGAAGTGTTCTTGCCTCCATCAGTAGTCTACAACTGGAGTGGGCGGAGTAACTGTTATCATTTATATAGCACATTTAATTGCAACGTTGTTGCACAGTTACATTAAAACATACATTTATAAAAACATTAGCAGGTGTACAAAAGGCTTTGTCTATGACATCACTTGCTGCTGCAGCCTGGCACAGGTCAGAGTATTTTGGCGGTTGCCATCTTCAAACGGTCGTATTTTAAAAACTATAAATCCTACAGCAAAGAGCTTTATTTTGTGAGAATCACAAGACCCAGACCTACATTTCGATGCATAGTATGTTTCTGCAATATTAACAATGAAGGCACAGTTGCAGTTTAGAAAATGTATAATAAGCACAGATTACTGGCTATGGGGGGGTAATGTATAATAAACACAGGTTACTGGCTATGGGAGGATAATGTATAATAAACACAGGTTACTGGCTATGGGAGGATAATGTATAATAAACACAGTTTACTGGCTATGGGGGGATAATGTATAATAAACACAGGTTACTGGCTATGGGGGGATAATGTATAATAAACACAGGTTACTGGCTATGGGGGAGATAATGTATAATAAGCACAGGTTACTGGCTATGGGGGGGTAATGTATAATAAACACAGGTTACTGGCTATGGGGGGATAATGTCTAATAAACACAGGTTACTGGCTATGGAGGGATAATGTATAATAAACACAGGTTACTGGCTATGGAGGGATAATGTATAATAAACACAGGTTACTGGCTATGGGGGGATAATGTATAATAAGCACAGGTTACTGGCTGTGGGAGGATACTATATAATAAACACAGTTTACTGGCTATGGGGGATAATGTATAATTAACACAGGTTACTGGCTATGGAGGAATAATGTATAATAAACACAGGTTACTGGCTATGGGGAGGATAATGTATAATAAGCACAGGTTACTGGCTATGGGGGAGATAATGTATAATAAACACAGGTTACTGGCTATGGGAGGATAATATATAATAAACACAGTTTACTGGCTCGGGTCTTTCATTTAGAATAGGGGCAGCTTTGGTCTCCTTCAACACTGACACTCCAGTGCATATTATTAAAAGATTGGGCAGATGGAAATCCTCAGTCTACAACCGATATATTCCTCATCCCGAGAAAGAAATGAGGAAAGCTTTTAAAAGTATGGCTTTGTAAATTTTATGCAATTTGATGCAAATTTGATGCAAGTGTGTTTTTCTTTAATACCTTTTCACCCTCTTTGAATGAACCTGATTTACATATATTACTAATATGTTTCCGAACATATATATTATATTATTCACTCACTCACTCACTCTCTGGGCCGGCCTAAGACATCATGCTGCCTAGGTCCAACGATAAATGACTATGGGGGATAATGTATAATAAACACAGGTTACTGGCTATGGGGGGATAATGTTTAATAAACCCATGTTACTGGCTATGGAGGGATAATGTATAATAAACACAGGTTACTGGCTATGGGGGGATACTGTTTAATAAACACATGTTACTGGCTATGGAGGGATAATGTATAATAAACACAGGTTACTGGCTATGGGAGGATAATGTATAATAAACACAGGTTACTGGCTATGGGGGATAATGTATAATAAACACAGGTTACTGGCTATGGAGGGATAATGTATAATAAACACAGGTTACTGGCTATGGGAGGATAATGTATAATAAACACAGGTTACTGGCTATGGTGGGATAATGTATAATAAACACAGGTTACTGGTTGTGGGGGGATAATGTATAATAAACACAGGTTACTGGTTGTGGGGGGATAATGTCTAATAAACACAGGTTACTGGCTATGGAGGGATAATGTATAATAAACACAGGTTACTGGCTATGGAGGGATAATGTATAATAAACACAGGTTACTGGCTATGGGGGGATAGTGTATAATAAACACAGGTTACTGGTTGTGGGGGGATAATGTATAATAAACACAGGTTACTGGTTGTGGGGGGATATTGTATATTAAACACAGGTTACTTGTTGTGGGGGGATAATGTATAATAAGCACATGTTACTGGCTATGGGAGGATAATGTATAATAAACACAGGTTACTGGCTAGGGGGGAGATAATGTATAATAAGCACAGGTTACTGGCTATGGGGGGTAATGTATAATAAACACAGGTTACTGGCTATGGGGGGATAATGTCTAATAAACACAGGTTACTGGCTATGGAGGGATAATGTATAATAAACACAGGTTACTGGCTATGGGAGGATAATGTATAATAAACACAGGTTACTGGCTATGGGAGGATACTATATAATAAACACAGTTTACTGGCTATCGGGGATAATGTATAATTAAAAAAGGTTATTGGCTATGGAGGATAATGTATAATAAACACAGGTAACTGGCTATGGGAGGATAATGTATAATAAACACAGGTTACTGGCTAAGGGGGGTAATGTATAATAAACACAGGTTACTGGATATGGGGGGATAATGCCTAATAAACACAGGTTACTGGCTATGGAGGGATAATGTATAATAAACACAGGTTACTGGATATGGGGGAGATAATGTATAATAAACACAGTTTACTTGCTATGGGGGGATAATGTATAACTAGAAAAGCTACAATTTCTGGGAAAATTGTGTGAAGTGTTCTTGCCTCCATCAGTAGTCTACAACTGGAGTGGGCAGAGTAACTGTTATCATTTATATAGCACATTTAATTGCAACGTTGTTGCTCAGTTACATTAAAACATACATTTATAAAAACATTAGCAGGTGTACAAAAGGCTTTGTCTATGACATCACTTGCTGCTGCAGCCTGGCACAGGTCAGAGTATTTTGGCGGTTGCCATCTTCAAACGGTCGTATTTTAAAAACTATAAATCCTACAGCAAAGAGCTTTATATTGTGAGAATCACAAGACCCAGACCTACATTTTGATGCATAGTATGTCTCTGCAATATTAACAATGAAGGCACAGTCGCAGTTTAGAAAATGTATGATAAGTACAGGTTACTGGCTATGGGGGGGGGGGGGGGTAATGTATAATAAACAAAGGTTACTGGCTATGGGAGGATAATGTATAATAAACACAGGTTACTGGCTATGGGAGGATAATGTATAATAAGCACAGGTTACTGGCTATGGGGGGGTAATGTATAATAAACACAGGTTACTGGCTATGGGGGGATAATGTCTAATAAACACAGGTTACTGGCTATGGAGGGATAATGTATAATAAACACAGGTTACTGGCTATGGGGGGATAATGTATAATAAGCACAGGTTACTGGCTATGGGGGGGATAATGTATAATAAACACAGGCTACTGGCTATGGGAGGATACTATATAATAAACACAGTTTACTGCTATGGGGGATAATGTATAATTAACACAGGTTACTGGCTATGGAGGAATAATGTATAATAAACACAGGTTACTGGCTATGGGGAGGATAATGTATAATAAACACAGGTTACTGGCTATGGAGGGATAATATATAATAAACACATGTTACTGGCTATGGGGGGATAATGTCTAATAAACACAGGTTACTGGCTATGGAGGGATAATGTATAATAAACACAGGTTACTGGCTATGGGGGAGATAATGTATAATAAACACAGGTTACTGGCTATGGGAGGATAATATATAATAAACACAGTTTACTGGCTATGGGGGGATAATGTATAATTAACACAGGTTACTGGCTATGGAGGGATAATGAATAATAAACACAGGTTACTGGCTATGGGGAGGATAATGTATAATAAACACAGGTTACTGGCTATGGAGGGATAATGTATAATAAACACAGGTTACTGGCTATGGGGGGATAATGTCTAATAAACACAGGTTACTGGCTATGGGGGGATAATGTATAATAAACACAGGTTACTCGCTATGGGGGGATAATGTCTAATAAACACAGGTTACTGGCTATGGAGGGATAATGTATAATAAACACAGGTTACTGGCTATGGGGGAGATAATGTATAATAAACACAGGTTACTGGCTATGGGAGGATAATATATAATAAACACAGTTTACTGGCTATGGGGGGATAATGTATAATTAACACAGGTTACTGGCTATGGACGGATAATGTATAATAAACACAGGTTACTGGCTATGGGAGGATAATGTATAATAAACACAGGTTACTGGCTATGGGGGGATAATGTATAACTAGAAAAGCTACAATTTCTGGGGAAATTGTGTGAAGTGTTCTTGCCTCCATCAGTAGTCTACAACTGGAGTGGGCGGAGTAACTGTTATCATTTATATAGCACATTTAATTGCAACGTTGTTGCACAGTTACATTAAAACATACATTTATAAAAACATTAGCAGGTGTACAAAAGGCTTTGTCTATGACATCACTTGCTGCTGCAGCCTGGCACAGGTCAGAGTATTTTGGCGGTTGCCATCTTCAAACGGTCGTATTTTAAAAACTATAAATCCTACAGCAAAGAGCTTTATTTTGTGAGAATCACAAGACCCAGACCTACATTTTGATGCATAGTATGTTTCTGCAATATTAACAATGAAGGCACAGTCGCAGTTTAGAAAATGTATGATAAGTACAGGTTACTGGCTATGGGGGGGGGGGGGTAATGTATAATAAACAAAGGTTACTGGCTATGGGAGGATAATGTATAATAAACACAGGTTACTGGCTATGGGAGGATAATGTATAATAAGCACAGGTTACTGGCTATGGGGGGGTAATGTATAATAAACACAGGTTACTGGCTATGGGGGGATAATGTCTAATAAACACAGGTTACTGGCTATGGAGGGATAATGTATAATAAACACAGGTTACTGGCTATGGGGGGATAATGTATAATAAGCACAGGTTACTGGCTATGGGGGGGATAATGTATAATAAACACAGGTTACTGGCTATGGAGGGATAATGTATAATAAACACAGGTTACTGGCTATGGGAGGATAATGTATAATAAACACAGGTTACTGGCTATGGGAGGATACTATATAATAAACACAGTTTACTGGCTATCGGGGATAATGTATAATTAAAACAGGTTATTGGCTATGGAGGATAATGCATAATAAACACAGGTAACTGGCTATGGGAGGATAATGTATAATAAACACAGGTTACTGGCTAAGGGGGTAATGTATAATAAACACAGGTTACTGGATATGGGGGGATAATGCCTAATAAACACAGGTTACTGGCTATGGAGGGATAATGTATAATAAACACAGGTTACTGGATATGGGGGAGATAATGTATAATAAACACAGTTTACTGGCTATGGGGGGATAATGTATAACTAGAAAAGCTACAATTTCTGGGAAAATTGTGTGAAGTGTTCTTGCCTCCATCAGTAGTCTACAACTGGAGTGGGCAGAGTAACTGTTATCATTTATATAGCACATTTAATTGCAACGTTGTTGCTCAGTTACATTAAAACATACATTTATAAAAACATTAGCAGGTGTACAAAAGGCTTTGTCTATGACATCACTTGCTGCTGCAGCCTGGCACAGGTCAGAGTATTTTGGCGGTTGCCATCTTCAAACGGTCGTATTTTAAAAACTATAAATCCTACAGCAAAGAGCTTTATATTGTGAGAATCACAAGACCCAGACCTACATTTTGATGCATAGTATGTCTCTGCAATATTAACAATGAAGGCACAGTCGCAGTTTAGAAAATGTATGATAAGTACAGGTTACTGGCTATGGGGGGGGGGGTAATGTATAATAAACAAAGGTTACTGGCTATGGGAGGATAATGTATAATAAACACAGGTTACTGGCTATGGGAGGATAATGTATAATAAGCACAGGTTACTGGCTATGGGGGGGTAATGTATAATAAACACAGGTTACTGGCTATGGGGGGATAATGTCTAATAAACACAGGTTACTGGCTATGGAGGGATAATGTATAATAAACACAGGTTACTGGCTATGGGGGGATAATGTATAATAAGCACAGGTTACTGGCTATGGGGGGGATAATGTATAATAAACACAGGCTACTGGCTATGGGAGGATACTATATAATAAACACAGTTTACTGCTATGGGGGATAATGTATAATTAACACAGGTTACTGGCTATGGAGGAATAATGTATAATAAACACAGGTTACTGGCTATGGGGAGGATAATGTATAATAAACACAGGTTACTGGCTATGGAGGGATAATATATAATAAACACATGTTACTGGCTATGGGGGGATAATGTCTAATAAACACAGGTTACTGGCTATGGAGGGATAATGTATAATAAACACAGGTTACTGGCTATGGGGGAGATAATGTATAATAAACACAGGTTACTGGCTATGGGAGGATAATATATAATAAACACAGTTTACTGGCTATGGGGGGATAATGTATAATTAACACAGGTTACTGGCTATGGAGGGATAATGAATAATAAACACAGGTTACTGGCTATGGGGAGGATAATGTATAATAAACACAGGTTACTGGCTATGGAGGGATAATGTATAATAAACACAGGTTACTGGCTATGGGGGGATAATGTCTAATAAACACAGGTTACTGGCTATGGGGGGATAATGTATAATAAACACAGGTTACTCGCTATGGGGGGATAATATCTAATAAACACAGGTTACTGGCTATGGAGGGATAATGTATAATAAACACAGGTTACTGGCTATGGGGGAGATAATGTATAATAAACACAGGTTACTGGCTATGGGAGGATAATATATAATAAACACAGTTTACTGGCTATGGGGGGATAATGTATAATTAACACAGGTTACTGGCTATGGACGGATAATGTATAATAAACACAGGTTACTGGCTATGGGAGGATAATGTATAATAAACACAGGTTACTGGCTATGGGGGGATAATGTATAACTAGAAAAGCTACAATTTCTGGGGAAATTGTGTGAAGTGTTCTTGCCTCCATCAGTAGTCTACAACTGGAGTGGGCGGAGTAACTGTTATCATTTATATAGCACATTTAATTGCAACGTTGTTGCACAGTTACATTAAAACATACATTTATAAAAACATTAGCAGGTGTACAAAAGGCTTTGTCTATGACATCACTTGCTGCTGCAGCCTGGCACAGGTCAGAGTATTTTGGCGGTTGCCATCTTCAAACGGTCGTATTTTAAAAACTATAAATCCTACAGCAAAGAGCTTTATTTTGTGAGAATCACAAGACCCAGACCTACATTTTGATGCATAGTATGTTTCTGCAATATTAACAATGAAGGCACAGTCGCAGTTTAGAAAATGTATGATAAGTACAGGTTACTGGCTATGGGGGGGGGGGGGGGGTAATGTATAATAAACAAAGGTTACTGGCTATGGGAGGATAATGTATAATAAACACAGGTTACTGGCTATGGGAGGATAATGTATAATAAGCACAGGTTACTGGCTATGGGGGGGTAATGTATAATAAACACAGGTTACTGGCTATGGGGGGATAATGTCTAATAAACACAGGTTACTGGCTATGGAGGGATAATGTATAATAAACACAGGTTACTGGCTATGGGGGGATAATGTATAATAAGCACAGGTTACTGGCTATGGGGGGGATAATGTATAATAAACACAGGCTACTGGCTATGGGAGGATACTATATAATAAACACAGTTTACTGCTATGGGGGATAATGTATAATTAACACAGGTTACTGGCTATGGAGGAATAATGTATAATAAACACAGGTTACTGGCTATGGGGAGGATAATGTATAATAAACACAGGTTACTGGCTATGGAGGGATAATATATAATAAACACATGTTACTGGCTATGGGGGGATAATGTCTAATAAACACAGGTTACTGGCTATGGAGGGATAATGTATAATAAACACAGGTTACTGGCTATGGGGGAGATAATGTATAATAAACACAGGTTACTGGCTATGGGAGGATAATATATAATAAACACAGTTTACTGGCTATGGGGGGATAATGTATAATTAACACAGGTTACTGGCTATGGAGGGATAATGAATAATAAACACAGGTTACTGGCTATGGGGAGGATAATGTATAATAAACACAGGTTACTGGCTATGGAGGGATAATGTATAATAAACACAGGTTACTGGCTATGGGGGGATAATGTCTAATAAACACAGGTTACTGGCTATGGGGGGATAATGTATAATAAACACAGGTTACTCGCTATGGGGGGATAATGTGTAATAAACACAGGTTACTGGCTATGGAGGGATAATGTATAATAAACACAGGTTACTGGCTATGGGGGAGATAATGTATAATAAACACAGGTTACTGGCTATGGGAGGATAATATATAATAAACACAGTTTACTGGCTATGGGGGGATAATGTATAATTAACACAGGTTACTGGCTATGGATGGATAATGTATAATAAACACAGGTTACTGGCTATGGGAGGATAATGTATAATAAACACAGGTTACTGGCTATGGGGGGATAATGTATAACTAGAAAAGCTACAATTTCTGGGGAAATTGTGTGAAGTGTTCTTGCCTCCATCAGTAGTCTACAACTGGAGTGGGCGGAGTAACTGTTATCATTTATATAGCACATTTAATTGCAACGTTGTTGCACAGTTACATTAAAACATACATTTATAAAAACATTAGCAGGTGTACAAAAGGCTTTGTCTATGACATCACTTGCTGCTGCAGCCTGGCACAGGTCAGAGTATTTTGGCGGTTGCCATCTTCAAACGGTCGTATTTTAAAAACTATAAATCCTACAGCAAAGAGCTTTATTTTGTGAGAATCACAAGACCCAGACCTACATTTTGATGCATAGTATGTTTCTGCAATATTAACAATGAAGGCACAGTTGCAGTTTAGAAAATGTATAATAAGCACAGATTACTGGCTATGGGGGGGTAATGTATAATAAACACAGGTTACTGGCTATGGGAGGATAATGTATAATAAACACAGGTTACTGGCTATGGGAGGATAATGTATAATAAACACAGTTTACTGGCTATGGGGGGATAATGTATAATAAACACAGGTTACTGGCTATGGGGGATAATGTATAATAAACACAGGTTACTGGCTATGGGAGGATAATATATAATAAACACAGGTTACTGGCTATGGGGGGATAATGTATAATAAACACAGGTTACTGGCTATGGGGGAGATAATGTATAATAAGCACAGGTTACTGGCTATGGGGGGGGTAATGTATAATAAACACAGGTTACTGGCTATGGGGGGATAATGTCTAATAAACACAGGTTACTGGCTATGGAGGGATAATGTATAATAAACACAGGTTACTGGCTATGGAGGGATAATGTATAATAAACACAGGTTACTGGCTATGGTTGGATAATGTATAATAAGCACAGGTTACTGGCTGTGGGAGGATACTATATAATAAACACAGTTTACTGGCTATGGGGGATAATGTATAATTAACACAGGTTACTGGCTATGGAGGAATAATGTATAATAAACACAGGTTACTGGCTATGGGGAGGATAATGTATAATAAACACAGGTTACTGGCTATGGAGGGATAATGTATAATAAACACAGGTTACTGGCTATGGGGGGATAATGTCTAATAAACACAGGTTACTGGCTATGGGAGGATAATATATAATAAACACAGGTTACTGGCTATGGGGGGATAATGTATAATTAACACAGGTTACTGGCTATGGAGGGATAATGTATAATAAACACAGGTTACTGGCTATGGGAGGATAATGTATAATAAACACAGGTTACTGGCTATGGGGGGATAATGTATAACTAGAAAAGCTACAATTTCTGGGGAAATTGTGTGAAGTGTTCTTGCCTCCATCAGTAGTCTACAACGGGAGTGGGCGGAGTAACTTTTATCATTTATATAGCACATTTAATTGCAACGTTGTTGCACAGTTACATTAAAACATACATTTATAAAAACATTAGCAGGTGTACAAAAGGCTTTGTCTATGACATCACTTGCTGCTGCAGCCTGGCACAGGTCAGAGTATTTTGGCGGTTGCCATCTTCAAACGGTCGTATTTTAAAAACTATAAATCCTACAGCAAAGAGCTTTATTTTGTGAGAATCACAAGACCCAGACCTACATTTTGATGCATAGTATGTTTCTGCAATATTAACAATGAAGGCACAGTCGCAGTTTAGAAAATGTATAATAAGCACAGATTACTGGCTATGGGGGGGGTAATGTATAATAAACACAGGTTACTGGCTATGGGAGGATAATGTATAATAAACACAGGTTACTGGCTATGGGAGGATAATGTATAATAAACACAGTTTACTGGCTACGGGGGGATAATGTATAATAAACACAGGTTACTGGCTATGGGGGATAATGTATAATAAACACAGGTTACTGGCTATGGGAGGATAATATATAATAAACACAGGTTACTGGCTATGGGGGGATAATGTATAATAAACACAGGTTACTGGCTATGGGGGAGATAATGTATAATAAGCACAGGTTACTGGCTATGGGGGGGATAATGTATAATAAACACAGGTTACTGGCTATGGGGGGATAATGTCTAATAAACACAGGTTACTGGCTATGGAGGGATAATGTATAATAAACACAGGTTACTGGCTATGGAGGGATAATGTATAATAAACACAGGTTACTGGCTATGGGGGGATAATGTATAATAAGCACAGGTTACTGGCTGTGGGAGGATACTATTTAATAAACACAGTTTACTGGCTATGGGGGATAATGTATAATTAACACAGGTTACTGGCTATGGAGGAATAATGTATAATAAACACAGGTTACTGGCTATGGGGAGGATAATGTATAATAAACACAGGTTACTGGCTATGGAGGGATAATGTATAATAAACACAGGTTACTGGCTATGGGGGGATAATGTCTAATAAACACAGGTTACTGGCTTTGGAGGGATAATGTAAAATAAACACAGATTACTGGCTATGGGGGGTAATGTATAATAAACACAGGTTACTGGCTATGGGGGAGATAATGTATAATAAACACAGGTTACTGGCTATGGGAGGATAATTTATTATTTATTTATTATTTATTTATTTATTAAAAATTCTTAAGAAACGCAGTCTTATTACCCATAGGGTCTCGATGCGCATACCAGCAATAAAAACAGACAAAACAATATCCAGCAAAACCACAGCATTATAATCACATGCATTTGAACCAAGTTAAAAATTTCATGTCATCCCATACGCCTGAGCAAATAAAACAGTTTTTAAGCTCCGGCGGAATTTCAGTAGATCATTCTCAAGTCTTAATGTCAGAGGCAGGGAGTTCCAAAATTGCGCTCCCTGAACATCACTCGTTCTCCCTCCGCACTTTTTCTTTTTAAAATTTGGAATCTTCAATAAGGCTAAATCAGCCGATCTCAAGGATCGACTGGGAACATAGCGTGTGAATTTATCCTTCAGATAGTCTGGTCCCATACCATGGACTGCCTTATATACCAAACAACCATTTTTAAACAGAACCCGTTCACGAACGGGCAGCCAGTGCAAGGCTCTTAATGATGGAGTGATATGGTCATTGCGGGCCACACCCGTAAGTAGTCTTGCAGCTGCGTTCTGTATCAACTGTAGCTTGTGTATGATGTTCTGAGGCAGTCCAAGGTACAGAGCATTGCAGTAGTCCAATCGGCTACCGATGATGGCGTTGACCACCGAGATTTGATCGGAGGGGGTAATGAATCTAAAAATAGACCTCAGAAGCTTCAGGTGGTAGTGGCAAGAGCTTACCACCTGATTAATCTGGGGCTTCAGTGTCAACCTGGAGTCGAAAATGACTACCAGATCTCTGACCTTGGTGGCAGGACTCGGAGATGGAGAAAACGAGTCCGGCCATGAGGGAAAGATACTACTCACCTCCTGGTTACTGAAGATGATTCAGTTTTGGAGCCATTAAGTTTTAGATAATTGGCTCCCATTCACGACTGGATATCCTGTAGGCAGGAAGAAAGATTGATTTGATCCTCCTTTTTCTTGGCCAGGCGAAAGTACAACTGGGTATCGTCGGCATAGATATGATAGGGAAGCATGTGGCGGCGGATGATATGGGTCAGTGGCCTCATATAGATGTTAAACAGGATTGGAGATAAAGCCGAACCCTGGGGGACTCCACACGACAGGGAGATGTTAGAGGAGTAAAATGTCCCCAATTTTACCCTTTGAACCCTGTCGTGGAGAAACGAGGTCACCCAAGCCAACGCCCTGTCATCCACACCAGCCACAGTAAGTAGCCTCTCTGTCAATCTATCATGATCGATGGTATCGAAGGCCGCCGATAAATCCAGGAGTACCAGGGCAATTTCCTCCCCTCTGTCCAAGGCCCACAGGAGATCGTCGTGGACTTTAACCAGGGCAGTCTCTGTCCCTCTCCCAGGTCGAAATCCCGATTGGAAGTCATCCAGAATGTGATTAGATTCCAGGTGAGGCTGAATTTGCCATACCGCCGCTCTCTCGATGATCTTGGCCAAAAAAGGCAAGGTGGAAATAGGTCGATTGTTGCTCAACTCGGAGCGTGGCACAGTTGGTGTCTTCAGCAGAGGAATAACCACAGCCTGCTTCAGAATGCCAGGAACAACTCCGGTGGCAAATGATATACTAACAATGTCTGCAATATAGGGGGCCAAAGCATCAGCGGCATCCTTCACCAGCTGAGCAGTGCAGGGATCCAGCGATGAGGACGATGCCCTGAGAGACTTGAGGATGATCAAGATCTCAGATGTACTGACGGGATTAAAATTCGAGAACATCGAGCCATCATAGGGTGTAAGAATTTCTGCATCAGGTTCCACCACTATGTTGCTCCTAATTAGATCAATTTTTTGTTTAAAAAAGTGAGAAAGGGATTCACAAAACTTTTGAGATGTTTCTTCTTGAGGAAGTGAACAGTTAGGATTTGCTAAAAGGTTTGTTGTGCGAAAAAGCTCTGCCGCTGAGTTTTTCGCTTTTGTAATCTTATCTGTAAAATATTGTTTTTTCGTATTTTTAATACTAGATTTATATAATTTTAAAGATTTTAAATATTCCAATTTAAGGTCGGTATTGTAATCTTTTTTCCACCGTTTTTCAGCTGCTCGACATCGCCATAATATATAATAAACACAGTTTACTGGCTATGGGGGGATAATGTATAATTAACACAGGTTACTGGCTATGGAGGATAATGTATGATAAACACAGGTTACTGGCTATGGGCGGGATAATGTATAATAAACACAAGTTACTGGCTATGGGGGGGATAATGTATAATAAACACAGGTTACTGGCTATGGGAGGATAATGTATAATAAGCACAGGTTACTGGCTATGGAGGGATAATGTATAATAAACACAGGTTACTGGCTATGGGGGATAATGTATAATAAACACAGGTTACTGGCTATGGGGGATAATGTATAATAAACACAGGTTACTGGCTATGGAGGATAATGTATAATAAACACAAAAAAAAGAAAATAATACAAAAAAAATGAATGCAGCGTCAGAATTAATCTAAATTGTATGCTGTCTAGGAGGTGGGAGGGTCTGGGAGGGAGGGTCTGCTGCTGATTGGCTGGAATGTGTCTGCTGACTGTGAGGTACGGGGTCAAAGTTTACTCAATGATGACGAATAGGGGGCGGACCAAACATTGCATATGTTCGCTGTCCGTAGCAAACGCGAACACGCTATGTTCGCCAGGAACTATTCGTCAGCGAACCGTTCGGGACATCACTAATTGTATGAAATCTGACATGACAAGACATTGTATGAAATTAATAATTCTGACATGACGAGACATTGTATGAAATCTGACATGATGAGACATTGTATGAAATTAATAATTCAAAGAGAATACTGAGAGGAAAGAAGGAAGCTTTCCACCCGAGGCTAGACTTAGAAAAAAAAGGTGGTCCCACAGGTAACCTGTAGTCTAATCTCATTGGGATTTATTAATCAAAAAAAGCATTGACAAAGATTCATAATTTGTAAAGTAGCAAGAGAAATCCTCAAACTTTAATTTTAGCTCAAACATGTGGGAGTAAAATTGGTAATTCTATTGTCAGTTTCCCATATTACCTGATTCAGTGGATAAATCCCCTTCTGTTTTGTTTTGTTTATTATTATACTATTCTATTCTATTACTTTATTATTCTGCTTATTATAGATTAGTAACTGCCAGAGATGCAGGCATTTCCTATGGTATCGTTAAGCAAATCTTGATATTTGTTCTAGGGTTAAACGGTAATATGCAAATTGAATCTGATTATAATTTATACTAATGGTAAATCAACTTGTCACAGTATCCCTTTTCTATTTTTTTTGCTAAACATTATCTTAGCTCATTTTAATAAACTATAGTTACTGGAACAAGCCCTGGATGAATGCTACAGTGGCCATCACAGTCACCTGACCTGAACCTCATAGAAAATCTGTGGTGGGATTTGAAGAATGCGGCGGCAGCACACAAACCCAAGAATATTACTGAACCGGAGGCCAATGCCTCCTACCTGCTCTACCAAGCACTAAAGATGATTGCCATGAAGGGGTTGAATAATTTGGAGACTGGAGAAGTCATTTTAAATTTGCCTTTCACTTGAATTTGGAGGAATTATTTAATGCATCCGTTGTGTTGAGCTATTTCATTTGCTTTTGTTTCATTTGTTCATTGCAAATATCTGGAAGTCTGCAAATTTTGACAATAAACCTGGTTTTCAATGGGGGGTTTAATAACTGCATATGGTTTCTAACTGCTTTTTATGTCAACCCGTGAGTGGATGGTCCACTCTGGTGGAATAAAATCTCTGTCGTATTAGTTCTGATGTTGTGTAATTTTGATTAGAACTGTATTATAGCAATAAAATGCCTAACCACTGGAATGAAAGACTAGACTAATGCAATGCCCCAAAAATGAATCTTCAAATTCATTGGCCAGAAGAAAACAAAAATTGATTTTGGAGAACCACATTTTGTCCCTGTACCATCTTGTTTCTTCCGAATCGCTTCACCTATTAAAAATGGTTGGACAAACTGGAATAAAAAAATAATAATAAATAGACTATGGGGGTCAATATGACGGCCAGATATGATGACTGATATTGCTGCTCCATCTATAAAGGTTATAAGGACCATGGATGGTAATTCATTTTCAAACAGCCCCTTTTACCCCAATTTAGAGCAGTTTGGGGTACTGTTGGGTTTTGGGGAGCTAGTAATCATTAGATCATGTGAAATGCAGGGAGACCACTTTGATTACAGAAGTTGTACACAGTGTATTTAGTCTTTTTCTCTTGCGTAGCATTAAACTTTAAATGACATTTTAAACTGGCAATAATTGATCACATTAGCTGTTTTTTACGGCTCTTTGTATGGTGTCTTTCTTTGCAATACAAGTCCCATTATCCAAAGCCAGGACGTGGGGTTATCTGTAAACACCTGGAGGGCTTTAGCTTGCCTTGTGTTAAATGTATCTTCTCAGGGGCTCAGCATCGCTGGAGCATAGAAAGAGTTAAAGCAATTAAGATGTGTGCCCATAGAGTGACAACGGATAATTGTAATTATTAATTATCCCATTGGTTATGCATGAGAACACATTTGTTTTAATCTGTTAGCTAATGATTGAGCGTTAATGAGATTTCAGCATTGTATTCTTTGCACATGAGGCACACTGGGTTCTGCCAGGCAATACATAATTCACAGAAAGACGAGGTTGAGGCTCGGAGGCACAGCCCTACGTGGTCCGTAGTCGGAAGTAAACATTGATAGAGATACTTATTAGCTGTTTTCTAAGATCAAAAATAAAGGAAACTATCTAACTGGAAAGAGCAAGATGATACCAATACTTGGCACAACGAATGGTTCTGGAGGACCAGCGACCACGTAGCAAAGATTGTGACACAATCTAATTAATTTGCAATAGATCTGATAATTACTGACAGTTTTACCAGATTTCTATGTTTTGATTGGTGTTTATTGGATTTAACCGTATCTGGGAGTTAAAAGAGTTAAAAGAGTCTCTTTCTCCATTTTTATTATTTTGTCCCAGTTCCATACTTACTCCCCTTACTTTGTGAATCCTCTCCGCACTTCTACTTCTCTTATGTTGTTCGTATCCTTTTAATGTAGTGCCTTACCCACCTCCATACTTTCATTGCTCCCTCCATTCATGCAGTCCATTTTCTAGTTCCCTCCTCTGCTTCTAGCATATTTGACATGCCCTTTGTTAACGATGGACACCTCAAAACATCCTTTTCTCTTTCTCAAAGTAGTATCTCCTTAGCTTCCATCTCATACTTTTCAATGTTGGAGAGATATTCTATCCTGAACGGAGAGATGTTGATGTAATATTGGTGAAACCTCCTGCAAAGGAGGTAAGTTCACTTAGCATGGGGCATGTCATCCCAGCACTGAATTTACTTTACATTTGTCACGTGGATAATTTTAACCTTTCACATCTCACAGAGCTCATACAACACTTTTATTAGAAATAGATCTAGATTTCATGGTTACCGAGAAACTAAATCTTTAATGCTGCCTTTAATGCTGCCATGATGTTACCATCTGGATCTGAGGTTCAAACATTATGAGCAGTTGTTTGATCTACTTCTGCAAAAATATAAGTAAAGTATCTAATTTGACATCTTTGATAATATGGCTGCGGCACCAGTTTCCTTCAGATCATACCTGCATTGCTCAATGTGATATTTATCACCATTGCACGGTAAGAGACCTGAGATTTTTTGGTCTGTGGAAGATGTTTTTTGTCATCAGATGGTGGGTGGGATAACGCTGTGGTCCTGCTCCCACATCAATATAACTGGATAATGAAAAAGTTCCACTTGTCAGGTTTGTGATGAATCATTTCCTTGCTGTAATTTCAGATGTTTGACGATATTAAAATGACACCTGATTACTGATGAGGAGTCTGAGCAAGAGATGCCCCAGAGAAACCATCTTGAAGGCTTCATTCTCATGATAGAAATGACCAAGCAGACACGTATTCGATGTAGAAAGCAAAAAGATGTTCTGCCGCATTGCGCAGTAATCGCAGCAGTTTGACATACAGGATAATACAGTAATGACTGCTCAAACAACTAACGGGAACAAAGTATAATTACACAATAGTTACAAATAATTCTGTTCAAAATAAAAAATATTGCAGGGAGTATTTACAATATTATAAAACCTATGAACACTGTATTAGGAGGAGTGAAAATAATACAGATTTGTAAACAGCGGGGAAATATGTTAGAAATGTTATAATAACACAAACGTATTTCTAATGCGTATGGAATCCTTCTAACTAGATATATAATTGGACCCTTTCCCTAAGGGTTATCGAAAAAAAATAATTTTTAATTACGCGTTCATCATCTTGATACAGATTGCGGAGACACTTAATGTGAAGGAGCTCTTGTACTCCGACCGAGTACCTCCACCCAATACGCTTCCAAACTGGTCAGGGAGCTTAGCACGTTTCATCCCCAGTTGCCAAAGCTTGACTGGGGTCTCTCTGGAACTCTTCCACCCGACCAGACTCTTCTCCCAGTCAGGTTTCGACCCCTCTGCTTATTCCACTGGAGCTCTTCTTATAGCTTACAGCTTTTAGGCCTAGCTCTCTTCATTTACCCCAGGGCTCGAGGGATTGTGGAGACAGCCATCAGGTCTAAAGAGTCTGTTACTGGGATCCCTAAATATCCATACAGGACACACAGTAGGAACTAACATACATTCTTTTTTTTTACTAGGAACTAGCCCATATGCTTATAACATTTAGATTGCTGTGACAACTTCAAATAAAATATAAATACATAGAACATTAGCAAATGAGAAATTAAAATTAAAACATTAACAATATAAAACAAATAACATCTCCAAACACAATAAAATATACATTTAACTACTTATTTTGTTGTCCTCATTTGCATACAAGTATTATGCAAATATACACTTCTCTAGTCACTCAGCAGAGGGCATAGCAGGGTTATCAAAGTGCCAATGAATAACTTGTCCATTGAATGCTGCTGTCACACCTCTTTTTCATGGACTCCTGGGCTTAAGCCTATAATCAATGGGTAAGAGGCTGGTCTTTAAGCCTCTCCAAAAGGCCGTTGCATGGGAGCTTTTATTAAACTTAACGTAGGACCTGCAAACATTGGGGAATCTAACCCAGGAAGTCCCCTAGTGACTGCCTGATTGTCAACCACTAGAGGTTTTACTAGGCAACAATATAAACACTGTCTATTCTCTACTGACTACTTTTTGATTGCAAAAATATTAGCTTAACATTTATTTGATGCAAGAAATGCATAGCTATCATAAAAAAACACATTTCCCAACAGAGCAAATTGGTGTATAGATTGCTTTGCAGACAAACTTAAAATTTTTAAATATTTAAATGAACACAATTTTTTTGCACTTATTTGCTCATCCTTTATTAAAAAATATTTGGTAAATGAAACACATTAGACAGTATACGGTGTCCTTTATTGTGCAATATTTCAAACAGAGTCTGCAATGTTAGTGTAGCGGAGTAGAAGTATTATCCACGGTATCTCCGCTGGTAGACAGGATAAAGCAGGTACAAAACAGGCAAAATGCAGGTAGCGTAGTTACAATCCCTTCCTCCCAAGAACTAGACGACACATAGCTTGGTGGTCAACTGAGGTTTTTAATTACCGGCACAGTATTTATGTGGTTACAATTGTATGGGGTTTCCCGAGTCACAATGCAGGGTTTGTCCAGTAGGGGACTACATGGGGGACTGAGTTTTACAGCTAGAGTACCCATCATACACTACTGTACCAAGGAGATAATTATCCCAGAATGCATTGCTAATGGGATTATCCCTTGGTACAGAGAAATACAGTTTTTATTTTAAAATCTATAACCAACATAATATTTATGCTAGACAGCCATTTAACCCTTTATTACATAACTGGGACCTGGGCGCAGAGTTAAGGGAACTTGCGCCCAGATCCCAGTACAAATAACCGAACGCGGTTCATTTTCCAGTATCAGGACCGACTCATGAACGCAGACAAGTTTACCCGATTGTCTGAACTGAGGGAATAAAAGTCCCGAAAACGGAAAACTCCCAAACAGCTCGGAAGTCCAGCGGGGCTTGTGTTGCTGAGTAGCCGATTTTAGTTCCAGGCACTCGACGACAAAACCCCGCTGGCTTTCCGTGAACCAAGATGGCCGCCACCTCGTGTTCGGTACACGAATGGTGGCCACTCGCAACAGACCGCAATTAACACCGATACAATGTTGCCATGTACCTAATTGGAAACACACGACCTGCTATGGGTGGTCTCCCATTCGGTACTTTGCTTATTCCACGAACAGTGCGGTGATTCACTGTTCGTGGATAACCAGACTTAACCTTAGCGGTATTCGTGTGCTGTAACACACGAATGCCGCATACATTACACAATACGGTTAACAGAAGCAGAAATATACAGTTCGGTTCAATACACGGTGTTAATTCAATAAGTGGCTAGATTTGCCACAGTTAGTATAAAAAGCAAACATGAAATTTTTCTCACAGACAGTAGGCATGACAAAAATAGTTAAATAAAATAGTGAAGTACCTTGGTTGAGGGTATTTGTAAGAACCCTGAAGGCATTAGTAGCTGTACAACTTACTAAAAATATTAAAAGAATGTCGCTTTTCAGCTTAATTCCCACATACAGTAAATACAGTTAAATAATATATTTCTAAGATAAAGATATTTAAAACAGCTAGAACAATATGTATAAATCTCTGGACTGCTAATGTAATGGTAACAGTAAATTGTAAAGTCCGGGCACTCATTTCCCCTTACAGAATTACAGCTTACAGTAATGTTATTATTGCCATTTATATAGCGCCAACAGATTTTGTAGCGCTTTACAATATTATAAGAGGGAGGATTTAACTATAAATCGGAAACTTACAGGAACGATAGGTTGAAGAGGACCCTGCTCACATACATTAAATATTGTTACATCATATATTTAAAAAATGAAGATGTTTAATGCTGTTATAGCAATACTTTTCAATCTTTGGACTTCTATTGTAATGCTGATAGCAACATGGAAGAGTTAATTCAGTCTTCCCCACTCCCTGACTGTAGGGAATGTATGACCCATTGAAACTTCATTTTCTGTTTCAAAGCAGGGGGTGAGCTGACATTAATTAATTTAATGTCTCATGAAGTCTGTGAGACCAACCCTGAGACCTCACCTCCGTCAGGCTCCAAATTACAGGTCTCAGTAATTCATGATATCATCGATGATAGTCAGTTCATCTTCATGTTAAAAACCTACTGACCTCTGCTACGCCAGGTGGGTTTGCCACTCAGTCAATAGTTTACTTGTAGTAAGAGCCATTAACCCATTCTCAATGTTTGGGCGTGCTACAAAAGAAGGGCTTTACTGCCAATATGGTGGCATAGTACGCCCTTCTGATTGGCCCTCCCTGCAGGCACTCCGTACCAGATCAATAGATGTGGGAGTCTGCCCCACCAGACAAGACACACGTAGACTGTGCAAAGAGGACTCTGAGAAAATCCAGCACATAGTAGCCAGGTGCAAAATGTTAGCAGGGACAGCATACACTGAGAGGCACCACCAAGCTGCTGGGATTGTGTATATCTGTACAGAATATGGGCTGGACCTGCCAAGAAATATCTCAAAAATTAGTTGAGAATGACAGGGCTAACATCATGTAGGACTTTAAGATTCAAAAAGACAAGAAAATATTGGCCACCCAAACTGACATTGTGGTAGTAGACAAGGAATGGAAGACGGCAGTGGTGGTGGACGTGGCAATACCCTGTAACTATAACATCAGTAAGAAGAAACATGAGAAGATGGACAAATACCAAGGACTGAAAGAAGATCTAGAAAGGATGTGGAAAGTGAAAGTAGCAGTAGCCCCAGTTGTGATAAGACCACTTTAGGCTGTTACCCCCATCTTAGGGGAGTGGCTTCAACAGATTCCAGGTGGGACATCTGAGATCACTGTCCAGAAGAACCCTCAAAAGGGGTGGAAAAAAATGTCTAATTTTTATTTTTTTAATATATAAGTATATATGTGTATAAGGGACTCTTATTCCATTTGCCACATCGTTACCTGGTCTGGCAATTTGCATGCCCCTCCCACCATTCCCTCTATTCACATCATTCACTTAATACTACTCCTAGGGTGGGCCTTCTTTATTACAGTCCTACCGCATTGTTGGTTCTGGCACACCGCAACCAACTTGTCACATTTTATGTGTTACATTTATACTATATCAAGCAATTGCTCATTACAGCATGATGCCCTGAACACAAGTATTAAGGCCTTTTGGCCTGTAATTGTGGGAGGGGCGTATGACACACCTCTTCCCTACTTAAGGGACACCCCTTACCTGGCTCCATATCGTTCGAGGTCAGCGCTGCATCATTTCCACTTCCGGGTCATCCAGACGCCATTTTACCTGATTACTCCATGAGGTTTTTTAAGCAGAGCTGTGTCAGGAATCCAGCCACAGGCTTTTCCGGCCTACAACCTTCTTTCTTCAATCCATCGCCGTGGATGGTGTCCAAGTGACTCACAAACTGTAAGTCAACCTACCCGTTATGCCAGGCATCAGTCCCACGGCACCATGCACGGGTCAGGTCCTCACTTTACGGCTGCATTTTGTCTAAGTCTGTTCTAAAACCATTGCATGTTCATGCATATCATTCGTTTAAACCCCCTACTGGTCTTTGGGTGTACTACAGGCTTCTCAGACATTATTGCATTTCATGTATAAACCAACGAACCACTGCATTTTCGCCTACACACTGACCCCTACCGGTCATTCGGTGTACTACAGGCTTCTCAGACATTATTGCATTTCATGTACAAACCATCGAACCACTGGATTTTCGCCTACACACTGACCCCTACCGGTCATTCAGTGCACTACAGGCTTCTCAGACATTATTGCATTTCATGTAAAAACCAACCTTGCTTCATTTAAACGATTGTCATTTCGGTTTGTGTTTTCTGGTCGGCACTTATTCATAGTATATTCTATGCACGATTGCTGTTCGCATTAAAATGCATACGGTTAAGCTATTCATGCTAACTTCTGTTTCCCTTCATACTAAGATTCGGTTATTCTGCTATGTGTTCACATAGATCTTTTTCGTGAGTTACATTTCATCATTTCATGTATTTACATTAGGTTAAAAAGTTGCTTGGTTAAATAGACAGACCATTTTCATGCTATTTTTAAGGTATCACTTATTACATCAGGGTATGAAACCAGCTAACATTTCTGTATAGACATTGGACTCCCACGCTTACTGGAGTTTTTTTTTTTTTTTTTTTTTTTTATAATTATCCATTTCATTACAATTAAATCAGCCTACGTTACAGGCCTCATTTCTTTGTTGTTAACCATGACACAAGGATTTAATTCCTTTTCATGCATACTCGGGTTGAATCACACGTACTGATCCAACCAATCATACGTTTCCTGCACAGTAATCGGTTAAACTTTCAAATACTTATTTTACACGATCTTAGGTTGTCTGTTTTGTTTCAGTTTGCTTATTATATATATATGGTTTTAATAATAAGTTATTTTATTTTACAATGCAGATATTACATGTATATTACTGTTATGGTTAGCCTACATTACGGCTCCTTTTTCTGTCATGCTCGTACGACATACCACGAGTTCAAGGACACGGTCCTATTTTCAAAGAGTATAATGGAGATATGATGTTATTACAACCATGTACATTACGATTACATGGCACTAACTATTCAGGCCATTTCTTATCATACTCATACGATATACCACGAGTATATAAGAACACGGTCCTACCTTCCACAGAGGGTTTCGGGTTGAATCACACGCATTGGTTCAACCACTCATATGTCACGTTACAACATTTTCTGCATAGATTGTCATTTCACATGGCATTTACAAACTCAGGCCTTTTCTTGACACACTCAGACGACGTAACACGAGTATTCAAGAACACGGCATATACGTCTCACAAGACTTTCGGTTTTTGAATCACACGTTCTGGTTCATACATTCATACGTCACTTTACAGCAACATTTATGATTCTGCATATTGTCACTTCACATTAAAAAGTCCCTTGCATTCCCAGATCAGTTTAGTGACATGCATATCATCTGATCACCTTCCATATATACACATTACACGGCCAATCCCCTGCTGCCAGGTATCGGACTCAGCGTAACGCTTGTCACCAAGCATGGGCAGTCATGTCACTATCATACTCATAGATTTTACACCTCCCACACATACTGCTAGAAGCCCTAATCCCAGCCTATACAGATTACACAGGTCTCACAGGATCCATTCTCACTCTATCCCTTTTTAGGTTTATCCAGGTTTTCATACCTGTCGAATCTCAAAACTTCATACATACTGCCAGGTACGTAAGCCTGCTCACGTTGTAGTTCACATACGTTTCATTCTTCTAGGCCATAGAGTACTGGCAAGTTAGGGGTATAGGCCCAAATAGGTACCTCCCTTCTTGGCATTTCTGCCTATAGTTTAGTGGTCCGCGAGGCCAACACCCCGCCTCAACGTTTCAGGAGGCAAACGCCATCGGGCCACACGTGAGTTAGCCGCCTCGCAATATTATAGAGAGGGCCTCACCTGTCACTCCCTCCCCCTGTTTTCTTTTACTATCACCGAGAGGCCTACGATTCCTGCCACTACGACGGGTGGCCTCAATAACCCCTCGCGCCAACTCATAGACAGAGCCTCTCATAGCCACTTGGCAACTAGCAGGGCCTCACCTGTCACAAAACAAGATTAATTTTTCGCCTTTCAGGCCTAGTTAGCCTGCCAGTATCACCCCTGGGGAATCGGTCACTACACCCCTTACCATGGCTGGGTCGGCCGCTGTGACCCCTCCAGCACTGGTTGAGTTGCAATCACTTTCTCCAGCCATCTGTTTCAGGGCACATGCTAAATCTGTGTCCAAATAAAATGTATCCCAAAACTATACTTAACATCAATAAACATTTCTGTACTTACGACATTACTGCCACATCATCCATCTAGACATTTGGTGGAATTCATTATCTCGGGTCTATCAGAAGGATTCACACAGGCCTCATACACATGCCTTCCGGAATCCTGGAATGTCCTAATTTACAATCCGCACAACAAACCCTACAGCGGTGGAGACACTCATAGCCAGGAAGTGGCAGAGGACTTCCTATGGGGGCCCTTCCAGTCCCCTCCGTTCACCACATGGCAGACAAACCCCATCGGTATTGTCACGGGGAAATCTTCTCACAAACAGAGACTTATCATTGATCTATCAACACCTCACACCTCTGCCACTCCTAGTCTGAACTCCCTCATACCCTCTGAGGAATTTTCACTGCAATATTCCACCATAGATCACGCCATTACGGCTATCATGCAGGCAGGGGCAGGAGCATGGCTCAGTAAGACTGATATCACAATGCTTTCAAGTTACTGCCTATCCACCCTACACTGTGTCACCTGCATGGTATCAAGTGGGCAGGGAACTACTATTTTGCTCACGTTTAACATTTAGGTTCCAAAGTAGTCCGGCCATTTTCGACGTATTCGCCGAAACCCTATGCTGGTTTTATTAAATATAGCCAGATGCCCTACAGTTATACATTATCTGGATGATTTCTTACTGGTCGAGGAGAATATTTCCCCTCCCAGTAGCCTAAAAGAAACCATCAGTCTATTCGAACAGGTGGGTGTCCCCAGTCTCCTCCACCAAGACTGAAGGACCAGATACCTTCATCACATTCCTGGGTATCATACTAGACTCCATGCAAGCTAGCCTGCCACGCCCAAGGTAGAAAACATTCTGATCAACATAATCTCTACATACAACTCGGTACTTGCAACCGCAAGAATTACAGTCTCTGCTTGGGTCACTGAATTTTGCCATTCGCATCATACCTCAAGGCTGGGCTTTCATCTCACAACTCCTTTACATGTTTCCCACTTTTAGACATGATGGACACAGGTCACCCCTGGATACCCAAGCCACGGCAGGCGTAATTATGTGGATAACATTTTTAACCACCTTGAATGGTAAAAGCATGTTCCTTCCAAAATTGTCTGACTCCTCACCTACCATTTGGTCAGACGCGGCGTCTACCACAGGTTTTGCAGCAATTTTTCAGGAACGAATGGCTTTGGGGCAGCTGGCCTTCAGAAGTTCAGAACCTGGAGGGTTTTTCCACTACCTCAGCTCTGTTTGAGATATATCCCATCGTGACGGTTGCCGTGGCATGGGTGCATTTATGGGCAGGTTCGTCTGTACGTTGCTACTCAGACAACCAAGTAACTTGTCACATTATAAACAAGGCCGATCCAAATCACTGACTATTATGAGATTCTTGAGGAAACTCACCTGGCTGGCTGCATGTCATAATTTTCTCTTGTTTTGTATTCATGTTCCAGGTGTATAACACTGCTGCTGACAATTTGTCTCGCTTTAATTTCCAGGCTTTTCGTCAAATACTCCCGTCAGCCGCACTCACAGCCACGAACACCCCACTATTCCACCATCTAGTAATGGACTAGATGCTATTATGCTACATAGCAGAACATTGTCCCAATTAGCACTGTCTACTAATACCCGGGAAACTTACGATAGAGCTTTCATTTGATTTAAAGATTCCTTTCTGAACACAACATCTTACAACCTTTCATCGTGACATCCTGGTTGGGCTCTGCTTCTTTTTGCCACCTCAAACTCAAACTATCATACAACACAATCAAACCATATCTGACAGGCATCCAACATCACATGCTAACTTTACAACCAGACAAATCAAGTGTCCTCCTACCAATTAAGAACATCCTTAGGGGTATTCAGAGATCCGAACCCCCACATACGGCCCAGAGGCTACCCATAGATTTCCATATTTTTAAAGACTTATACAATTCACTAGATTTAAACCCTTTGCCAACAACACAAACCTCATCGTTAAAACCGCCATATACGTAGCCTTGTTTATGGTTTCTTGAGACCAAGAGAATTTACCGCCATCAGCACAACACAGTCCACTCACATCCTACTTCATTCACACTTAACAAAACTCATGGACTATTATATCTTGACTCTGCCTCACTCCAACACCAGTCAACATGCACTTTCAGTAGAGGTTAAGTACTATCCTACTCACAACAGGTGGAGCCCTGTCAAACTACTGGACTCATATACCCAGCATAACAACGAACCACCATCTCAACCACTTTCAGTCTACAAGGTTCGGTACTCACTACCACCACCTTTATGACACACGTCAGGTCTTTACTTACACAGCTGGGCCTCAAATCAGCTAACTATTCGGGCCACTCCTTCCGCATAGGAGCGGCCTCCACAGCATCCAGTGCAAACATTCCAGTTCATGTTATCAAGTCACTAGGGCGCTGGAAATCATCGGCTTACTCTAGATACATACCTAACCCGGTACAAGAAGTAAGAAATGCCTTTCAAGACATGTCTGGTTAAATTATGTATATTGCTGGTATGTAATAAATTTGATTTTCTACTTTTGCCCTCTTTATTTACAGGCCTACCTCATCGTCGGTTCCGGCACACCACAACCGACTTGCTCTTTTAATACCATCCTACACTTATCAGTGTTTGTATCTTCTGTACTATCATGAGCCCTTAACACAAGTATTAAGGCCTTTTGGCCTGTAATTGTGGGAGGGGCGTATGACACACCTCTTCCCTACTTAAGGGACACCCCTTACCTGGCTCCATATCGTTCGAGGTCAGCGCTGCATCACCCTCCCACCCACTCCTCATTATTAACTCCTTTTCTCTTTACATTTCTTCTTGGTGGGCCCTCTTTATTTACAGGCCTACCTCATCGTCGGTTCCGGCACACCACAACCGACTTGCTCTTTTAATACCATCCTACACTTATCAGTGTTTGTATCTTCTGTACTATCATGAGCCCTTAACACAAATATATATATATATATATATATATATATATATATATTTGACCCTGTAACTTTCCAAGACCCCATAAAATATGTACATGGGGGTACTGTCAGGGCCGGACTGGCCCACCGGGATACCGGGAAATTTCCCGGTGGGCCGTCGGCACCTGGGGCCGGGGAGAAATGTGGGTGTCCTGCGGCTGGATGGCGGCCGCAGGGGAAGCTCTCCTTGCGGCCGCAGGGGAAGCTCTTCTGGCGGCCGCTGGGGGAGCAGGCTGTTCTGTCTCTGCTCCCCCTCCCTCGCGCGCTAGAAAGAGACCGGCGCCGGAATATGACGTCATATTCCGGCCCCGGTCTCATTAAGCTGCGCGCGAGGGAGGGGGAGCAGAGACAGAACAGCCTGCTCCCCCAGCGGCCGCCAGAAGAGCTTCCCCTGCGGCCGCAAGGAGAGCTTCAGGAAGGCTGGCTGGGCTGGAAGGTGAGCAGGGGAGGGGAGGGGGTGGGGGAGTAACAAAGGTCACAGGAAGGGGAGGGTGGGGGGTAACAAAGGGCACAGGAGGGGAGGGGGGGTAACAAAGGGCACAGGAGGGGAGGGGGGGTTACAAAGGGCACAGGAGGGGAGGGGGGTAACAAAGGGCACAGGAGGGGAGGGGAGGGGGTGGGGGGTAACAAAGGGCACAGGAGGGGAGGGGAGGGGGTGGGGGGGTAACAAAGGTCACAGGAGGGGAGGGGATGGGGTGGGGGGGTAACCAAGGTCACAGGAAGGGGAGGGTGGGGGGTAACAAAGGGCACAGGAGGGGAGGGGGGTAACAAAGGGCACAGGAGGGGAGGGGGCAAAGAGGTCACAGGAAGGGGAGGGGGGTAACAAAGGGCACAGGAGGGGAGGGGGCTAAGAGGTCACAGGAAGGGGAGGGGGGGTAACAAAGGGCACAGGAGGGGAGGGGGCTAAGAGGTCACAGGAAGGGGAGGTGGCTAAAGAGGGAACGGGAGGGGGCTAAAGAGGGCACAGGAAGGGAGGGTGCTACATAAGGGCACAGGAGGGGAAGGGGCTAAAAAGCACACAGGAGGACAGGGGGCAAAATAGGGCACAGAAGGGGAGGGGCACCTATCAGTCTGCCCACCCACCCACACAGGTAACAACAAGTATGTATGTCAGTGGGAGTGTGTCTGTCTGTGTCATGCTGTGTGTGTGTCTGTCTGTGTCATGCTGTGTGTGTGTCTGTCTGTGTCATGCTGTGTGTGTGTCTGTCTGTGTCACGCTGTGTGTGTTTCTGTGTCATGCTGTGTGTGTGTGTGTGTCATGCTGTGTGTGTGTCTGTGTCATGCTGTGTGTGTGTCTGTGTCATGCTGTGTGTGTGTCTGTGTCATGGTGTGTGTGTCTGTGTCGTGTGTGTGTCTCTGTGTCACTGTGTGTCTGTATCATGGTGTGTGTCTGTCTGTGTCATGGTGTGTGTATGTCTGTCATGGTGTGTGTGTGTCAGTCGTAGTGTCTGTGTGTGTTTGTAAAAATAGTGTTTTACTCACTTTTTTTTTTCCAACGTCATGCTGGTCTCTGCCTCTATGACTGAGATCATCAAGCTTGATGATCTCAGCCAATCCGCACTGACACAGGAAGCGCCTCTAGTGACCGTCTGAGTGTCTGTCACTAGAGGTGTCACTAGGAAGCAATGTAAACACTGCCTTTTCTCTGAAAAGTCAGTGTTTACAGTGTTTACATTGTGTTTACATTCAAAAGCATGCAGGGACAGGCTATAGACACCAGAACCACTACATTAAGCTGTGTGTGTGTGCGCCTGCTAGTGAGTTTGCTTGCTTGCATGTGTGTGTGTGTCTGCTAGTGAGTGAGCTTGTGTTTTTATGTCAATGAGCTTGTGTATATTAGTGAAATTGTTTGTCTATGAGGCTGTGTATCAATGAGCTTGTGTGTGTCAGTGAGATTGTCTGTGTCTGCATGTGAGTATGCTTACTGTATAATTAAATGTTTTACTCTGAAAGGACCAATATATTATATTAGAAAAAGCAATATATATATATATATATATATATATATATATATGTGTGTGTGTGTGTATATATATAATTACTCAATCATCTGGGGTGGCAAGCCTTACATATTACATGCGACAATATATGGCGCAATGACTTATGGGGCTGGCATAGATTTTTTTTCCCAGGGCTGCTTTGTATCCCCAGTCCGGCCCTGGGTACTGTTGATACAGATAAAAAAAAAAAATAATGTTTGTATTTAGCTAACAGTAAAATGTATAATGACTATAATATCATCATTGAAAGGGCAGTTTTTTTAGTGAAACAGTATCTTTGGACAGGGTTTGTGACTAAGTGGCTGCTAAAAGACAGAACATACCCCATTTATTTTGAATACACTGGGTTGTCTACGTTTGTAAATGGTCATGGTGGGGGTAGTTTTCATTCCTAGGATGCCATACAGTCTCAAAGGCAACATATTTGTTTAAAAACTGAAATGGGCAGGGGGGCGGAGCCTGGCTGTGGAGCTGAGCAGACACATTATCTGTGGGCTCCTGAGACTGGGCCCGGTTAACGGCTGAAATTGTGGGTAAATCACCTAATCTTGAACCCCAACATGCCACATCCTGAACCACAGAAACTGGTGAACCGGGGGACACCTTGCATGCCCATAGTGCCCGCTGGAATTCCTGGGCTGAGGCCTGGGGCCTACACAAAGCAGAACAGGGGAGAGACGGCCGCTCTCCCGACTCATGAACGCACACAATATCCACAGCACTCAGCTACCCTCCACCCCCTTAGGACCGGTGGGGGTTATCCCGGTCCCAATCTTCCAACACAGCATACCTCTGTGGACCCCAAATGTGGGCACAAGCCCCAACCGCACACCAAACCTGCAGGCCGCTCTCCACTCTTAAATGGCTGACGCACAATCCAATGGCGCACATGTGCCTCCAGAGTACAGCTTTAACACTAACGAGCCACTGATCACCCGCTTAAACAAGCTGTTCGATACTTTCTGGGCACGGATTGAGGCCCAACACGCAGCTACACTGCCGCGACTGCAGGAGAGCTGGAACACGAAGGGACGACAGAGCGGTGGCGGCCGGAGTGGGACTGGGCCATCCTCGGGCAAAACTTTGAGAAAGCAATCCGTAACTCTCCACGCTAGCCCATCTGGGCCAAAGGCCACCAGGGGAACGACCCCAGCGCATCTACCACGCAGGCAGAGACCTCCCCGCCGTAGGCGGCGCAACAACACCATGGCCTCCAGACCTGTCCCAATAGGGAAGGACCCGATCTTCAGAAGCCCCCCGAGTCCGTGGCTACAGGATGCTGGCCTTGCTACAGGCCCGGAGCTGGAGGGCACACCCGGTTTGCTCATGGCCGTCCACCATGTTCTGTGGATTCCTAGCGCCGCCGGCACAGATCCCACCTGAAGGAATAGGGTGACTAACCATCCTGCGGGCGGTCAACCTCACATTCATAAAAGGACGCTGCCCAGACACACATGGACGCTGACCTCGTATGTCATAATGCCTCATGCTTATTTTATGTTTCTTATTATTTTCAAGCACATGTGTACAAACAGAGCATGACCTTTATAACCTACTGCTCATGATACTGCTTAACCAGCCACCTTATGCCCTAAACCATGAAGTCTCGGTACTTGCTACCACCTATATGGCTGTCTTACACAGCATGAGCCACCTAGGGTTAACTCTGATCAGCATTTTGTTGGACTGAGACACCCAACCCGCAACCTATCGCTTGTGCTTTGTATAGTCGCGTAGCGATTACACCCGACCCGATCTTAACCACTGCTGGATTAACCACTCCTATCACTTCAGGCATATAGAGTGTACGTGTCTATACTGTGTCCACGGAGATATGATTAATACTCTTTATACATGGTTTACGCTTAGTAACCATCTTGTCAGTCTCGTCAGCCTGTTTATACAGCTATCAGTCAGCTACTGACTTATCGAATGCATGTTTATTTACAACCTTAACCTAATCAGTAGCACAGCCTGGTTGTAGACCAACTGTTTAACTCTTAATATCACATCTAGCCCGCCATCTAACCATCCCACATATAATTCACCAAGCCTGTATATGTGCTAGATGGAACAGACTGGAACCTTCATAAATGTTAACTCTTGTTCATACTATTATAAAATTGTGCTTATATAATCTACTACTCCAAATTGTACTGCAAATGTCGAACCTGTGGATTGCCCTCGGGGTACCTCAGGTCTGTATGTGTTAACTTCATGCACAGCAAAAATACAAAAAAAAAAACTGAAATGGGCAAACCCTAGAATACAAATATGTCTGTTTTATTGCAGTAACAGCTAAGGGTATTAGGACATTCACAGTTGAAATGCTATGCAGAATTTGGAAAAAAAACTAAATGTCTTAATTTCTCAAATTTTGTTAGATTTTACTCATATTAAATTATGTTTCATATATAAATATTTGATGTGAAATAAAAGCCCTGTTTCTCCTAAACACAATGATATATAATAAGTGTGGGTGCATTTAAAAATAGGTAAATTATGGTTGAACAGGGGGTGGAGCCTGACCGCGAGCCGGAGCGGACGCAACATAGAAACATAGAATGTGACGGCAGATAAGAACCATTCAGCCCATCTATTCTGCCCAATTTTCTAAATACTTTCATTAGCCTCTGGCCTTATCTTATAGTTAGGATAGCCTCCCACGCATGCTTAAACTCCTTTACTGTGTTAACCTCTACCACTTCAGCTGGAAGGCTATTCCATGCATCCACTACCCTCTCAGTAAAGTAATACTTCCTGATATTATTTTTAAACCTTTGTCCCTCTAATGTAAGACTATGTCCTCTTGTTGCAACGCTGAATCGCTCCCAACTAAAAACTGCTTAAAAGTCTAATATTTGAGGCTTCAAACCCTCAAATATCCTACTCGTGACCAGGGGCACTAGCTGAGCACAACCAAGATACCCCCATGCCGTTTGTATACCCAGCGCGGGTGAATCGGCGGAAACGCAGTCCTTAGGCCTGCAGATCCACAGCAGCCCTAGATTGGTCGGCATTACTGAGCGGATTTGAACCGCCAGAGGATCAGGAGGTGGAAGACTTCCCCACAGCTCGCATACCTGCCCCTGCATCGATGGGACGACTTTTCCAAAAACCACCACCGGAATCGCCATCGGGGTCCAGGGACATAGAAGCCATGCTGCAATGACAACCGCCTCCCAAAATGGCAGGAGCAGCAGACCACTAAGCCACCAAGGTACCAGCAGACCCCATACCACCTGACTTACCTCCAGAGTGGGCGCAAACAACCATGGGGCATCCCAACGTGTCGGCCCCAGTTACTCAACGGAACTTGATCTAGTTACGGAAATCAAGAGCATGCTGGCAACCAATGTGGCAGCCATTAAGGTGGACGTGCAACCTGTCACTGACAGGGTGAATTCCACGGAAGACGACATCTCAGACATTAAACTGTCATCCCTACAGGACTGATATTGGCCTTAAAAGCCCAGCAACAAGCACTCTTTCTCCACTACATAGCCCTAGATGATAAGACATGATTTAACCACCTTAAGCTCAGGGGGATACCTGACACTGTCACACTCGATGAGCTACCTCACTATATGAGACGATTCGTGGCCTCCTTACTGCCGACGCATGCAAAAAATTTAACATAGACGGGATATACTGCCTACGATCTTTGGGCAGAACAGCCCAAACATGGTTCAAGATGTGATTGTACACTGCGCCACGTTCCAAGACAAAAGAATCCTGATGACGGCAGTCCGGGGCAAGATGCCACTAACATTTGAAGGAACAAGCCTCTCCATCTATTAAGATCTAACCAGATCCACGCTACATTGGCGCAGATCGCCGAACCCAGTCACCAACATCCTAAGAGAAGTGGGAATAAAATACCACTGGAGATCACACATAAGATTCCTGGTGGTCACACATAATATTTCCATACTGGCTGAGTTCCCGGCCTTCTGTAAATCCCTGGCCCTCCCCTTTTCTAAACAGGATACCAACCAATGTTCTGCACCAGATACCTCACTTCCCCGAGAGATGATTTGCGCAGCAGAAGCCAGAACTTGTTTGCCTTGACTTATACCCAGTTTATGTGTTTCCTTACTTTAGAAAGCCTCCTGGCCAGCGACTGTATGCACTGGCGCCTAGAATATTGAGGCCTTGCCCCTCTGAGAAGGAGTGTATTGCCACTTCATTGCTAGTCTGTACACCTCTCACCCCACCCCACCCCCCCCCCCCCCCACCCGACCTCTTGGTTAAGGACACATTTAGAAGTAGGCCATATGTCCACATCCCTTCTGGGTTGCACTTAAGCTCTCCTGTACCACATGGCCATTCTCCCTAAGCATTTCACACACTCCTGATAACATACTAATGTTGGTTCGCAATTCCTGTGATACATACCAGGTTACTGGCTAATGTACAACCTGTTTTTGCATGCATCACTTTTATCTTACTTTCTTTGTGTAACACGACCTACATTGCTGCGATAAAAAAGAACATTTCAATAAAAAGAGATTGACCAAAAAAATAAAAAAAATTATGGTTGAACAGACAAATAGTCAATTTCTAGGTTTTATTTTGGTTCAAAACTTGTACAATTGCCTCTGTCCTTAAGGAGTTAATAATCTTGTGCCAGTAATCGTGAATTGTTTTTTTGTTTATTACATCAGAATCAAGGATCCTCATGGAGCTCCTGACCTTGCCCACTGGTGTTGCCTTGCTTGTTTTTGGACATACAGGATTATAAGACTTGGGATCAGGTGCAGTTAGACTGTCATTAATTTAGAGACAGATTAGTGAGAGCCCACATACAGGAAGGAGGGGCCCTTTAAATGTAGATTTACACAATGAAACCACAGACACAATGTGTTATATACAAGGAGCCTGGGTTTCCTGAGAGGTTCCAGTGCAATTTGCTGCTTGCTAAATTGCCCCCCCCCCCGCCTGCATGGTAGGGTGCACCCATTGCACTAAGGGCCCTCCATTCACATCCCAGTTCATTAACGATCCCCAAACCAAAATAAGATGCAAGTTTGTGTCTGAACCGTGAGAAACTGCCAAATTCTGAAACATATGTATTTATCAAAGTTTTATCTTTGTTACTGAAACCAAGGCTGTCAGCTGTAGTCCTGATACGCAGACTTAATTAAAAGCTGCTCTCTTCACAGCAGTTGCACATTTAGCTTTCTTCTGTGTAACCGTTTGCAAGCCAAGGAACATTTCATCCATTGTATTGAGATGAAAGTATGCAGCCCTGAAAGGGTTAGTTTTTTTTGGCAGCTAGTTTCCCTGGTGATGGCAAGTGACAGATCTAAGCACCCGTCATTGCACATTCGCTGCCACCCCCCTCAAACCTTGACATTCAGGGTCTGAGTTTCAATTTGCAAGCTATTTGCAGATGTGATATTACTGTGACATTTGGAGACATCCACCTGTTCCCCTACGCACGGCTCGGATGGCGAGCGATTCCAGAGATGATAGTGATAGGGTGGCCGTGCCAAGGAATAATATGTGGAAGAGACGAAAAATGTTTATTATCTTCCGTGGAGAATGGAAAACAAAAAGATAAAATAAAACCAGAATACATTATATCAGAGTGGAACCTTCACTGTGATTAAAGTAAAATTGGTTGATAAGTCTTTACTCCGTGTTGAAGACAGCATCTTGGTCATTCTGGTTTCTTTATTGTGAATAAAATCCACAATATTTAGTACCGGTTTGGATTAGGACATATTAAATCAGATTTCTATAGACCCTAAACTATTCAACAACAACCCCCAACTTGGTGAAGAAGAGCTCTAGCAGTTAGTATTTACACACAGTGGCAGACACTGCTACACCGGCAGCATGCCACTGAGTCCATTAAGGGAGCACTCAGGAGGGCGGAATGCACAGTCCAACTCCTCTATAGGGAACACTAACGCCAGCTGTTGTGCCAGAGTTGCCACAAGACACTGCTGGTATACATGCTGCAATCTGTGGGTAAGTGCGAATATTAACGTCTCCGAGATCCCACCATACGTGCTGAGAAGACGCAGAGAGCATTACTAACACTGTATATATCTGCACTCCAAACTTCCCTTTTCGTTCATTGCAATCATGAGCAAGAGAAGCTTAGAAGATAAGGTGTAGATCATAGTTTTAATCCTAGTGTCCATTTTCCCTACAATAAAATAGAAGTGAGTTACACAGGAACCAAGCAGACATAGCTCACTCAGGGAATGTGGACTCAGAATTCTGGATTCCATCTAGCAGGGTGAATGAGAGAAACAGACATAGCACACTAAGTGAATGCGGACTCAGAATTCTGGATTCCATCTAGCAGGGGGAATGAGAGAAGCAGACATAGTGCACTCAGGGAACATGGACTCAGAATTCTGGATTTAATCTAGCAGGTTGAATGAGAGAAACAGACATAGTGCACTCAGGGAATGCGGACTCAGAATTCTGGATTCCATCTAGCAGGGTGAATGAGAGAAGCAGACATAGTGCACTCAGAGAACATGGACTCAGAATTCTGGATTCCCTCTAGCAGGGTAAATGAGATAAGCAGACATAGTGCACTCAGGGGATGTGGACTCAGAATTCTGGATTCCATCTAGCAGGGTGAATGAAAGAAGCAGACATAGTGCAGTCAGGCAACATGGACTCAGAATTATGGATTCCCTCTGGCCGGGTAAATAAGATATGGAGACATAGTGCACTCAGGGGATGTGGACTCATAATTCTGGATTCCATCTAACAGGGTGAATGAAAGAAGCAAACATAGTGCAGTCAGGCAACATGGACTCAGAATTCTGGATTCCATCTAGCAGGGTGAATGAGAGAAGCAGACATAGTGCACTCAAGAACATGGACTCAGAATTCTGGATTACCTCTAGTAGGGTAAATGAGATAAGCAGACATAGTGCACTCAGGAAATGTGGACTCAGAATCCTGGATTACCTCTGGCAGGGCAAATGAGATAAGCAGACATAGTGCACTCAGGGAATATGGACTCAGAATTCTGGGTTTCATCTAGCAGGGTGAATGAGAGAAGCAGACATAGTGCACTCAGGGAAAGTGGACTCAGAATTCTGGATTCCCTCTAGGAGGGTGAATGAGAGAAGCAAACATAGTGCACTCAGGGGATGTGGACTTAGTGTAACGGACCGTTTCAGCAGACAAGGGGTAAAAATCAGTTTAGGCGATAATCCCCTTTTCACAGACAGGCACAGCTACTGTAGAAGCACCAAAACTCACGAATTGGATATAGGTGAATGCACCAAACTCCCGAACTGCATACACGGGAATAAGGTAGCACTCCAAACTCCCGAACTGGAACCTCACGAATTGCTGCTAGCAGACGAACAGGAAAAGCTCCCAAGCGGCTTACACTCCTGGCAGTCAGTCCCTATCAGCATACAGTGAATCCCCCCAAGAACGAGACAAGGCTCCGTGTTGAGGGTCAAGCAGTGGTCTGTTTATTGAGGGCTACCTGCCCCTGTATTTATGCAGGTCTCCCACCTGGTGGACACTCCCCTAGGGGACCAGATGGAAGACTGTAACAATGGACAGACATGTAGCATTTCAGGACATACAGCAGTAAAACATCCCCACAATGCATCCTGGCTTCCTCCCCTCTGTCCTGGAGAAGTAATTCAATTATCTCCCAGGACAAAGGCAAAACTCCATTACACACGTGGGGACACAAAGACAGACTATCACTTTAAAATACATAAAGTCAAATTTTATACATAAAATACAGACATGTAACATATCCCCAGATAGCTCAGGTCTGAGTGCACATTATTAGGTGAATGGCACTCAGACCACACGAATACAGTTTAATTGCCATGGAGCCAAAGTCTTTAATTACACTAATATGCTCCATGGCATGGCTATCTGGGTTAAAACATTCCTCCAACACAAAATACCGAATTTCCATGCATTCACCAAATCCATACGAATTAGAACCAGGGGCTGGAGGTTCAGCGGTGCCTGCACGTAAAAGTGTCCGATTTTGGTGCATGAAAGCCGGGCAGAAAAGTGCAGTCTGCCCGGGGAGCTCCAGAACACCGCCACCTAGCGGCCGCTAAGTGTAACAGCAGCCACCCAGTAACAATCATTTAAGCTGCGGTTAACCGCAGCTTCAGGGAGGTAAATAGGAGGCACACTCCAGCTTCTGGGTGGCCAATTAACAGCGCCGGCCAGCTTCCCACGGCTCTGGGGAGGTTGCAAACAGGCTGTTTGTTCGGTAGATAGAATCTACCGAACGGCTGTGCAGAAAGGGAGAAATAAATCCTTCTGCACAGTAAAATTAACCCTTTAGCTGCCGGTCCATAATCCAAAGGCAGCAGGCGGGCAACCAGGCTCCTCCAATGCAATGTGGCGAGATTGGTCTCGTCACACTTAGAATTCTGCATTCCATCTAGCAGGGTAAATGAGAAAAGGATACATAGTGCAATCAGGGAATGTGGACTCAGAATTCTGGATTCCATCTAGCATGGTGAATGAGAGAAGCAGACATAGTGCACTCAGGGAACATGGACTTAGAATTCTGGATTCCATCTAGCAGGGTAAATGAGATAAGGATACATAGTGCACTCAGGGAATGTGGACTCAGAATTCTGGATTCCCTCTTTCAGGGTGAATGAGAGAAACAGACATTATGCACTCAGGGAACATGGACTTAGAATTCTGGATTCCATCTAGCAGGGTAAATGAGATAAGGATACATAGTGCACTCAGGGAATGTGGACTCAGAATTCTGGATTCCCTCTAGCATGGTGAATGAGAGAAGCAGACATAGTGCACTCAGGGAACATGGACTTAGAATTCTGGATTCTATCTAGCAGGGTAAATGAGAAAAGGATACATAGTGCACTCAGGGAATGTGGACTCCGAATTCTGGATTCCCTCTTTCAGGGTGAATGAGAGAAACAGACATAATGCACTCAGGGAATGTGGACTCAGAATTCTGGATTCCCTCTTTCAGGGTGAATGAGAGAAACAGACATAATGCACTCAGAGAACATGGACTCAGAATTCTGGATTCCCTCTAGGAGGGGGAATGTGAGAAGCAGACATAGTGCACTCAGAGAATGTGGACTCAGAATTCTGGATTCCCTCTTTCAGGGTGAATGAGAGAAACAGACATAGTGCACTCAGAGAACATGGACTCAGAATTCTGGATTCCCTCTAGGAGGGTGAATGTGAGAAGCAGACATAGTGCACTCAGGGTATGTGGACTTAGAATTCTGGATTCCCTCTTTCAGGGTGAATGAGATAAGGATACACTTAGGGAATGTGGACTCAGTAGTGTGAATTATTTATAAATCAACATGTCTAACAGTGCTTAATCACAATCAGGAGGAAAATGTGTGAGAGGGTTAACTAAATTAAATATATAGAAGAGATGTAAACCATTCTACAAAACATCTCTAATAACATTAAAATGAAATAGTTTCTTCCCTAAATCCTGAGAAGTGGAAAATCAGAAATCTCAGGGTCTCTCACAAAAGAATTGGGCGGAACCTCCCACTAGATACAGAATCCTTGCCACACACAGATACACCTACATTAACTGTCATACATGTTATGGAAACATACACAGAATACCGCTGTCAGGCGCACATACCCAGATGCACAGTATCAGGCACACACAAACACACACTGTTAGCAGGGCCAAATTAAGAGCCAAGTGGGCCTGGTGCTGACAATTATGACGGGCCTAATTAGAGAATCATATCGACCAAAAACAGTAAAACACTCCCAAGCGTTATGTATCTGATGGAGATGGTGATGTAGTGAGTGTAGAAGAAAGGGGACATGCCACAGTGTTAGAGAGACCAAAGTCAGCATTACCTTAAAGGATCACTATAGGGTTAGGAACACAAACATGAATTCATGACCCTATAGTGTTAACACCACCATCTGGCCCCCCTGGGCCCTCGTGCCACCATAAATATAGCAAAATCTTACTATATTCAAGCCTGAAGCTGTAACTCTGCATGCTGTTAGACTCATAAAAGCAAGCAGTCTGCTGACATCATTAGAAGTGGTGGCCTGATCCAATCACTGTGCTTCCCCATAGGATTGGCTGAGACTGACAAAAAGGCAGATCAGGGTCAGAGCCAGCATGATTCAAACACAGTCCTGGCCAATCAGCATCTCCTTATAGAGATGAATTGAATTAATGAATCTCTATGAGGAAAGTTCAGTGTCTGCATGCAGAGGGAGGAGATACTGAATGTTTGGATGCATTTTAGGCAGCCATGACCAAGGAGGGTTCTCTAACAGCCATCTAAGGAGTGGCCAGTGAAGTTATCCCTAAGGCTGTAATGTAAACACTGCATTTTCTCTGAAAAGACAGTGTTTACAGCAAAAAGCCTGACGGTAATGATTCTACTCACCAGAACAAATTCAATAAGCTGTAGTTGTTCTGGTGACTATAGTGTCCCTTTAACTATATTCATTGTCAGCCAGTCCACACAAGTTTTGTTCCCATACATCCCTCTTAATTTTCCATACTTAAGTAAGAGTATGTGAAAAGTAGTTAGGGTTGCCACCTTTCTTGGAAAAACATACCGGCCTTATTAATTTGCATAATTAAATATGTGTGGGTGACATCACATGATGTAAATCACAAGGAGTGACATAAGAGAAAATGCTGTAAAATCACCAAAAAACTACTTAGTTTGATTCTGCTGTATAGATGGATTCCTCCTAGTGCCCCCATGTCTCCCAGTGCCCTCATGACTCAGTGCCCCCATGTGTCGATTACTCCATGTCTCAGTGTTCCTATGTATCAGTGTCTCAGTGCCCCATATCTCCCAGTGTCCCCTAGTGTCGTGTCCCAGTGATCCTATGTATCACAGTGTCTCAATGACCCATGTCTCCCTGTGTCCCCATGTATCCCAGGGTCCCCATGTCACTAGGACACTAGAAAGACGAGGAGACCTGGGGACACGGGGAGACCTAGGGACACGGAGACACCAGTGACACTGGGAGACTAGGGGACTCTAGCTGGGACACATGGGGACACTGGGAAAATAGGGGACACTTGAAGACATGGGGACACAGACACCAGGGACACAGACACTAGAGACACTGGCTGGGGGACATGGTGACACTGAGACATGAGGGCCATAGACACTAGGGACACTAGCTTGGAGACATGGGGACATTGTGACACTTGAGGCACTGAGAGACATGGAGGCACTAGGAGACATGGGGACAGTGAGACACTGGCAGACTGGGGGCACTGGGAGACTAGGGGTCACTGGGAGACTAGGGGGCACTGAGACACCAGGGACACTGGCTGGGAGACATGGGGACACTGTGTCCCCATGTGTCTGTGTCATAATGTCTCCCAATGTGTCTTAGTGTCTCAGTGTATGTCTCCTTGCAGCCTTTCCCCCCATCCCTTACTTCCCTGAGCTGTAGGCTGTCTCTGCACGGTGGGAGTTGCTGTCTGGACTCTCTGTAGCTGCACCCCTGCAGATCAGTGAGTATAGATAGGCAGGGAGGGATATGCTGGAACTTCTTATCCCTGTCTGTCTCCACATACAGCGACCCCTACTGGCCAGTGCTGGCATTGCATAGTAATCTCTTGTTTATACTGAGAAAAATACCAGCATTTGTATTGCCAGTATCACTGCAATATTGGCACCAGTCAGGCAGCCTCAAATACTGGCTGTGCCAATAAAATAAATGAAAGGTGGAATCCCTAAGAGTAGTGTGTGAAAATGTTTTTTTTAAATCAATGGGCCTATTCCATGGGCCTGGGCCTGGGCCTGGAGCTGCAGCTCCATCAGCCCCTATGTTAATCCGGCCCTGACTGTTAGACACACAGATGTGCCCGCACAGAGTGTCAAACAAATACACAGTTGAACAGTATACACAATACACACTCGCAGCCACCGAATCATAAAAACACACTGTCAAACTGATACACAATCAGACATACACACTCATTGTTAGATACAGAAACACTGGTAAACTGACATACTGACAAACACACATACACAGTCAGACACTAACATACGCAGATTTCTTACCCATTGCTCCCCATCCCAGGCAATCCCGCCTCAGATGCCATGTATTACTGTGGTGGAATCTCGGTAAAAATATATTTAGTAGGCCGAGATTACCACGTGGCATGTGTACGTGCATATGCTGACGTATCGATCAGTTGGTTGCACGAGGCAAGATACGATCAGTAGTGTACCGAGCATGTGCAAGAATACAGGATATAGTATTCCCCTCCTCCATTGTGCTGGACAGGCAATGCGGTCAAGCAGGAAGTTAATTCTTATTTGTATTGATTGGTCAATAGAATGTGCGGGTGGAGCTTAATATGGGAGGAGTTATGTGCCTATATAAGGAGCCTGCACTATTGTCCGGGGCTCAGAACTTGCTGTATTTTGGTGACATTAGTCCCTCTGAGTCCCGATCGGTGATCCAATAAAGAATCTCTTCCTTCCTGAAGAAACATGTGTCCATCTCTCTGTGCTTGGCTTCCGTCAGTTTCTCCGGTATCATTTGGTGCATTGGCCGGGAAGCTCATCGTTCAACGGTAGCTGAGAGGCAGAGGCGTGAGACGGTCTATCTTTGCCCACGTTCTCTACGGCTGCACCCCTGAACTTCTGCGTGGACCTCCCTTCGTCTCGGCGCCACTGGTCTGTTGTCCAGGAGATCATCGGCCTCTACGGAAGAAGTGCTTGGGTGTCCCCGTCGATGAGTGTGAACTCAGGTTCAGGAACGAGGAGGTAAGACAACTGCTGTTTTAGACGGCAGACCCACTAGGGGTATACCGATTGTGCGGTAGGCCCAAAAGGGGTTTAAATCTGTGTATGGAATCTGCCCCCTCTGTCGGAGGGAAGGAGCGAAGGCGCACCGCTCAATCGAACGCTCTTTAGTAAGACCGTTTGATTTGGTTTGGAGTCAGGCGGGGTCCTGTGTAAATAGCCCTAGCCGGACACCGGTGTCTTGTCTAGACTAGCGTTCTAGGGTGTATAGTACGTTCGCTAGGTCGGAGGGACCGGGAGACTAAGCGGCGCCTGTGTAAATTCGGTTCGCTAGATCTCAACCTATCTTGGCTAAGTGGGAAGGCATGTAAATTTGGAACCCACTAGATTTTTGATAGAGTAAATAGACTAAGAGGGTTCTGTTGTAAATTCCGCCCTCTAGTTCGCTATATGTGGTGCTTGGGCAGTGTGGCTAACCAAAACGGGTGTACATAGTTTTAGGTAGTCCATTCAAGTTACTGGCCAATAGTTTAGTTGGGATTGTATATGTGTTAAAGATTGTTAGTAAAGTGTATATCTTGTTAGATAGCGCAAGCTCAGCCGTCTAGCGAGAGTGTTAATAGTGTGTTGCTGTATCATAGTGCACGGTACCATAACCCTGTATATTTACTGACACTGTATATAAGTACTAATCATTGTCGTCCATTGCATGTTTAACACCATAACCACTAATAAATGTATTGTGACCTTAAATTGTGCTTTGACCTGTGCTAACCGTACTGTAACCGCTATTTGTAAAAGACGATGTTACTGGGGTGTGTTATAGACGGGTAATTCATATATAGAGAATTATAGCGTGGGTGACTGTATAGTTTCGCCAAAGGGCATAATATTGATTATTTAGTGACTGGTGTAACAGCTGTGTGTGTACGGGAATTCCCTGAGTGTTTATTGTGTTATTGTGTACGTTTCACTTGGTAACCGTACCACGTGGTGCTGTTGCCAGAGGAAACGGGTGTGACTGTTGAATAGAACGCGTGCATAGTATTCGTTGTCAACGACGTTCCATTGATAAGTATGGGCGCGTCGGAGTCAACGATTTTGGATCCCTTAGGTTGTATGGTAAAGCATTTTAAAAAGGGATTTAAAACATGTGATTTTGGGGTTAAAATGTCTCCTGTACGTTTGGTCACTTTGTGCACTAGGGAGTGGCCTATTTTGGTTGCGGCATGGCCGCCACGTGGTAGTTTGGATCCAACCCTGATACAGCGTGTACACGTGGCTGTGTCAGGTAGGCCTGAACTTTACGGACAGTTTCCATATATTGATTGTTGGAGACAGGCCGTAAACGACTCGCCAAAATGGATTCAGATATGCCACGAGGAGCAATGTCGCCTCATGGTGGCCAGGACTTGTTTGTCCACTAGGACTGTGGTTAGGCCCATTTTGGACACGCCCCCTGAGTCCGAGATCCCTTTGCCGCCCCCTTACTTCCCTACAGGAAGAGGTGACGCGAGTGCAGGAAGTTCTATACCCCTTCCCTCATTGCCCTCATCCACTTCCGCTTCCTCCTCCAGTACAGAATCCACCCCCCCTCGTATTAAACCTCCCCTTCCGGAACCAGAACCAACCCCCGTTAGATCTGAATATCCTGATTTGGCGCCACTTCAAACTTCCGGTCAAGCTTCTTCTAGCTCGGCTGGGAGTATTCTATTTACTAGCTTTTCCCAAAATCAAGCTCCCACATCCTCATGCCTTATTTCCCCCCGACTGGAACCCATAACTGATGCCCCTCCACGTAGCCCTATACTAACCCGACAACTGACCGGTACCCAACAACTTAGACATTATCAGATGCCTCTTCGTCTGAATCCTGGCTCAGCCTATCTCGATGCCGCAGGTCAAATGGCACATGCTGACCCAGTCTTCGTATATGTCCCGTTCACAACTACCGATCTCTTGAATTGGAAGACCCACAATTCCTCGTACACAGAGAAACCACAAGCTATGACCGATCTGTTCACCTCGATAGTTCAGACACATAATCCGACATGGGCTGATTGCCAGCAGTTATTAATGACATTGTTTAATAATGAGGAAAGGACAAGGATTAACCAAGCGGCCATTAAAGCGCTAGAGGATAGAGCCCGTGCTTTAAATCAAGCCAATCCGGCAGCATGGGCCGCAACACATTATCCTAACACCGATCCCGACTGGAATGTTAATGGCGCAGATATGGTTCAGCTCAAAGCCTATAGAGACGCTATAATTGCTGGCATGAAAGCCGGAGGGAAGAAAGCTATTAATATGTCGAAGACAGTTGAGGTGATTCAGAAAAGTGATGAAGCGCCCAGTGTCTTTTATGACCGATTATTGGAGGCATACCGCTTGTATACCCCCTTTAATCCGGAAGACGCAGATAATTCCCGAATGGTAAACTCCGCCTTTGTCAGCCAAGCTTACGGAGATATTAAGCGCAAGCTACAAAAGTTAGAAGGGTTTGCAGGAATGTCTATCACCCAACTAATGGAGGTAGCAAATAAAGTATATATGAACAGGGAAACAGAGACAAAGAAAGAGGAAGAGCGCAAGATGCGTTAAAAGGCTGATATGCTAGCGATCGCAGGCGTAGATAGACGGGGCCCAGATAGAGGCGATAGTAGATGGAATAGGGAGCCTTTGAGTAGGAGTCAGTGCGCGTATTGCAAGGAAGAAGGGCATTGGAGAAACGAGTGTCCGCAAAGAGAGCAGTATGAGAGAGACCTACCCAGGGCAGGTTACGGAAACTTTAGAGGCAGAGCGAGAGGTAGAGGAGGCCCCGGAGGGAGCAATGGTAATAGAGGGAGTAACGGGAACAGAGGAAGTGTAAGGGAAGATAGGTATTATCCAGCAGCGCAAAGGTCCCGTGATAGAGAAGGTAGGGACTTTGTAGGATTGGCTGACACGGTCATGGAGGACTATTGATACCGACCGGGCTCCATCCCCCTTGGTCGAGCGGAGCCTATGGTCGATGTATCAATAGGGGGAAAAAGGAGTGCGTTCATGATCGACACTGGTGCTGAACATTCGGTGGTGACTGACCTAGTTGCTCCTCCATCTGGAAGAACTATTACTGTAATAGGAGCAACTGGAAGAAGTGCTGCAAAACCGGTTCTTAAAAGTCGACTCTGTACATTGGGAGGCCACGTAGTAAAACATCAATTCCTTTATATGCCTGAATGTCCAGTCCGATTGCTGGGACGTGATATGCTATCTAAGTTACAAGTGCAGATTACGTTCCTACCAAATGGAACAACATCCTTAAAGTTTAATGGACCTTCAGGTATTATGACATTATCCGTACCAAAGGAAGAAGAGTGGCGACTTTATACAGCATTGACTAGCCAAAACCCTAGGAGTGATGAATCCTTATTCACCATACCAGGAGTTTGGGCAGAGAACAACCCACCAGGACTGGCCCGCAATATTCCACCTATTAAAATCGAACTAAAACTTGGGGTTTATCCAGTAAGCCTAAGACAATATCACATCCCGCAGAAGGCTAAGAAGAACATCCAATCTTATCTGGATAAGTTCATACGGTATGGTATCCTAAAATTCTGTACTTCCCCCTGGAACACCCCATTGCTGCCTGTTCAAAAGCCCGGTACAGATGAGTATCGACCTGTGCAGGACTTGAGAGCAGTCAATGATGCGGTTGTTAGCATACATCCAGTTGTACCCAATCCATATAACCTGCTTGCTTTAATTCCGGGCGGGGCTACTTATTTTACAGTCTTAGACCTCAAAGATGCCTTCTTTTGCCTCCGAATTGCTGCAGAAAGTCAATGTATCTTCGCTTTCCAATGGGAAAACGCTGTAACGGGCTCAAAACGCCAAATGACCTGGACAAGACTGCCCCAAGGGTTTAAAAATTCACCTACCCTATTTGGTTCAGCTCTAAGTCAAGATCTACTGGATTTCGAGTCCATCCCAGGAGAGTGTGTATTGTTACAATATGTAGATGACTTGTTGATAGCAGCAGTTACAAAGGAAATATGTCAGCAAGCAACGCACGATCTACTACACATTCTCTGGAAGGCAGGATACAAGGTGTCTAGAAAGAAGGCTCAGTTGTGTTTGCCAACTGTCAAATATCTGGGATTCCATATCTCTGAAGGTCAAAGAATTATGGGGCCAGAGAGAAAAGAAGCTGTGTGCCAAATACCGATACCCAAGAATAGAAGACAAGTGCGAGAATTCTTGGGGGCAGCAGGCTTCTGTAGGATATGGATTCCCAGCTACGCGATACTGGCAAAACCTCTGTATGCAGCTATCAAAGGTACAGAGCACGACCCCTTCTTATGGACTCAAGAACAAAACGGCATTTGAAGATGTGAAGAAGGCTTTGATGAGTGCCCCAGCATTAGGTCTACCTGATCACACACGACCATTCTACCTGTATGTACATGAGCAAAGAAGAATGGCTGTGGGAGTATTGACACAGTACTTGGGATCATGGCAAAGACCTGTTGCCTACATGTCTAAACAACTGGATGCAGTGGCCAGCGGACTTCCACCTTGTCTAAGAGCCGTAGCTGCAGCCGCCCTGCTAGTAGCTGAAGCCGATAAACTCACTCTGGGTCAAGAACTTTATGTACGAGTCCCACATGCAGTACAGACGTTGTTGGATTACAAAGGAAATCATTGGTTTAGTAACAGCCGTATGACCAAGTATCAAGCAATGTTGTGTGAAAACCCAAGAGTGCATTTAGAGACTGTAAACACCTTAAATCCAGCTACCCTTTTGCCACAACCTACTGAAAGTCAACATGATTGTTTGGAAGTAATGGATGAAGTATTTTCAAGTAGACCAGATCTTCGTGATTTTCCCATCCAGAACCCCGATGTTCAATATTACACCGACGGCAGTAGTTATGTGAAAGAAGAGATCCGCTATGCAGGATATGCAGTAACAACGATAGACAAGGTGATAGAAGCTCGGCCACTGGCAAAAGGAACATCAGCACAAAAGGCAGAATTGATAGCACTGACACGAGCGTTACAATTGGCTGAAGGTTTAAGAGTGAACATCTACACGGACTCCAAGTATGCGTTTTTAACCACTCATGCCCACGGAGCTTTGTATAAAGAAAGAGGACTATTGAATTCAGAAGGCAAGGAAATCAAGTACGCAGCTGAAATCCTACAACTATTGGAAGCAGTGTGGGAGCCGAAAGAAGTCGGTATTATACATTGTCGAGCGCATCTGAGAGGAGATGGTGATGTAACCAAAGGAAAAATGATGGCAGATAGTGCAGCTAAGCGTGCCGCTGAATCGGGAAGACAAGAGTATGTGGGGCATATAGCTGCTCTTATACCAACTCCACTGTCTCAATGGACTCCAGTTTATACAGCTCAAGAAGAGGAGTGGTTAAAGACTGAACCTGGAAAGTATTTGGAGAACAAATGGTATCAGTTAGAAGATGGAAGAATAGTCATTCCAGCATCACTAGCGGTAGAAATTGTCCAAAACTATCACAACGGGACACATTCTGGGAGAGACAGCACAGAAGAATCTCTCAGAAAACATTTCTACATACCAAGATTGTCCAACTTGACTCAGGCCATTGTACGAAGATGTGTAACGTGTGCTAAAAATAATGCAAGGCAAGGACCAGTAAAGCCACCAGGAGTCCAGTTTATGGGGGGACTCCCCATGTCCGATTTACAAATTGACTATACAGTGATGCCTAAATCTGGTGGACATCGCTACCTGCTGGTAGTTGTGTGTACCTATTCAGGCTGGGTAGAAGCATGTCCTACTCGTACGGAGAAAGCAGGAGAAGTTGTGAGATTCCTGTTACGAGAAATAATACCCCGATATGGACTACCCTGCTCTATAGGATCGGACAATGGTCCAGCTTTTGTTCATCAGTGCCTACAACAACTGACTCATATGCTTGGTATAAAGTGGAGGCTTCATACGGCATATGGAGCAGAACTCCATTCCCTGCAGCCCTTACATCCTGGAAGCTGAGGTGCCTTCGCACGGACGAAGACTGAGGATGACGACAAAAGATGTGTTTCTAATAATGTTTTTATATGTGTATTTTTATATTCAGGAAGGTAGAGGTACCGACACTCCTAGCTGTGAGGTATGCATTAAGACTACAAGAACAGGTAACCATATTTCCCAAACCCTAATTTGGCATTCGCAATACGAGTGTAAAGGAGATGTATCAAGATGTAGATACTTAAATATAGAATATAGTGTGTGCCATTTAGGAGTAGGAGAACCTAAGTGCTTCAGTCCAGAGTATCAACCTCGTACAATTTGGTTGACTCTCAGGAATGGAGATCCTCAGGGGACCCTAATTAATAAGACGGTATTAGAATCCGTACATTCTTCGGGTGTTCTGCTATTTGATGCGTGTAAGGCGATATCAAGTGGTAGAAAGCCGTGGAATGTATGTGGGGATCTTAGATGGGAGAGGACGTATGGGTCTAACGATAAATATATTTGTCCCAGTAGTAAAAATAAGTATGTGAGCCCTAGATGCCCAAATAGAGATTATAACTTTTGCCCATATTGGTCTTGTGTGGGGTGGGCAACTTGGGGACAGACAGTAGACAAGGACATGATTGTGACTAAGTTGCCTACTAGTCCATATTGTAAGTCTATGGAATGCAATCCAGTCCATATACTTATAAATAACCCCGACAAGTTCTTAGATAAATATGGTAATTTATTTGGGTTTCAAATATATGGATACGGTATCCTCCCAAACTCATCAAGTATACCATTCCTTTTATGAAGAGATGAGCATAGATAATAAGATCCCCCATAATGCTAAAAACCTGTTCATTGATTTAGCCGAAAGTATTGCCGGTAGTCTTAATGTTACCAACTGCTATGTGTGTGGAGGTACTAACATGGGAGACCAATGGCCTTGGGAAGCAAAGGAGGTAATGTCCGGTTCTGAGGCAGTTGACCAATTAATATCTACACAAGACGATTATCATATGAGTGTTAGAGGTAAATCTGAGTGGAGATTAAAGACCTCCATCATAGGTTATGTTTGCATAGCAAGGAAAGGAATGATGTATAATACTTCTGTAGGAGAATTAACTTGTCTAGGGCAAAAAGCTTATGATGATGATACGAAGAATACAACTTGGTGGTCGGCTTCAAATGTCTCAGAACCATCTAACCCGTTTGCTAGATACGCCAATTTAAAGGATGTGTGGTTTGATTTATCCATCACATCTAACTGGAGAGCCCCAGCAAATTTGTACTGGATCTGTGGTAAGAAAGCCTATTCGGAGTTGCCACAGGACTGGGAAGGGGCATGTGTGTTGGGTATGCTCAAACCATCCTTCTTCTTGTTACCTATTGAAACAGGTGAGACTTTAGGTGTTAAAGTGTATGATGTGAATCATAGGAAGAAAAGGGGACCCATAGAGATAGGCGCCTGGGAAGATAATGAATGGCCTCCCCAGCGTATTATAGATTACTATGGGCCAGCCACGTGGGCAGAGGATGGTACCTTTGGTTATAGAACCCCAATTTATATGCTCAACCGTATTATAAGATTACAGGCAGTGGTTGAGATCATTACTAACGAGTCATCACAAGCGCTCAATCTTCTAGCGAAGCATAATACCAGGATGAGGACAGCAGTATACCAAAATAGATTCGCCTTGGATTACCTTTTGGCAGTAGAGGGAGGTGTATGTGGGAAGTTTAACCTGAGCAATTGCTGTCTTCAAATAGATGATGAAGGGCAAGCAATAGCTGAGCTTACTAGCCATATGGTTAAACTAGCGCATGTGCCTACTCAGGTATGGAAAGGGTATAATCCAAGTAGTTGGTTTGGTAGCTGGTATGAGTGGTTTGGAGGGCTTAAGGCAGTGGTAGGTGGAGTCCTACTAATTTTAATGTTGTGTCTACTCCTGCCGTGTCTTATACCCTTAGTAGTTAGGTCTGTGCAAAGCCTGATAGAAAATATAGCAGAGAGGAAGGCTGCTGCACAGATAATGGCAATTTATAAATATAAGGCTCTAGATCAGGGAGAACCAATGCAGGAAGAAAATAAATTTAGTAGGCCGAGATTACCACGTGGCATGTGTACGTGCATATGCTGACGTATCAGTCAGTTGGTTGCACGAGGCAAGATACGATCAGTAGTGTACGGAGCATGTGCAAGAATACAGGATATAGTATTCCCCTCCTCCATTATGCTGGACAGGCCATGCGGTCAAGCAGGAAGTTAATTCTTATTTGTATTGATTGGTCAATAGAATGTGCGGGTGGAGCTTAATATGGGAGGAGTTATGTGCCTATATAAGGAGCCTGCACTATTGTCCGGGGCTCAGAACTTGCTGTATTTTGGTGACATTAGTCCCTCTGAGTCCCGATCGGTGATCCAATAAAGAATCTCTTCCTTCCTGAAGAAACCTGTGTCCATCTCTCTGTGCTTGGCTTCTGTCAGTTTCTCCGGTATCATTACAGCTTGGAATTGCATCGCAATGTGTCACACTGAATAAAATGAGAATCAGGACTGTCAAACATTTGGCCTGTGTGCCAATGATTCTGGCTCGCGGGAGGGCTCATAGATGAGGGCCCAGTCTGGCCCACGTATTAGACCCATGGGAGTATTCTTAGATCAGGAGCCTGGTCAGGTCCCTATGCCCTTTAATAGTGCGCCAGACCAGGCCTGAGTCACAGCGTTAGTTTACCCCCATGGCCTGCTGGAAGGATATGAGTTCAAGTCACTTACTCTTAGCTTGCTGAGAGCTATGCAGGAGGCAGGAGCAGAAACACACTCACAGGAGGGAAGAAGGAAGCCTGGAACCTCAGACTCACATCAGTCCTGACCAGCCAGCGGCCACTGGACCCCATGGAAGCAATCCTCATGCACCAAAAAGTTAAGGAAATAGGAGGGTGGCCAAAATTATGTTAATTGTCATTTATAGGATGTGTGTGTATGTGTACCTCATTGTTTGTGTGTGTCTATCTGCACCTGTGGGTCTGAGTGTGTGTGTATATCTGCGTGTATCTGTATGTGTGTCAATGTGTGTATGTGTACCTGTGTGTTGGTGTGTGTCTGAGTGTGTGCATGTCTGTGTCAGTTTTCTTGTTTGTGTGTATATATATTTAAATATATGTGTGTGTTTATGTGTGAGTGTGTAATATATATATTATATTATTATATTATATATTTTATGTAGGTCCCCCCCCTCATTATTTTTATGGCCCCAACCCACCGCACAGGGGTGGGGGCGGGGGGAGGACAGTAGGTCCTCCCCCCATTGTGATGTATGGCCCCCACCCACAGCGCAGGGGAAGGGGCCGGGGGGAGGACAGTAGGTCCCCCCCCACTTTTTTTCATGGCCCCCACCCACCGCGCAGGGGTGGGGTCAGGGGGAGGACAGTAGGTCCTCCCCCATTGTGATTTATGGCCCCCACCCACCGCGCAGGGGTGGGGGCCGGGGGGGAGGACAGTAGGTCCCACCCCCTCATTATATTTATGGCCCCCATCCACCGAGCAGGGGTGGGGGCGGGGGGAGGACAGTAGGTTCTCCCTGTAACGGACCGTTTCACAGAAAAGGGTAAAAATCCGTTTAGGCGATAATCTCCTTTTCACAAAAAGGCACAGCTACTGCAGAACATCAAATCTCACGAATTGGCTATAGGTGAATGCATCAAACTCCCGACCTGGATACAAAGTAGCACTCCAAACTGGAACCTCACGAATAGCTGCTAGCAGACGAACAGGAAAAGCATACATCAGCTTACACTCCTAGCAATCAATCTCCAGCAGCATACAGTGAATCCCCCCAAGAACGAGACAAGGCTCCGTGTTGAGGGTCAAGCAGTGGTCTGTTTATTGAGGGCTACCTGCCCCTGTATTTATGCAGGTCTCCCACCTGGTGGACACTCCCCTAGGGGACCAAATGGAAGACTGAAACAGCAGACAGACATGTATCACTTTCGTACACACAACCACAATACTTTCCCACAATGCATCATGGTTTCCTCCTCTCTGTCCTGGAGATAATTAATGAAGTAATTCAATTATCTCCCAGGACAAAGGCAAGACTCCATTATGCACATGGTGACACAGAAACAGTATATCACTTTAAAATACATAAATACACATTTTATACATAAAACACAGACATGTAACATATCCCCAGATAGCTCAGGTCTGAATGCACATTATTAGGTGAATGGCACCCAGACCACCCGAATACAGTTTAAGTGCCATGGAGCTAAAGTCTTTAATTATACGAACAGGCTCCATGGCATTGCTATCTGGGTTAAAGCATTCACATAAAACATAAAATACCGAATTTCCCTGCATTCACCAAATCCATACGAATTAGAACCAGGGGCTGGAGGTTCAGCGGGCAGAAATGCGCTGGCTGCCCGGGGAGCTCCAGAACACTGCCACCTAGCGGCCGCTAAGTGTAACAGCGGCCGCCCAGTTAACAAGCAATTAAGCTGCGGTTAACCGCAGCTTCAGGGAGGTAAATAGGAGGCACACTCCAGCTACTGGTTGGCCAATTAACAACGCCGGCCGGCTTCCCACGGCTCTGGGGAGGTTGGTGAACGGCTGTTTGTTCGGTATATGGAATCTACCGAACTGCTGTGCAGAAAGGGAGAAATAAATCCTTCTGCACTGTAAAATTAACCCTTTAGCTGACGGTCCATAATCCAAAGGCAGCAGGCGGGCAACCAGGCTCCTCCAATACAATGTGGCGAGATCGGTTTCGTCACACTCCCCCATTGTGATTTATGGCCCCCACCTACCGCACAGGGGTGGGGGCCGGGGGTGAGGACAGTAGGTCCCCCCCTCATTATTTTTATGGACCCCACAACCGCGCAGGGGTGGGGGCGGGGGGAGGACAGTAGGTTCCCCCCCCCCAGTGTGTATCAGGGTCCCTGAGGACAGGTGTCAATCCATATCTGCCAAGTGACCCTATCAAGGGGGAACAGTCCCTATTCTGCTCTGTGTCAGTGTGTATCAGGGTCTCTGAGGACAGGTGTCAATCCATATCTGCCAAGTGACCCTATGTAGGGGGAACAGTCCATATTCTGCTCTGTGTCAGTGTGTATCAGGTATCCTTAGGATAGGTGTCAATCCATATATGCCAAGTGACCCTATGTAGGGGGAACAGTCCCTATACTGCTCTGTGTCAGTGTCTGGGGGGAGTATCTGCAGTAATACAGAGTGACTGGAGGGAGTATCTGCAGTAACACAGGGTGTCTGGAGGGAGTATCTGCAGTAACACAGAGTGTCTGGAAGGAGTATCTGCAGTAACACGGAGTGTCTGGAGGGAGTATCTGCAGTAACGCAGAGTGTCTGGGAGAGTATCTGCAGTAACACAGGGTATCTGGAGGGAGTATCTGCAGTAACACAGAGTGTCTGGAGGGAGTATCTGCAGTAACACAGAGTGTCTGAAGGGAGTATCTGCAGTAACACAGAGTGTCTTGAAGTAGTATCTGCAGTAACACAGAGTGTCTGGAGGGAGTATCTGCAGTAACACAGCGTGTCTGGAGGGAGTATCTGCAGTAACACAGCGTGTCTGGAGGGAGTATCTGCAGTAACACAGGGTGTCTGGAGGGAGTATCTGCAGTAATACAGAGTGTCTTGAGGGAGTATCTGCAGTAACACAGAGTGTCTGGAGGGAGTATCTGTAGCAACACAGAGTGTCTGAAAGGAGTATCTGCAGTAACACAGGGTGTCTGGAGGGAGTATCTGCAGTAACACAGGGTGTCTGGAGGGAGTATCTGCAGTAACACAGAGTGTCTGGAGGGAGTATCTGCAGTAACACAGGGTGTCTGGAGGGAGTATCTGCAGTAACACAGGGTGTCTGGAGGGAGTATCTGCAGTAACACAGAATGTCTGGAGGGAGTATCTGCAGTAACACAGAGTGTCTGGAGGGAGTATCTGCAGTAACACGGGGTGTCTGGAGGGAGTATCTGCAGTAACACAGGGTGTCTGGAGGGAGTATCTGCAGTAACACAGGGTGTCTGGAGGGAGTGTCTGCAGTAACACAGAGTGCCTGGAGGGAGTATCTGCAGTAACACAGAGTGTCTGGAGGGAGTATCTGCAGTAACACAGGGTGTCTGGAGGGAGTATCTGCAGTAACACAGAGTGTCTGGAGGGAGTATCTGCAGTAACACAGGGTGTCTGGAGGGAGTATCTGCAGTAACACAGAGTGTCTGGAGGGAGTATCTGCAGTAACACAGGGTGTCTGGAGGGAGTATCTGAAGTAACACAGAGTGTCTGGAGGGAGTATCTGCAATAACACAGAGTGTCTGGAGGGAGTATCTGCAGTAACACAGGGTGTCTGGAGGGAGTATATGCAGTAACACAGAGTGTCTGGGGGGAATATCTGCAGTAACACAGGGTGTCTGGAGGGAGTATCTGCAGTAGCACAGAGTGTCTGGGGGGAGTATCTGCAGTAACACAGGGTGTCTGAAGGGAGTATCTGCAGTAACACAGGGTGTCTGGAGGGAGTATCTGCAGTAACACAGAGTGTCTAGAGGGAGTATCTGCAGTAACACAGGGTGTCTGAAGGGAGTATCTGCAGTAACACAGAGTGTCTGGAGGGAGTATCTGCAGTAACACAGGGTGTCTGAAGGGAGTAACTGCAGTAACACAGGGTGTCTGAAGGGAGTATCTGCAGTAACACAGAGTGTCTGGAGGGAGTATCTGCAGTAACAGAGGGTGTCTGGAGGGAGTATCTGCAGTAACACAGGGTGTCTGGGGGGAGTATCTGCAGTAACACAGGGTGTCTGGAGGGAGTATCTGCAGTAACACAGGGTGTCTGAAGGGAGTATCTGCAGTAACACAGGGTGTCTGAAGGGAGTATCTGCAGTAACACAGAGTGTCTGGAGGGAGTATCTGCAGTAACAGAGGGTGTCTGGAGGGAGTATCTGCAGTAACACAGGGTGTCTGGAGGGAGTATCTGCAGTAACACAGGGTGTCTGGAGGGAGTATCTGCAGTAACACAGAGTGTCTAGGGGGAGTATCTGCAGTAACACAGAGTGTCTGGGGGGTTTATCTGCAGTAACACAGGGTGTCTGGAGGGAGTATCTGCAGTAACACAGGGTGTCTGGAGGGAGTATCTGCAGTAACACAGAGTGTCTGGAGGGAGTATCTGCAGTAACACACAGTGTCTGGGGGGAGTATCTGCAGTAATACAGAGTGTCTGGGGTTGTATCTGCAGTAACACACGGTGTCTGGGGGGAGTATCTGCAGTAACGCAGGGTGTCTGGAGGGAGTATCTGCAGTAACACAGGGTGTCTGGAGGGAGTATCTGCAGTAACACAGTGTGTCTGGAGGGAGTATCTGCAGTAACACACAGTGTCTGGGGGGAGTATCTGCAGTAATACAGAGTGTCTGGGGGGAGTATCTACTTGTAACATTTATATGCACTGAAAAAAATAAAATAAAAAATAATAAATTGAAAAAATAAAATAAAATGGTTGCAGCTTCCGAATGAATCTAAAATGGATGCTGTCCAGTAGGTGGGAGGGTCTGCTAGGGAGGGTGTGCTGCTGATTGGCTGGAATGTGTCTGCTGACTGTGAGGTACAGGGTCAAAGTTTACTCAATGATAAAGAATAGGGGGCGGACCGAACATCGCATGTGTTCACCCGCGGTGGCGAACGCAAACATGCTATGTTCGCCGGAACTATTCGCCAGCGAACCGTTCGGGACATCACTACTCCTAATTAATAAAGGTAGTCCGGTTATATCTATTTCTCCAACTAGACCAATAAGTGCTATAGGTCACTATGTGATCCCCAGAGCTGGGCTGGCCCCTTAACAGGGTACAGCCTGCACCCCCTTGATGGTTGCCCTGCATGAATGATGCCTATCATTGGTTCGGGGAACATCAGCCCAGTCTCCAATGGTGACAATAGTTTAAGGAAACCAAGTAATGTGGCAATATTAAAAATATAAAATCTTAGAAAGTAATATGGGCCATGAAATGAGGTCAATGGCCATATAAATATAAAGCTTAAAGCAAGCCGATAATATAATCTCTAATGGTTTCTAGACAGGAGACCGTCTATAATTTAAGTCGATGTCAGGTGCAAAGGGGTCTATTACGATGCATTACACACATCTGTGCAATAAATCTATGCCCTAAAAAATAGGTCAGACAGTGAGTTTAAATGTATGCAGGCTGCTGGATACAATGGAAATTAATGTACAACTAATGCAGGCTCGGGTATCAATGAGCATTTTGTTATGGTCATGTATCATGGTCGATAAAATGAAGTGATTAACACTACTACACAATTGCTATAACATGTCCCATTCCACCTCCTACCCCAGCCTACGACGTGAGATCTACTTGTGTGTAGAAAGCTCTTGGCAGCTGAGCAGACACTCTATCTACTTTTGAATAATTATTATTATTATTATAGTATAGTGGCACAAAAGGTAGGTGGTTGTTGGTTGAATAGTATTCACTGAAGACTTAATGTTTATTTATTTTTTTAATGACAGTTGCCGAACGTGGAAACCTTTGTTTGTATGTGAGTTGATATGCTTTCATTAAGAAGTGAGTTTTCAATATTTATTTAAAGAAATGGAGACTGTGTGAAAAGGGAAGGTAGTTCCACAGGTACTAACAGAGAAAACAAGTTCCACAGCCATTGAGAAGAGTTTAAGGTAAGCATCAGAGCTGGGAGTAGAAATAGAGGATAGACGTAGTACTTTGCCAGAGCATAAAAGCCTAGATTTGACATACTTGTGTAGTGAGGATAGATAGGTTGGAGGAGCATTATGTAGAGATTTGTACGCAAGGAACAGAATTTTAAATTGAGCCCTATATCTTATGGGAAGCCAATGCAGGAACTGACAGAGGCGGAGCTGTGGGAGGTGCAGGCAGACAGGAAGATGAACCTCGCCGCCACATTCATTATAGACTGTAACGGGGCAAGTTGGGCACACGTAAGAACACTGAAAAGCAGATTGCAGTAATCAAGGCGAGAGAGGACAGTGGCATGGACCAGCACGTTAGCTGCATCTGGCTTTGAGTATGGACGGATGCACACTATGTTCTTTGCGATGGAAGAGGCAGGATTGGTTATTGCCTGGACATGGTGGGTGAAGGAGAGGTTGGAGTCAAAGAGAACACCTAGGCAGCGAGCCTGCAAGGTAGAGCTGATGGTAGCATTGTTAACATGGAAGGACACAGAAACAGGAGTAACAACACCTGAGGGATGAAAGATCAGAAGTTCTGTTTTGGACAGGTTTAGTTTAAGGAAGTGAGCAGCCATCTAGTTGGAAATCGCAGAGAGGCAGTTAGAGAGACTATTCAAGAGGGGCAGGGAGAGATCAGAGAGGACAGATAGATTTGTATATCATCCACATACAAATGATTTTGGAAGTCAAATGAACTGATGAGTTTACCAAGGGAGGCAGTATAGATGGAGAACAGTAGGGGACCAAGGACTGAACCTTGGGGAACACCAATAGAGAGAGGTTGGGGAGGAGAGGTAGATATAGAGAAATAAACACCGAAACAGCACTGGGAAAGATAGGAGAAGCACAAGGAGAGAGCAAAAGGCAGGCCAGTGGAAACAGTGTCATGCTACGAGAAATGTTCTGCTTGGAAACCTTGTATCCTGGCATTCATGTGAATGTTACTTGCTTGCTGATGACCACATACATCCCTTCATGGCAATAGTGTTCCCTGATGGCAGTGGCCTATTCCAGCAAGATAATGCACCCTTCTACGCCATAAATACGGTTCGGGAATGAAAGACAACAAAAATGAAAATAGGTCGCGCCACAATAAACCGTGAAATAATATAGACTGCAGTAATGTACTTACATATATTGAACAAAGCTTAATAATTCCAATAGTCCTGATACTGAGTGGACAGGTAGAGGGTCAAGTTGACCTGTAGGAGCTTGAATATGATGTAAGTCTAGGTCTTCAAATGGTCGAGTTGTCTTGGCTCGGGTTAAGATATGTGAACATAAAGAGAAAAAGACTCCAATAGTGCAGACTGCAACTGACAATAAACCGGAAGAGGTAAGACTTCACAGCAGGGTGGTATTTCACTCACCTATTGAAGAGCTAGAAATAGCTCAGGTAAAACTGGCATTCAGTGGCGTCGATCCCCCACTGGTAGGATATAGGTGTTGGTAGGTGGACTTACATCATATTCAAGCTCCTACAGACCCAGACTTACATCATATTCAAGCTCCTACAGGTCAACTTGACCCTCTACCTGTCCACTCAGTATCAGGACTATTGAAAATATTTTGCTTTGTTCAATTTATTTATTTATTTATTTATTATTGCCATTTATATAGCGCCAACAGATTCCGTAGCGCTTTACAATATTATGAGAGGGGATATATGCAAGTACAATACAATACAATACAATACAATATATGCAAGTACATTACTACTCTCTATATTATTTCACGGTTTATTGTGGCACGACCTATTTTCATTTTTATTGTCTTTTATTCTTTTCTGAGGGTTTGTGAGGTTGTAGCCCTACACTTATTTTAGCTTCAAATTGATCATATAGCGCTGATCCAACATTTATCCGTTAGATTGTTCGAGAATGGTTTGAACAACATGACAAAGAAAGTTCAAGGTGTTGCCTTGGCCTTCACATTTACCAGATCTCAATCCGATTGAGGCTCTGTGAGATGTGCTGGAATAACAGATTCGCTCCATAAGGGCCCCACCTTGGAAGAATTAAAGGATCTGCTGCTAATGTCTTGGTGCCAGATACCATAGGACATATTCTGTGATCTTGCAGAGGGGATTTGCACAATATTAGGGATGTTGTTTTAATGCTGTGGCTGAGCAGTATACACAGTATAGGTGAAAAACATAAGTGCCCACACGTCCTGAAACCATCAGTCCTGAGAGCAGATAGTTACCTGCCTGGCCCAACATGGACATTCCTTCTGGAACGAGAAGTTCTCAGGTGGCCTTTACTGTGTATAGAGGAGAGGATTAGAATTTGGTCCTGGGCAAGATGTTTCATGACTCAAAACTCCGTTATACATGGTGTCCTGGGTGTCCAAATGCAGCTCTCTAATTACACCAAGCATAGTCTATTATAATATGGTCATTTCAAAACCAGCACAAATCTCAAAATAAACATTTATATCTTGTAGTTTTGTCTTACTTCACAAGATGTTGGGGACCACCTTGTGTAATTGTGTGGGGTCTGAGTAACCACCTTTCAATGTAAAGGAGATTAAATATTTTCGCTATATTCTGAGTGTCTTCTTTCTGCTTATTTCATTGCTGTGAAAGTGAATGTTGCTCTGTTGATTGATATGCTTTCTGCTTTCATCTTCCACTTAGCAGCCTGGAGCCAGGCACAAGCTATTAGTGACATTGTACATGGATTTTCGTATAAATAAAAAAATATATTTAAAAGTCACTGCTTAATTAATGTGTCATATTCGTTCTGCATAGAAAAGAACCCAACATGTGACAAACACTTAGACCTGTCCATACCTTTTGGCGCATTTTTACTCACTTCATTAATATGCATATTTTATTTGGAGAGAATCTAGAGTTCTTGTGATTTGAGATAATAGAATATTTTACTTTCTCTAGAGTGGGGCCAGTGGCATCTAGTGGTGAATATGCATCATTACATATCACAAGACTGATTTACGTTTACAAAATGAATATGGAAAAATGCTATTTCAAGGCTTACAGATCACCTTGATATATGCTCAATGGGGGCTTCAGGTTATTCAAACTAAAATGATTTATTCTGAATAAAGAAAAAGAGAGGCCTATACTCCTTTTCAAAGAAAAAAATAAATAAATGTGAGGAATGGCAGGGCCGGACTGAGGATACAAAGCAACCCTGGAAAAAATACCGGCCAGCTCCATAAGTCATTGTGCCATGTTGTGTGTGTGAGTGTGTGTATGTTTATATATATATATATATATATATATATATATATATATATATATATATATATATATACAAACACATATATACACATATATAAAAACACAACTCACTGATACACACAAATAGGCTCACTGACACACACACACACAAGTTCACTACAGACAATCTCACTGACACACTCAAACTTAGTACAGACAAACTGGCACACACACAAGCTTACTACAGACAAACTCACATGTATACACACAGAAGCTTACTAAAGACAGACTCATTGATATACAAACAGAAGCTTACTACAGATAAGTGTATTGTCACATACACACACACAGATGCTCACTACAGACAAGCCCAGTAACACACACATGACCACTATAGACAAGTTTGCTGTCACACACATGCTCACTAAAGAGAAGCTCACTGACACCCACATGCTCAATACAGAAAAGCTCACTGAGACACACACTCAATACAGACAAACTCACTGACACACACATACAAATTCACTAAAGACAAGTTCATTTACAAACACACATGCTCACTACAGAAAAGCTCTCTGACACACACACATATGCCCACTGACACACACACAAACTCACTACAGAGAAGCTCACTGACACACACACACAAACTCACTGCAGACAAGCTTCCTGACACACACAAGCTCACTACATACAAGCTCACTGACACACACACGCTCACTACAGACAAACTCACTGATTCACACAAGCTCACTACATACAAGCTCACTAACACACTCAAGGTCACTACAGACAAACTCACTAATGCAAACACACTCACTACAGACAGGCTCACTGACACACACATGCTCACTGACACACACACATGCTTACTACAGACAAGCTCACTGACACACACATAGCTCCCTACAGACAAGATCAGGAAGGGAGCCTCAGTAAAACAAATCTAGGACTGATTTATTCACAATATCAAGTCATTATTATAATCAGGCGTGATTGATTTATTAAGTGACATCAGATTATGGTTAAGGCAATCAGTTGTACAATGCAGGCCAAATCATGTTATGTACTGCACCCAACATTCAAAGGAATAAATCCAGTACGATTATACAACCCATGCTTCCAATAACAAGATTTCTAGCCTATAGGACAGTCCTCATCTCATTGCACATACAATCAAGAAAGATAAGGTTGGCAAAAAGCATACTAAAGAATATAAACCTATGGACTGATTAACTTAATGTTTTGTTACTTACATGGGTGGAAGACATATTAAGGTATATACCATATCCACCTCCTTTAGTAAATACTATACCAAACTGTAATTAACCTGTTAATGCCGTTAGGGCGTACTATGACACCCTGCACAATATGAGCTTACACAAGGTTAGAGTGGCATAGTACGCCCTAATGGCCGGTAGCCCTCGCAGCCAATCTGTCCGATCCAGGCCATTAGAGGGGTGGGGGGACATGTAACAGTTAAGGAAAGAAGTCCCAACCTTGCCCCTCTCTCTCTCAACCGCACCTAGATCATGCCTTTCCTACCCTTCAGACTTTCTCCCCGGCTACTGAACAAGAGATGGCTGCGCTTCTCCTTTCCTCTCGCCCCACCACTTGTCCACTTGATTCTGTACCATGTTACCTTATCAGATCGCTCTCCCCCTTGCCCTTGACAAACAGGATTGGGGGCACACCTGAAACAAGCATTCTACTGTAGTGCTGCTGTAGTGACCAATATAAATAAATGATACAAATTAAGTTACGGCGCACACATAAAAAGATACTAATAATCTTACCATGCTACTTAAAATCACCTAAGAAAACAAAAATGGGGATTCAGTTCCACCATATGGCCATATTGTGTTAAGCCCACCACTACTTCACAGTACCCCAATATCGGTGGGTCCTACACTAACTCCAAATGTGGGAGACAAATTAAACAGTGCTAAATAAGCTAAAGTATATGAGGTTTTTGAATAGTAATGCCCCTTTATTATAACCTTTATTTAGCACATATTGATTTGCATTGTGAGTATATTCATCCAAGCACTAACACTTTAATTGTTTAGTTTTGACAGTTTTGTATACACAATGCTCTTATAATAGATTAACCTAATACAATTTACCTTATTTAGCACTAGCTGCCATACTGATTACACCCCTCTGTCAGTCCTTACATTGGCTTCCTGTATCTTGTACCCTGGAGGGATTTCCTCAAGATCCTGGGTCGAAACGTTGATCGGGACACATTTTATGCAAATATTTAAATAAACCACGTTGAAAAGACCTGAGAGTGCACCCTTTTCTTTGGTTTATATGTATATGCAGGTTGCACCAAAGCAAATTTTCAGGATTAAAACTCTACCCAGGTATATGTATTATTATTTGATTTTCTTATTTATTCTTTGAGGGACTTGCCTGGCAACCCAGGCAGAAAGTCTGGAGCATTTAATTTGTAAGCCCTATATTTAACCCAGGAACTGTATAAAACACCTAAAACCAGGACACAGGGAATTCTACTGTACTCAGGAGACTTCTCTGAACACAAAAAAGGGCGTTTTAACAGTAAACGTATCGTGACAATGATATCATCATGGAAAAGTGAAGTCTTTGTGTGAAATATATGAACACTAACTTTGGCCAGGGCTTGTGACTAAGTGTCCACTAAAAAGACTGGGCATACCCCATTTTGAATACCTTGGGTTGTCTGCTTTTGCTAATGGCATGCCATGATGGTGGGTAATTATCATTCCTGGGCAGCCATATGGTCTCAGAATCAACCAATCTGGCAAATTTTAATGTGTAAAAATGGAAATGGGCAAGTCTTATACTTGACCCTGTAACTTTCCAAAACACCAACCAACCTGGACATGGGGGATACTGTTTCTTATGAGATATCACACATTGCACATTACTGTGAGTTGTATTGCTGTGGAGCTCTGTGATCCACTCACACATTGCACATTACTGTGAGTTGTATTGCTGTGGAGCTCTGTGATCCACTCACACATTGCACATTACTGTGAGTTGTATTGCTGTGGAGCTCGGTGATCCACTCACATACTGCACATTACTGTGAGTTGTATTGCTGTGGAGCTCTGTGATCCACTCACACATTACTGTGAGTTGTACTGCGGTGGAGCTCTGTGATCCACTCACACATTGCACATTACTGTGAGTTGTACTGCTGTGGAGCTCTGTGATCCACTCACACATTACTGTGAGTTGTACTGCGGTGGAGCTCTGTGATCCACTCACACATTGCACATTACTGTGAGTTGTATTGCTGTGGAGCTCTGTGATCCACTCACACATTACTGTGAGTTGTACTGCTGTGGAGCTCTGTGATCCACTCACACATTACTGTGAGTTGTACTGCTGTGGAGCTCTGTGATCCACTCACACATTACTGTGAGTTGTATTGCTGTGGAGCTCTGTGATCCACTCACACATTGCACATTACTGTGAGTTGTATTGCTGTGGAGCTCTGTGATCCACTCACATTACTGTGAGTTGTATTGCGGTGGAGCTCTGTGATCCACTCACACATTGCACATTACTGTGAGTTGTATTGCTGTGGAGCTCTGTGATCCACTCACACATTACTGTGAGTTGTATTGCTGTGGAGCTCTGTGATCCACTCACACATTCAGGGCCGGACTGGGGATACAAAGCAGCCCTGGAAAAAAATGTTATGCCAGCCCCATAAGTCATTGCGCCATATATTGTCGCATGTAATATGTAAGGCTATATCTTACCACCCCAGATGACAGATGATTGATATAGATGCACACACACAGTTTAATCTAGTGGTACTGGTATCTATAACATGTCTCTACAGGTTTTCAACGTGAACACTGACTTTTCAGAGAAAAGACAGTGTTTACATTGCTTCAAAGTGACACCGCTAGTGACAGTCACTCAGACAGTCACTAGAGGTGCTTCCTGTGTCAGTGCACCTACATTCAGAGCCTCCACACTCTGGAGGCTCTGAACGTTCCCCATTCAATGCATCTCTATGAGGATATGCTGATTGGTGTAGTGTTTTGCAGCCAATCCTATGGCAAAGCATTGGATTGGCTGAGATCATCAAGCTTGATGATCTTAGTCATAGAGGCAGGGCCAGTCGAGGGGAGACCCGCACGCTACGTGGGAGAAAAAAAGGTGAGCAAAAACACTATTTTTAAAACACACATATACCATGACACACACACACCATGACACAGACAGAACCACACACACAACATGACACAGACAGACATACACACATATACCATGACACACACCCCATGACGGGCAGACACACATCCCATGACAGACAGACAGACACACACACCATGACTCAGGCAGACACACACACACCATGACACAGACAGACACACCATACACACACTATGACGGACAGTCAGACACACACACACACCATGACACAGACAGAACCACACACACACCATGACACAGACAGAACCACACACACACACCATGACACAGACAGACACACACACACCATGACACAGACAGACACATCCCATGACACACACCCCATGACGGGCTGACACACATCCCATGGCAGACAGACAGACACACACACCATGACACAGGCAGACACACACACCATGACACAGGCAGACACGCACACAACATACAGACAGACACACACACCATGACACACACACATATACCATGACACACACCCCATAACGGGCAGACACACATCCCATGACAGACAGACACACACACCATGACACAGGCAGACACACACACACACACCATACACACACTATGACGGACAGACACACACACACCATGACGGACAGACAGACACACACACGCCATGACAGACAGACAGACACACACACACACCATGACGGACAGACAGACACACACACACACCATGACGGACAGACAGACACACACACACACCATGATGGACAGACAGACACACACACCATGACGGACAGACAGACACACACACCATACAGACACACACACACCATGACAGACAGACACCATGACACAGACACACACATACACACACCATGACAGACAGACACACACCATACAGACAGACACCATGACACAGACAAACAGACAGACAGACACATTAACACACATTACTTACATAACACACATTACTCCTACCTGGCTGCCAGGGGGGCGTGCAGTGCAGACTGCTGACTGTGCTGGCAGCCGCTGGGGGACTTGTGCTGGAGTCTGGCGGCCGCTGGGGGAGGTCTGCTGGCGGCCGCATGTGAAGCTGTGCTGTGCTGGCTCTGCTCTCCCGCCTTCGCGCGCTGCTGAATGAGACCGCGGCCGGAATATGACGTCATATTCCGGCCCCGGTCTCATTCAGCTGCACGCTGGGGAGCAGAGCCAGCACAGCACAGCTTCACATGCGGCCGCCAGCAGACCTCCCCCAGCGGCCGCCAGCAGACCCAGGTGTCTGCCCGGCCCCAGGTGCCGACGGCCCACCGGGAAATTTCCCGGTATCCCGGTGGGCCAGTCCGGCCCTGCACACATTACTGTGAGTTGTATTGCTGTGGAGCTCTGTGATCCACTCACACATTACTGTGAGTTGTATTTCTGTGGAGCTCTGTGATCCACTCACACATTTCACATTACTGTGAGTTGTGTTGCTGTGGAGCTCTGTGATCCACTCACACATTACTGTGAGTTGTATTGCTGTGGAGCTCTGTGATTCACTCACACATTGCACATTACTGTGAGTTGTGTTGCTGTGGAGCTCTGTGATTCACTCACACATTGCACATTACTGTGAGTTGTATTGCCGTGGAGCTCTGTGATCCACTCACATACTGCACATTACTGTGAGTTGTATTGCAGTGGAGCGCTGTGATCCACTCACATACTGCACATTACTGTGAGTTGTATTGCGGTGGAGCTCTGTGATCCACTCACATACTGCACATTACTGTGAGTTGTATTGCGGTGGAGCTCTGTGATCCACTCACATACTGCACATTACTGTGAGTTGTGTTGCTGTGGAGCTCTGTGATCCACTCACACATTGCACATTACTGTGAGTTGTGTTGCTGTGGAGCTCTGTGATTCACTCACACATTGCACATTACTGTGAGTTGTATTGCTGTGGAGCTCTGTGATCCACTCACACGTTGCACATTACTATGGAGCTCTGTGATCCACTCACACATTACTGTGAGATGTATTGCCGTGGAGCTCTGTGATCCACTCACACATTACTGTGAGTTGTATTGTGGTGGAGCTCTGTGATCCACTCACACATTGCACATTACTGTGAGTTGTGTTGCTGTGGAGCTCTGTGATCCACTCACACATTGCACATTACTGTGAGTTGTATTGCGGTGGAGCTCTGTGATCCACTCACATACTGCACATTACTGTGAGTTGTATTGCTGTGGAGCTCTGTGATCCACTCACACATTGCACATTACTGTGAGTTGTATTGCTGTGGAGCTCTGTGATCCACTCACACATTGCACATTAATGTGAGTTGTATTGCTGTGGAGCTCTGTGATCCACTCACACATTGCACATTACTGTGAGTTGTATTGCTGTGGAGCTCTGTAATCCACTCACACATTACTGTGAGTTGTATTGCTGTGGAGCTCTGTGATCCACTCACATTACTGTGAGTTGTATTGCGGTGGAGCTCTGTGATCCACTCACACATTGCACATTACTGTGAGTTGTATTGCTGTGGAGCTCTGTGATCCACTCACACATTACTGTGAGTTGAATTGCTGTGGAGCTCTGTGATCCACTCACACATTACTGTGAGTTGTATTTCTGTGGAGCTCTGTGATCCACTCACACATTGCACATTACTGTGAGTTGTATTGCTGTGGAGCTCTGTGATCCACTCACACGTTACTGTGAGTTGTATTGCTGTGAAGCTCTGTGATCCACTCACACATTACTGTGAGTTTTATTGCGGTGGAACTCTGTGATCCACTCACACATTGCACATTACTGTGGAGCTCTGTGATCCACTCACATATTACTGTGAGTTGTATTGCCGTGGAGCTCTGTGATCCACTCACACATTACTGTGAGTTGTATTGTGGTGGAGCTCTGTGATCCACTCACACATTGCACATTACTGTGAGTTGTGTTGCTGTGGAGCTCTGTGATCCACTCACATACTGCACATTACTGTGAGTTGTATTGCGGTGGAGCTCTGTGATCCACTCACATTACTGTGAGTTGTATTGCGGTGGAGCTCTGTGATCCACTCACACATTGCACATTACTGTGAGTTGTATTGCTGTGGAGCTCTGTGATCCACTCACACATTACTGTGAGTTGTATTGCTGTGGAGCTCTGTGATCCACTCACACATTACTGTGAGTTGTGTTGCTGTGGAGCTCTGTGATCCACTCACATACTGCACATTACTGTGAGTTGTATTGCGTTGGAGCTCTGTGATCCACTCACATTACTGTGAGTTGTATTGCGGTGGAGCTCTGTGATCCACTCACACATTGCACATTACTGTGAGTTGTATTGCTGTGGAGCTCTGTGATCCACTCACACATTGCACATTACTGTGAGTTGTATTGCTGTGGAGCTCTGTGATCCACTCACACATTACACATTACTGTGAGTTGTGTTGCTGTGGAGCTCTGTGATCCACTCACACATTGCACATTACTGTGAGTTGTGTTGCTGTGGAGCTCTGTGATCCACTCACACATTGCACATTACTGTGAGTTGTATTGCTGTGGAGCTCTGTGATCCACTCACACATTGCACATTACTGTGAGTTGTGTTGCTGTGGAGCTCTGTGATCCACTCACACATTGCACATTACTGTGAGTTGTGTTGCTGTGGAGCTCTGTGATTCACTCACACACTGCACATTACTGTGAGTTGTGTTGCTGTGGAGCTCTGTGATCCACTCACACACTGCACATTACTGTGAGTTGTGTTGCTGTGGAGCTCTGTGATCCACTCACACACTGCACATTACTGTGAGTTGTGTTGCTGTGGAGCTCTGTGATCCACTCACACATTGCACATTACTGTGAGTTGTGTTGCTGTGGAGCTCTGTTATCCACTCACATACTGCACATTACTGTGAGTTGTGTTGCTGTGGAGCTCTGTGATCCACTCACACATTGCACATTACTGTGAGTTGTATTGCTGTGGAGCTCTGTGATCCACTCACACATTACACATTACTGTGAGTTGTGTTGCTGTGGAGCTCTGTGATCCACTCACACATTGCACATTACTGTGAGTTGTGTTGCTGTGGAGCTCTGTGATCCACTCACACATTGCACATTACTGTGAGTTGTGTTGCTGTGGAGCTCTGTGATCCACTCACACATTGCACATTACTGTGAGTTGTGTTGCTGTGGAGCTCTGTGATCCACTCACACATTGCACATTACTGTGAGTTGTGTTGCTGTGGAGCTCTGTGATCCACTCACACATTGCACATTACTGTGAGTTGTATTGCTGTGGAGCTCTGTGATCCACTCACACATTGCACATTACTGTGAGTTGTGTTGCTGTGGAGCTCTGTGATCCACTCACACATTGCACATTACTGTGAGTTGTGTTGCTGTGGAGCTCTGTGATCCACTCACACATTACACATTACTGTGAGTTGTGTTGCTGTGGAGCTCTGTGATCCACTCACACATTGCACATTACTGTGAGTTGTGTTGCTGTGGAGCTCTGTGATCCACTCACACATTGCACATTACTGTGAGTTGTGTTGCTGTGGAGCTCTGTGATCCACTCACACATTGCACATTACTGTGAGTTGTGTTGCTGTGGAGCTCTGTGATCCACTCACACATTGCACATTACTGTGAGTTGTGTTGCTGTGGAGCTCTGTGATTCACTCACACACTGCACATTACTGTGAGTTGTGTTGCTGTGGAGCTCTGTGATCCACTCACACACTGCACATTACTGTGAGTTGTGTTGCTGTGGAGCTCTGTGATCCACTCACACATTGCACATTACTGTGAGTTGTGTTGCTGTGGAGCTCTGTGATCCACTCACACATTGCACATTACTGTGAGTTGTGTTGCTGTGGAGCTCTGTGATCCACTCACACATTGCACATTACTGTGAGTTGTGTTGCTGTGGAGCTCTGTGATTCACTCACACATTGCACATTACTGTGAGTTGTGTTGCTGTGGAGCTCTGTGATCCACTCACACATTGCACATTACTGTGAGTTGTGTTGCTGTGGAGCTCTGTGATCCACTCACACACTGCACATTACTGTGAGTTGTGTTGCTGTGGAGCTCTGTGATCCACTCACACATTGCACATTACTGTGAGTTGTGTTGCTGTGGAGCTCTGTGATCCACTCACACATTGCACATTACTGTGAGTTGTGTTGCTGTGGAGCTCTGTGATCCACTCACACATTGCACATTACTGTGAGTTGTGTTGCTGTGGAGCTCTGTGATCCACTCACACATTGCACATTACTGTGAGTTGTGTTGCTGTGGAGCTCTGTGATCCACTCACACATTGCACATTACTGTGAGTTGTGTTGCTGTGGAGCTCTGTGATCCACTCACACATTGCACATTACTGTGAGTTGTGTTGCTGTGGAGCTCTGTGATCCACTCACACATTGCACATTACTGTGAGTTGTGTTGCTGTGGAGCTCTGTGATCCACTCACACATTGCACATTACTGTGAGTTGTGTTTCTGTGGAGCTCTGTGATCCACTCACACATTGCACATTACTGTGAGTTGTGTTGCTGTGGAGCTCTGTGATCCACTCACACATTGCACATTACTGTGAGTTGTGTTGCTGTGGAGCTCTGTGATCCACTCACACATTGCACATTACTGTGAGTTGTGTTGCTGTGGAGCTCTGTGATCCACTCACACATTGCACATTACTGTGAGTTGTGTTGCTGTGGAGCTCTGTGATCCACTCACACATTGCACATTACTGTGAGTTGTATTGCTGTGGAGCTCTGTGATCCACTCACATACTGCACATTACTGTGAGTTGTATTGTGGTGGAGCTCTGTGATCCACTCACACATTGCACATTACTGTGAGTTGTATTGTGGTGGAGCTCTGTGATCCACTCACACATTGCACATTACTGTGAGTTGTATTGCGGTGGAGCTCTGTGATCCACTCACACATTGCACATTACTGTGAGTTGTGTTGCTGTGGAGCTCTGTGATTCACTCACACATTGCACATTACTGTGAGTTGTGTTGCTGTGGAGCTCTGTGATCCACTCACACATTGCACATTACTGTGAGTTGTGTTGCTGTGGAGCTCTGTGATCCACTCACACATTGCACATTACTGTGAGTTGTATTGCTGTGGAGCTCTGTGATCCACTCACATACTGCACATTACTGTGAGTTGTATTGTGGTGGAGCTCTGTGATCCACTCACACATTGCACATTACTGTGAGTTGTATTGTGGTGGAGCTCTGTGATCCACTCACACATTGCACATTACTGTGAGTTGTGTTGCTGTGGAGCTCTGTGATCCACTCACACATTGAACATTACTGTGAGTTGTATTGCGGTGGAGCTCTGTGATCCACTCACACATTGCACATTACAGTGAGTTGTGTTGCTGTGGAGCTCTGTGATCCACTCACACATTGCACATTACTGTGAGTTGTATTGCGGTGGAGCTCTGTGATCCACTCACACATTGCACATTACTGTGAGTTGTATTGCTGTGGAGCTCTGTGATCCACTCACACATTGCACATTACTGTGAGTTGTATTGCTGTGGAGCTCTGTGATCCACTCACACATTGCACATTACTGTGAGTTGTATTGCTGTGGAGCTCTGTGATCCACTCACACATTGCACATTACTGTGAGTTGTGTTGCTGTGGAGCTCTGTGATCCACTCACACATTGCACATTACTGTGAGTTGTGTTTCTGTGGAGCTCTGTGATCCACTCACACATTGCACATTACTGTGAGTTGTGTTGCTGTGGAGCTCTGTGATCCACTCACACATTGCACATTACTGTGAGTTGTGTTGCTGTGGAGCTCTGTGATCCACTCACACATTGCACATTACTGTGAGTTGTGTTGCTGTGGAGCTCTGTGATCCACTCACACATTGCACATTACTGTGAGTTGTGTTGCTGTGGAGCTCTGTGATCCACTCACACATTGCACATTACTGTGAGTTGTGTTGCTGTGGAGCTCTGTGATCCACTCACACATTGCACATTACTGTGAGTTGTGTTGCTGTGGAGCTCTGTGATCCACTCACACATTGCACATTACTGTGAGTTGTGTTGCTGTGGAGCTCTGTGATTCACTCACACATTGCACATTACTGTGAGTTGTGTTGCTGTGGAGCTCTGTGATCCAATCACACATTGCACATTACTGTGAGTTGTGTTGCTGTGGAGCTCTGTGATCCACTCACACATTGCACATTACTGTGAGTTGTATTGCTGTGGAGCTCTGTGATCCACTCACATACTGCACATTACTGTGAGTTGTATTGTGGTGGAGCTCTGTGATCCACTCACACATTGCACATTACTGTGAGTTGTATTGTGGTGGAGCTCTGTGATCCACTCACACATTGCACATTACTGTGAGTTGTATTGCGGTGGAGCTCTGTGATCCACTCACACATTGCACATTACTGTGAGTTGTGTTGCTGTGGAGCTCTGTGATTCACTCACACATTGCACATTACTGTGAGTTGTGTTGCTGTGGAGCTCTGTGATCCACTCACACATTGCACATTACTGTGAGTTGTGTTGCTGTGGAGCTCTGTGATCCACTCACACATTGCACATTACTGTGAGTTGTATTGCTGTGGAGCTCTGTGATCCACTCACATACTGCACATTACTGTGAGTTGTATTGTGGTGGAGCTCTGTGATCCACTCACACATTGCACATTACTGTGAGTTGTATTGTGGTGGAGCTCTGTGATCCACTCACACATTGCACATTACTGTGAGTTGTGTTGCTGTGGAGCTCTGTGATCCACTCACACATTGCACATTACTGTGAGTTGTATTGCGGTGGAGCTCTGTGATCCACTCACACATTGCACATTACTGTGAGTTGTGTTGCTGTGGAGCTCTGTGATCCACTCACACATTGCACATTACTGTGAGTTGTATTGCGGTGGAGCTCTGTGATCCACTCACACATTGCACATTACAGTGAGTTGTGTTGCTGTGGAGCTCTGTGATCCACTCACACATTGCACATTACTGTGAGTTGTATTGCGGTGGAGCTCTGTGATCCACTCACACATTGCACATTACTGTGAGTTGTATTGCGGTGGAGCTCTGTGATCCACTCACACATTGCACATTACTGTGAGTTGTATTGCTGTGGAGCTCTGTGATCCACTCACACATTGCACATTACTGTGAGTTGTATTGCTGTGGAGCTCTGTGATCCACTCACACATTGCACATTACAGTGAGTTGTATTGCGGTGGAGCTCTGTGATCCACTCACACATTGCACATTGCTGTGAGTTGTATTGCTGTGGAGCTCTGTGATCCACTCACACATTGCACATTACTGTGAGTTGTGTTGCTGTGGAGCTCTGTGATCCACTCACACATTGCACATTACTGTGAGTTGTATTGCGGTGGAGCTCTGTGATCCACTCACACATTGCACATTACTGTGAGTTGTATTGCGGTGGAGCTCTGTGATCCACTCACACATTGCACATTACTGTGAGTTGTGTTGCTGTGGAGCTCTGTGATCCACTCACATACTGCACATTACTGTGAGTTGTATTGCTGTGGAGCTCTGTGATCCACTCACATACTGCACATTACTGTGAGTTGTGTTGCTGTGGAGCTCTGTGATCCACTCACACATTGCACATTGCTGTGAGTTGTATTGCTGTGGAGCTCTGTGATCCACTCACACATTGCACATTACTGTGAGTTGTGTTGCTGTGGAGCTCTGTGATCCACTCACACATTGCACATTACGGTGAGTTGTATTGCTGTGGAGCTCTGTGATCCACTCACACATTGCACATTACTGTGAGTTGTATTGCGGTGGAGCTCTGTGATCCACTCACACATTGCACATTACTGTGAGTTGTATTGCGGTGGAGCTCTGTGATCCACTCACACATTGCACATTGCTGTGAGTTGTATTGCGGTGGAGCTCTGTGATCCACTCACATACTGCACATTACTGTGAGTTGTGTTGCTGTGGAGCTCTGTGATCCACTCACACATTGCACATTGCTGTGAGTTGTATTGCTGTGGAGCTCTGTGATCCACTCACACATTGCACATTACTGTGAGTTGTGTTGCTGTGGAGCTCTGTGATCCACTCACACATTGCACATTACGGTGAGTTGTATTGCTGTGGAGCTCTGTGATCCACTCACACATTGCACATTACTGTGAGTTGTATTGCGGTGGAGCTCTGTGATCCACTCACACATTGCACATTACTGTGAGTTGTATTGCGGTGGAGCTCTGTGATCCACTCACACATTGCACATTGCTGTGAGTTGTATTGCGGTGGAGCTCTGTGATCCACTCACACATTGCACATTACTGTGAGTTGTATTGCTGTAAACAGATATGAGTGTTTTAGAGCAGTAAAACGTAGAATGTTGATGATATTTCATCGCTGAATGGGCAGTTGTTTTGTAAAAATTGCAATAAGCGAATGAATGCTAACTTTAGCCATGGTTTGTGAGTAAGTGGCTATATGAATAAATAGTAATGCAAAACCTTGGATATCTTGTATATCTATTGCAGTTTGGGCAATATTGTAAAGCAGGAGATAGGAGAGGCTACATTTATACAAAATGAATAAAGAGAATGGAACATTTTATTTCTAGGAAACAAAAGTTAAACATAATATAGAGTTAGTACTAAAAACACCTTGAGGAAAGTTATTTTCTGTGCCCGAGAAATCGTTTTGTATCAATATCAGCAAAAGGCGCACGCGTTAAATGATTCTTTCACTGAAGTTATTATTTACAGCAAGATGCAATACTCTAGGTGTTCAAAGTTCTCCTTCCAAGTGAGGATTGCATCAATGTGAAATAGTACGCTGCCTTATTCTGTATAGTGGGGTCATGTTTGAGGTTCTCCAGCCTTCTCCAAATATCAGGTCATCTCCTGCCCCCTCCATGGCATAGAAGATATGCTTAGGGACCTCTGCTAGTTTTTAGGCAAGTGTTTTTTTTTTGTTTATTCTGTCCAGCAATAGAAACTATCTGGTGGCCACTGTGGATTCCTGAACACCCAGGCTTGTCCAATACAAAGAGCTCCAGATAACGAAGATGAAGTAGGTTGCCCAGAGGTATGTACCACTTGTTTTGCTTCTTATTAGGACTGTGTTATGATGTGCTGTTCACGTTGGACACCAGTGTGTGTGGACTTTCGGCAAAACACAGAGAAAAAATAACCTAGGCACTAAAAAACGTAGAAGATGAACCTTCATTCTGATATTTTGCTTAGACTTGTCACCCTGATAAAATAAGATTTATAGTTTTTGATGGAATACTCGGTGCATTCCTGGGAATTCCTTAATAGTGTCTGCCACGTGTCTTGCTCGTCTTGATCTTCTGGGGGAAGTAGAAGATACAGAAAACGAAGGCCAGGAGAATGAAGACAGATGACAGGCGAGTTCCCAGGAAAATCCAGGCCAATGATGATTTTGATATATTGGTGATGTTAATCGGACAGAAGCAAACAAATGATGTTTGTGGTGTCATTGTGGTTTTGAAGTCTTGAAAATCTAAAACCAAATAAAAGATACAGGTAATCCTGTGACACTTACTCAACTCTGATAGTTTAATAAGACCTGTGCCACCATAAGGTGGATCTAGCCAGTACTCCGCTAAGAGGCCTGGTCCAACACTGGAGCCTGCATGGGGGTTCACTCTAATGCTATTTAATGCAGTTGGATAGACAGAAATGTCTCAGCTAACTGTATATAAATAGAAACATACTAATGGACAATATCCTTTACCGAGCTGTACTTACAACTCTCGTTCTAACCATGTCTTGTTATGGCAGGTGGGACTGATGTCAGGCCATTTACTCCCAACACATAAAGGAAGTCCAAGTGGAGAGAAGAAGAATCCCGAGTACAGCCTGTAGCACTGGAGCTGTGTATCTGGTTTCTGTGTGTCTTGTGTATAGGTATCTGGGTGTCTGGCAGTGTGTATTGGTAACTGTATGTCTGTATGTGTCTGTGTGTCCATCAGTGAGTAACTGTGTGTCTGGAATACACAACCTTAAGTGTGTCATTTCTGTGTCTGGAAGCATGTGTGTGAGTGTATCTGGGGTTCCCTGTTACCCTAAAGTGTGGTACCATGTGCCATGTTGATATTATTGAAATGAATAGGATGTTACCCTGTCTTTACATACCGCTCTCCAGCACAGTGACGGTGATGGTAACGGAGTCAGACTGAGAAGCATCATATATCGTTACCCTGTATTTTCCACTGTCTTTCTTTTGCAGTTGGTTAATGATTAGAGACCCATTCTCTGGCACGATACGCATCCTTCGCTCATAGCCGCTTGATGGGAAATGTGAGGTAGAGTTTTCCTTTTTGGTGCATACGCCGAGAGTAGTGGGCGAAGTCCCGTCCAATTCCCATTTTATCCGGAGAACATCCTTTGGATTGGTTAGACTGTAGGATGTGGACAGAACGACGGAGCTGCCCTCATATTCATCTATAGATAACTGGCCAGCAGAAATGGAAAGAGCACAAACCGAACCTAGGAGAGAGTGAAAAATAAAGAAAATAAATCATTGTATTTTAATGTTCATTCTAAGTGCATAACCAACCTCTCAGATAGCCAAACCTCGGGCCACTTACCCTGCTTGCAAACCCACCTCTCCGTCCTAAACACAGCATGTCCAAGATGGTTTTCTTTGGTTTTGCAAGTGAAATATATTCATCCATACATGACCAAAAAACACACCAAACTTCCCCACTGGGCCACCAGGGAATCATTATTATATCACTTGCTAGGCCACCAGGGAAGCATTATTATATCACTTGCTAGGCCACCAGGGAAGCATTATTATATCACTTGCTGGACCACCAGGGAAGCATTATTATATCACTTGCTGGACCACCAGGGAATCATTATTATATCACTTGCTGGACCACCAGGGAAGCATTATTATATCACTTGCTGGGCCACCAGGGAATCATTATTATATCACTTGCTAGGCCACCAGGGAAGCATTATTATATCACTTGCTGGGCCACCAGGGAAGCATTATTATATCACTTGCTAGGCCACCAGGGAAGCATTATTATATCACTTGCTGGGCCACCAAGGAAGCATTATTATATCACTTGCTAGGCCACCAGGGAAGCATTATTATATCACTTGCTGGGCCACCAGGGAAGCATTATTATATCACTTGCTGGGCCACCAGGGAAGCATTATTATATCACTTGCTGAGCCACCAGGGAAGCATTATTATCACTTGCTGGGCCACCAGGGAAGCATTATTATATCACTTGCTGGACCACCAGGGAAGCATTATTATCACTTGCTGGGCCACCAGGGAAGCATTATTATCACTTGCTGGGCCACCAGGGAAGCATTATTATCACTTGCTGGGCCACCAGGGAAGCATTATTATCACTTGCTGGGCCACCAGGGAAGCATTATTATCACTTGCTGGGCCACCAGGGAAGCATTATTATCACTTGCTGGACCTACGGGAATCGTTATTATCACATTAGAAAAAAATGAAAGCAGAATAGGGGACAGAACACACATCCAGCCAATGCACCTCACACACCCCAAACGCAGCCACCACACATTACATTGCTTTTTTTGCAGTGGAGCTCTATGATACTGTTGTGCAAAATTCACATTACTCTTGGTGTTTTTTTTTAGCAATGGAGCTCTGTGATAAACCACTATGAACATCACTTTTACTGTGGAGGAGCTCTGTGATCCACTTATAACCACTGCCCATTAGTGTGAGTTTTACAGCTGTGGAGCTCTGTGATCCACTTGTACACACTGACTGCATATTACTGAGTTTTACAGCTGTGGAGCTCTGTGATCCACTCGTACACACTGCATATTACTGAGTTTTACAGCTGTGGAGCTCTGTGATACCCCCATACACACTGCATATTACAGAGTTTTACAGCTGTGGAGCTCTGTAATGTGCTAGCTCAGTTTATATATAATACATAATACTAAGTATCATTTTGCCTGTAGAATTTGCACGTATCCAACTGGAAGACAGCTAGCAGTAATTGGTTTAATATGTTAATTTATGAATGACCGCCTTTTCACTTTCTATTTACAATATACTGTGTGCGGGGTACTCAGTGAATTTAAACCTGAGCTCGGTATGAGTGCCAGAACACTGTCTATATTTTCTATACATTTTGAGTGCAGTATTTGGTGATATTTAGAAATGTTGCAATATATATTGAGTCAAAGTAAAAGACAAACTATTATTACACCTATTTTATACTATTAACCCATCTAGAGGAACTCGCTCTAATTATTCCATCGGTAAAGGTGTAGTCTAGGCTTCAAACCACCACAACCACTGTAGTGTGTAGCGTGTCGGCAGTCTCCTGGTGCTCTGCTACTGTATGTTATTGAAATGTTTTAAAATGGTTTCACACTTAGCTGGATTCCACGTTCCTGTACGGTAACAGTTCTGGATAATAAGCTAAAGCATAACTCCAGATTTACCAAGAGGTTTCAACTATTTCTCATGTGAACCTGAGGTCAGTTATGTAATAACGCCATGCAAGCATTGTATATAGAATGGACAAGCACTTAACTAAAAGGCATAATGAAGGTATTATAACTGGACATAACAGAACTGGAAGGAGTAATACATTCTAATGGTACCTGAGATACCGAGGGTATTATAATGATCTCCCTTACCTGGGATACTGAGGGTATTATAATGATCTCCCTTACCTGGGATACTGAGGGTATTATAATGATCTCCCTTACCTGGGATACTGAGGGTATTATAATGATCTCCCTTACCTGGGATACTGAGGGTATTATAATGATCTCCCTTACCTGGGATACTGAGGGTATTATAATGATCTCCCTTACCTGGGATACTGAGGGTATTATAATGATCTCCCTTACCTGGGATACTGAGGGTATTATAATGATCTCCCTTACCTGGGGTACTGAGGGTATTATAATGATCTCCCTTACCTGGGATACTGAGGGTATTATAATGATCTCCCTTACCTGGGATACTGAGGGTATTATAATGATCTCCCTTACCTGGGATACTGAGGGTATTATAATGATCTCCCTTACCTGGGATACTGAGGGTATTATAATGATCTCCCTTACCTGGGATACTGAGGGTATTATAATGATCTCCCTTACCTGGGATACTGAGGGTATTATAATGATCTCCCTTACCTGGGATACTGAGGGTATTATAATGATCTCCCTTACCTGGGGTACTGAGGGTATTATAATGATCTCCCTTACCTGGGATACTGAGGGTATTATAATGATCTCCCTTACCTGGGATACTGAGGGTATTATAATGATCTCCCTTACCTGGGATACTGAGGGTATTATAATGATCTCCCTTACCTGGGATACTGAGGGTATTATAATGATCCCATTTACCTGGGATACTGAGGGTATTACAATGATCTCCCTTACCTGGGATACTGAGGGTATTATAATGATCTCCCTTACCTGGGATACTGAGGGTATTATAATGATCCCCTTTACCTGGGATACTGAGGGTATTACAATGATCCCCTTACCTGGGATACTGAGGGTATTATAATGATTCCCTTACCTGGGATACTGAGGGTAGAATACTGATCTCCCTTACCTGGGATACTGAGGGTATTATAATGATCTCCCTTACCTGGGATACTGAGGGTATTATAATGATCTCCCTTACCTGGGATACTGAGGATATTATAATGACCTCCCTTACCTGGGATACTGAGGGTATTATAATGACCTCCCTTACCTGGGATACTGAGGGTATTATAATGATCCCCTTACCTGGGATACTGAGGGTATTATAATGATCTCCCTTACCTGAGATACTGAGGGTATTATAATGATCTCCCTTACCTGGGATACTGAGAGCATTATAATGATCCCCCTTACCTGGGATACTGAGGGCATTATAATGATCCCCCTTACCTGGGATACTGAGGGTATTATAATGACCTCCCTTACCTGGGATACTGAGGGTATTATAATGATCGCCTTACCTGGGATACTGAGGGTATTATAATGATCCCCTTACCTGGGATACCGAGGATATTATAATGATCCCCTTTACCTGGGATACTGAGGGTAGAATACTGATCTCCCTTACCTGTGATAATAAGGATTTGCAGACACAGTGATGTGGTGGTCTCAGAGCTCATTCTTAAGACACAGAAGTAGACTGTAGCCATCACCCTGTCTCTGTGCACACAGGAAGCCTGTATTATGTAGGTGTCAGATATTAATAGGTAACCACTCTGTGATACTTCCTGTATATTCGGGGAAATCCAGTGCAGCATGCCATCCGGCCCTTAACCCCTTAAGGACACATGACATGTGTGGCATGTCATGATTCCCTTTTATTCCAGACGTTTGGTCCTTAAGGGGTTAAAAGGGAAGATTTATACACAGCGATGTATTTAGGATTGTGAACATGTTGTAGTGGACCTAATGTCCTCCCCCCTGGCCCCCACTCCTGAGTGGTGGGTGGGGGCCCTAAATACTAATAAGGAGGGGTGGAACCTAAAGTCCTCCCCCCTGGCCCCCACCCCTGAGCGGTGGTTGGGGGCCCTAAATACTAATAAGGGGGGGCACCTAATGTCCTCCCCCCTGGCCTCCACCCCTGAGCAGTGGGTGGGTGCCCTAACTAACAATAAGAGGGGGGACCTATTGTCCTCCCCCCTGGCCCCCACCCCAGAGCCATAGGCTGCTCACTGTTTAATAGACATGCCCCTACTCGCGGTATAGCGAGTAGGGGCATAATTTACTAATACTAAGTAATCTTTACTTAGTATTAGTAAATCTGGCTGAAAGACCTGTTACGACACTCACCGCCAGGGGAACGAAGCCGCCGTTTAGTGAATAATCCCCTTTCTCCAGAAATGCAGTTTTAATCCAGTCGATCGTCAAACTCCCAAACGGAGCATACGAACGCGGCAACTCCCAATCAGCAATTCAGTCGAAATCCTTCCACAGCTAGAAATAACGAAAAGTACTGTCCCAATAATAAATCCCTCCACAAACGAGACCAAGCTCCGTCTTGAAGGTCAAACAGGAATGTGTTTAACCCCTTAAGGACCAAACTTCTGGAATAAAAAGGAATCATGACATGTCACACATGTCATGTGTCCTTAAGGGGTTAATGGGGGCTACCTGCCCGGTATTTATGCGAGTCTCCACAAGGTGGACACTCCCCTAGGGGACCTTGTGGAAGACTGTACGATATATTGGACAGTAGCCAATCGCAGTGGCTTCAACATAAGCCCTTCCCATTTTACCCATAAATCCTTCTTCTCTATCCCGGAGATAATTAGGAAGAAACCTAATTATCTCCCAGGATAGAGACAATCGCCATTTTAAAATACAGTAGGAAAAATACAATTAAATACATAACTTGAGAAATACCGAATGCATATGGTTCGTGTAACGTATCCCCAGATAGCCTGGATCTGAGTGCATATTTCTACCGAATAGCGCTCAGATCCGATGTACCTAGTCCAATCGCCATGGAGTCAAAGTCTCTCACAGTCCTTCGGTATACGAATGACTCCATGGGACGGCTATCTGGGTAAAGTCCATACGAATGATATAAACTCCCGAACTGACCGGTGTTCGTACGCCTCGACGAAATAGAAGGCAGGCGGCGGCTTGCAGCGGTGTTCGGCAGATAGAGTATCCGTTTTTAGTTCCATGGGATTTGCACCGAACACCGCTGATTCTCCTCGTGTCCCAAAATGGCCGCCGCCTCGTGGTCGGCATACGAACGACGACCACCCGTACAAATGGAATGGAGAGGTGTCTGCGGTTAACCGCAACGTTCTAATTGAGGCCAAAAGGTTAACTAGCAGCACACTCCTCTCCTGGGTGGCCGTCCGTTCGGTAGTTCAATCGGTACTTGAGGAAACACACAAACAGGGGCATACGGACAGGAAATCCAGCAAAATGAAGGCAAACAGACGAACCAACAATATAAGTCTATACAGATGGATCTGTCACAAGACCAATTTAGGTCTTTCAGTCTTTTAGTAGATAGCTCCTTAATACCGTGGGAATTAGGGAGTTATCTACAGGTCTTGGGCCTGGAGAGGACTGCTTGCCAGCCTCTTGCCATGTGATTATGGTCCCTGGGAGATTGGGCCCTTTAAAAACAGTATTCGGCCATACCAGAGTGCATGTCACTCATTCTGGCCCTTTAAACACAGTGGGGCCATTCGGTACTTGCCCTGTGTGAGCGGTGATACCCCCAGATAGCTATGCCATGGAGCCTATTCATATAATGAAAGACTATGGCAAAGACTTTGGCTCCATGGCAATTAAACTGTATTTGTGTGGTCTGCGTGCCATTCACCTAATAATGTGCACGCAGACCTGAGCTATCTGGGGATATGTTACATGTCTGTATTTAATGTATAAAAAAGTAACTTTATGTATTTTAAAGTGTTTTACTGTCTTTGTGTAACCATGTGCTCAATGGAGTCTGCCTCTATCCCTGGATAATTGGATTACTTCCCCCCCCATTGTCTCCAGGATAGAGGCCTCTGTAAAACCTGTGTGAGACAGATTTTGCCATGCTGCCAGCCAGGGCCCAAAATATACTTTTACTAACTTTTGAACCCCTGGTCTGATTCATGCCATTACAGGGGGCAGAGACAAGTGGTCCTGTCCCCCAGCAGCAGTGTACCTTGCAGGGAGAGGAGAGCAGCGTCCTCCCTTCCCAGCGGCAAGGTGAGCTACAGGGATGCTGGTCGGTCGGCTCAGATCCCCAGCGGCAGTGTGATATACAGGGAATTGGGAGCCCAGTCTCCATTCCCCAGCGGCAGAGTGTCCTACTGGGAATAGAGAGCCCAGTCTCCTTTCCCCAGCAGCAGGACTCTGTATTGGGAGCAGAGACAGTCGGTCTCCCTCCCCCGCGGCTGGAAGTATGTTTGGGAGAGGAGCTGGTTACCCCCTCTCCCCAGCGGCAGCTTAATGTACCAGGGGGAGACAGTAAGCCCCACAACTGTGCAGATGGGACCGTGGTCTCTGCACATACAGCACAGGGGGTAGGGATGGTCGGTCCTGCCCCCCAGCGACCGGGCTGTTTAGCCAAAGAGGAGACAACCGGTCTCTCTTCCCAGCGGCAGCCTGATTTCCAGGAGGAGGTGATGGTGGATCCCGCCACCTTACAGCAACCAGCGTCCTGGGGAGTGGAGGCAACCTGCCTCCCTCTCCTCAACCAGCCAGAGGTACCTGAGGTAGTGGACCTCATAGATTTGTCCTGGAGACACACGCAGATGGCAGGTGGAGATGGGACCGAGGTCTCTCCACCGGCCCTACAGGGATGCTGGGTACCCGGCCCAGATCCCCAGCGGCAGTGCATCTCACAGGTAGAGGAGACAACCGGTCTCTCTTCCCAGTGGCAGCCTGAGTTCCAGGAGGAGGTGATGGTGGATCCCTCCACCTTACAGCAACCAGCGTCCTGGGGAGTGGGGGCAGCCGGCCTCCCCCTCCCACCGCAGCAGGAGATACCGGCTGAGGGGGAAAACAACCCTAAACACACTAGCACAGATGGGACCGCAGTCTCTGTGCCAGTCCTACAGGGATGCTCGACGGGCGGTCCAGATCCCCAACCTTCCCCGCAGGGATACCAAGAGGAGGTAAGCAAGCATTCCCCTCCCCTGCTACATCCCGACCGGATCCTGGGGGCAGTGGATGAGCCTACGATACCCACTGACCCCCTTCCAGCTGAAGAGCTGGCATCCGGGCAGAGTGTTGCTAGCCTCTGCCCTCCCTTTTTCCCTGGTCCAGAGCCTGATTTACCGCAGGCTAACCCAGCGGAAGAGCTGGCAGCAGAGCAGAGCGCCGCTGGCCTCTGCCCCCCAAGTAACCCCAGCTGTCTGCCTAGCTGCGCCAGGGAGACCGAGGAGGCTGAACTGTCCCACTACAACCTGGAACCTACAGGCCAGTACCATTTATTGTGGGGGGGTTACTATGTGAACTGTTTACTGTGGGTGGGCTGCCCGACTAACCTAGGTACTGACCAGCAGAAGGTCAGGTACCTGTTTAGTCTTCCCCCCAAAGGGAAGATGTGTGACGAAGTGCCCTTCGCCACTTGGGCCTGGAGAGGACTGCTTGCCAGCCTCTTGCCATGTGATTATGGTCCCTGGGAGGCCCTTTAAAAACAGTATTCGGCCATACCAGAGTGCATGTCACTCATTCTGGCCCTTTAAACACAGTGGGGCCATTCAGTACTTGCCCTGTGTGAGCGGTGATACCCCCAGATAGCTATGCCATGGAGCCTATTCATATAATGAAAGACTATGGCAAAGACTTTGGCTCCATGGCAATTAAACTGTATTTGTGTGGTCTGCGTGCCATTCACCTAATAATGTGCACGCAGACCTGAGCTATCTGGGGATATATTACATGTCTGTGTTTAATGTATAAAAAGTAACTTTATGTATTTTAAAGTGTTTTACTGTCTTTGTGTAACCATGTGCTCAATGGAGTCTGCCTCTATCCCTGGATAATTGGATTACTTCCCCCCATTGTCTCCAGGATAGAGGCCTCTGTAAAACCTGTGTGAGCCAGATTTTGCCATGCTGCCAGCCAGGGCCCAAAATATACTTTTACTAACTTTTGAACCCCTGGTCTGATTCATGACATTTTGTAATATGTTGTTCCCCTGTATGGATTGATTGTGGATATGTATTTTTATGTGAATGTGATGTATGGTTTTAAAGTTACAGAGTATGTGTGGAAACTGTATTTTTACTGTATGTAATAATTATGTTAATTGCTTATCTGAGGGGAGGGGATGTGTGGGTTGTACTGTTACTTGATTGTTGTTTTATGCCTCCCCCTGGGTGTGTCCTGTATGTGCACAACTGTAATAAAAAGCAGGCTGGGTGTTCCAGACCTGAGACCACTGCTTGACCCTCAAAACGGAGCCTTGTCTCGTTCTTGGGGGGGATTCACTGTATGCTGTTGGAGACTGATTGCTAGGAGTGTAAGCTGATGTATGCTTTTCCTGTTTGTCTGCTAGCAGCTATTCGTGAGGTTCCAGTTTGGAGTGCTATTTTGTATCCAGTTGGGGAGTTTGGTGTTCTGCAGTAGCTGTGCCTGTCTCTCAGAAAGGGACATATCGCCTAAACGGATTTTAACCCCTTGTCTGCTGAAACGGTCGTTACATCTACTTATTCATTCCTGTCATTACATTGACTGGCAAAGTAACTTACATTTTATATGAATGTATGTTACTTGATTGTTGTAAGTTTTGCAAATGCTTACAGCTGAATACTGGCTATGTATACAGTGTGTGACCTTTATGGGCAAAGCAACACAGTCCTCTAGGGTAACAGGTATAGAACAACAGTCTCTTATGCAAATAAGATGTGGTTTATTTACATCGTACACAGAAATCCATGCAGCAATCAGTTTGTTCAAAACTGCAGCAAAACAGAAAGGAAAGTCTACAAACAAATTCCTTGCTCAAATTCGAGCACTTACTAAACATAAAGTAATGTCCCTTACTAAACCAGTGTAATAATCTAAACAAATCAACACAATAAACATTGGTTTCACCAACCTTTAACACTTTTTCTGGTGCTGCTCTGCACAGACCTGCTCCCTGCAGGTCAGATTGTATCTCTCCCCTTTCTGCTCTGAGACCTGCTAATTAAAGCCTCAGCAGTTGCTAATTGAGCAGGTGAATGAGTACAGGCTATGCAGGATTCTGGGTCCTAAATACCTTCTTTCTATTACCCTCCCATAGACTCTGTCACAAGTGTAACATTCTTCTTCTTCCACTGGGTAAGTATATTAGTACTTAGGCAATACTGTGCTTCGGCACTTTCGGAACTTCGGCACTTCAGCACTTCGGAACTTTGACACTTCGGAAATTCGTTAATTTCAGAACTTCAGCAATCCGGCAATTCATTTATTCGGACATTCGGAAGTACTCGAATGTCCGAATTGCCCGAAATTCGGGCCGAAATGAATTGCACATGTCTAGCTCTGATCTGAGTGCCCAACATATCCAAAAAGCACTCAGATCTGTTCGGTAGGTAATAACCCAAAACAGTTCCATGAGAATGAGGGGGACGGCTGGTCAGCTTTTGGGGGTTCCTGTGTGAACACTGACGAACGCTCCCTGTGGCTATTAGGGAGTGAATGCTCCCCCAGTCGGTAGTTCATATCTCCCGAATGTCGTTTGTCTAAGTGGTTGGGAAGTAGAACAGGAAGTGGTACGAACTCAGCCAGGTTCGTGGACTTGCGTGGCCTAAAATAGTTACCGGCGAACGACGACCATGTACCACTGCCGGGAGACAAATTAACCACGTGCATTCGGTTATACGAATGGTGGCAACCCAGGGAAAGCACTTCAGTTAATGTGTCATGGTGTTAATTTGTGGTTAACTGTAGTGGAATCGCTGCCTGTTCGTGGGTTTTCCTTCTCTTTTAATGTGTTTCCTCAGTATTTTCATTTATTGTTCCCACTCCCCGTTCGGGAGTGCTCCCCGAAGGGAATTCATTTACCTCCTGAACGGGGACCACCTCAATACCTTATTTATAAAGTTAGGTTAGAATGTTCACAACTCACAACATAAGTGTCAAAACCGCAAACCGCAAGGGAAACAATTAATGAATGCTTCCCTGGGTGGCTGCCAATCGTACAGGCAAACACCACCAGGGGGAGCATATGTGGATTGTTTCCTGACTCGTTCGTCTCCTGAACAAGGACCTCCCTGGTGCCCCATTAGATTGTTCACACTTAATCAGAACGTTTGCACTCACAACATAGGTGTGAAACCGCAAGGGAATTAATTAATGAGTGCTTCCCTGGGTGGCCGCCGTTTGTATAGACGGGAAGCATTCATACTCCGAAAGGAGTCTCTCATGATGTGTGTAATTGGTGGCAGTGTACTCTGTACTGTGAATGGCGGCTGGCACAATGTGTGTAAGTAGGGGGCCGTACCTTGTACAGCGTACGGAGTCTCTCATGATGTGTGTAATTGGTGGCGGTGTACTCTGTACTGTGAATGGCGGCTGGCACAATGTGTGTAAGTAGGGGGTCGTACCTTGTACAGCGTACGGAGTCTCTCATGATGTGTGTAATTGGAGGCAGTGTACTCTGTACTGTGAATGGTGGCTGTCACAATGTGTGTAAGTAGGGGGCCGTACCTTGTACAGCGTACGGAGTCTCTCATGATGTGTGTAATTGGTGGCAGTGTACTCTGTACTGTGAATGGCGGCTGTCACAATGTGTGTAAGTAGGGGGCCGTACCTTGTACAGCGTACGGAGTCTCTCATGATGTGTGTAATTGGTGGCAGTGTACTCTTTACTGTGAATGGCGGCTGTCACAATGTGTGTAAGTAGGGGGCCGTACCTTGTACAGCGTACGGAATCTCTCATGATGTGTGTAATTGGAGGCAGTGTACTCTGTACTGTGAATGGCGGCTGTCACAATGTGTGTAAGTAGGGGGCCGTACCTTGTACAGCATACGGAATCTCTCATGATGTGTGTAATTGGTGGCAGTGTACTCTGTACTGTGAATGGCGTCTGGCACAATGTGTGTAAGTAGGGGGCCGTACCTTGTACAGCGTACGGAGTCTCTCATGATGTGTGTAATTGGAGGCGGTGTACTCTGTACTGTGAATGGCGGTTGTGGCGAAACCAACCTCGCCACTGGGCCCTGGAGAAGCCTGTTTGCTAGCCTCCTACCTGCTGACTATGGCCCCTGGGTTATTTGGGGCATATTGTACTGTATATTGCTGCTACTGGCCCTTTTAACAGCATCTATGGACATATTGGGACTTTTGGGACTACTGTCCCTTTAAGACTGTGATACATATTCTAGTGTACTGCCTGTAATATTATATGTGTATTTGTGTGTTAAGTTTATCCTGGGTGATTTGTATGCAGCATTCACCTGATTGTTCGGTAGAATAACTCCATTCAGTATATTGAGTGAAACTACCGAACAACCAGACCACCCAGGAATGAGTGTGCCTCCAATTACCGTTTGCAACAATGTTGCAAACGGGTAATTGGCAATCAGTGCAGTGTGGTCTGTGTCCTCTGGGTGGCCGCCATTCGGGAGCCGAACACGTGGCGGCGGCCATCTTAAACTACCGAACAGCGGTGTTTTGCCGTCGAGTGTCTGGAACTGAAATCGGACACTCGACTAGGCAAACACCGCTGAGACCTCCAGACTTCCAGGATTTCGTGGGGAAACTACCGAACGGCCCGCCATTCGGGAGAAAGAAACTCACGAACTAGGGGATTCATGCGAATCCCCCTTAGTCTCTATAACACCAGTAATTCGTCTGTTTCATTCCCTTTTCTGTGACCGACCGCAGGGCCAAAATGCATGGAACTGTTTTCGGATACTTTACCCATGCGGTCGGTCAAATCTTTGGAACCCCATATCTCCCGAACTGTTCATCCGAATGACTTGAATTTTGGATATGTTTCCCCCTGAATAAGGGCTATCCAGCAATGCTGGATTTAAAGGTGTACCCCCTGTTTTTGGAGTACATCCAGAACTTGGCTGGAAAAGTGTACCGGATAATTGGGTTTAATGTTATCTGAGGGGAGGGGATGTGTGGGCTGAACCATGTATGTGATTGGTTATTTTATGCCTCCCCCTGGGTGTGGCCTGTATGTGGATTATTGTAATAAAAGCCAGGCTGGATGAGCCAGTCCAGAGTTCCTGTTTTACCCTCAAAGTGATGTGTCGTCTCATTATTGGGGGGAAGGATTTATTGCATGCTGTTCCAGTTGACTGCTAGGAGTACAAGCCTATTCGTATGGTTCCTATTCAATGGTCTACAGCATTCATATGCTTGGGAGAATTTAAAAGGTTTCTCGGATTCGGTGATTGTGGTGTCTGCCAGAGTGCTTGGAGTCCTCAGGAAGCACTAGGAGCATCCATTAACGGAGGTACCAAGTCGGGGTGCCAGGCGATCCGTTACATTGGTGCCAAGCGGTGGGATGGCGTCCTAGTGTGAGGTAAAGCAGCTCGGAGACACAGTTCGTTTGGATTACAAAGGGAGGACAACGCTAGTACCCGTACAGCGTCCCTATCCACAAAAGAAGCAACTGCAGCAGAGCAAGCATGGCGCCTGGCTACACTCAGGAGCAGTTGGAAAGACAGGTTGCCATACGGCTGGCTTTCTTTGGACCCAACCCCTCTGAGAAAATTGTGCAGCTCATAAGGGAATCAACGGCAGATTTCCTGCAGCGCCTAGCAGATTTAGACAAAAAGGGAGCTGAAGGGGTCGTCCTTCCTCCCCAGCGGCAGTCTACGGTTCAGGGAGAGGAACCTGTTATCCCCTCTCCCCAGCGGCTGAAGGTGTGTAAGGGAGAGGAGTTTGTTACCCCCTCTCCCCACCGACAACCTAACCCACCAAGGGGAGACAGTAAACCCCTCACCAGCGCAGATGGGACCGTGGTCTCTGCGCCCTGCCTACAGGGAGTACAGAGGGTCAGCCCTGCTCCCCAGCTGCTGAAAGTGTGTAAGGGAGAGGAGTTTGTTACCCCCTCTCCCCACCGGCAGCTTAGCACACCAAGGGGAGACAGTAAGCCCCACACCAGTGCAGATGGGACCGTGGTCTCTGCGCCCGAGTTACAGGGGGCAGAGGTAGTGGGTCCTACCCCCCAGCAGCAGCGTGATTTATTGGGAATTGGGAGCCCAGTCTCCACTCCCCAGCGGCAGTGTGATTTGTTGGGAATTGGGAGCCCAGTCTCCATTCCCCAGCGGCAGTGTGAATTGCAGGGAATTGGGAGCCCAGTCCCCATTCACCAGCGGCAGGCTGAGTTACAGGGGGCAGAGGTAGTTGGTCCTACCCCCCAGCAGCAGAGTGATATGCCGGGAAGGCAGTGTGAAGTGCAGGGAGAGGAGAGCAGCGTCCTCCCTCCCCGGCGGCAGGCTGAGTTACAAGGGGCAGAGGTAGTTGGTCCTACCCCCCAGCAGCAGCGTGATTTTTTGGGAATAGAGAGACCAGTCTCTATTCCCCAGCAACAGGACACTGAATTGGGAGGAGAGGCAGTCGATCTCCCTCCACAAAGACTGAAAGTAGGCATGGGAGAGGAGATTGTTACCTCCTCTCCCCAGCGGCAGAGTGTTCTAATGGGAGAGGAGCTGGTTACCACCTCTCCCCAGCAGCAGCTTAATGTACCAGGGGGAGACTGTAAGCCCCACAACTGTGCAGATGGGACCGTGGTCTCTGCACCTACAGCACAGGGTGTAAGGACAGTCAGTCCTGTCCCCCAGCAACAAGGCTGCTTATCCAAAGGGGAGACAGTCGGTCTCCCCCTCTGGCAGCAGAGAGGTGCATCTAAAGGGGAGACAGTCGGTCTCCAGCAAGGCTCCAACCAGACTACTCCCGGGGTAGTGCTGGCACCAGGGCAGAGTACCGCTGGGCTCTGCCCACTCAGCAACCCACCAAAACAACCTACCAGTCCCCCACACAGCCATGGTGAGGCACCTGGACCTGGACAAGTTTTTCTCTTACTCAGGTGTAGTAACCATTTATTGTGGGTGGGCTGTACTGCTGTTTCTGTTTTGTGGGTGGGCTGCTGGACTAACAAGGGCACTGACCGGCAAGAGGTCAGGTACCCTGTTAGTCTGTTTGGAAAAGGGGAGAAATGTGGCAAAACCAACCTCGCCACTGGGCCCTGGAGAAGCCTGTTTGCTAGCCTCCTACCTGCTGACTATGGCCCCTGGGTTATTTGGGGCATATTGTACTTTATATGGCTGCTACTGGCCCTTTTAAAATCATCGATGGACATATTGGGACTTTTTGGGATTGTGGCGAAACCGACCTCGCCACGTGTCCTTGGAGGGGGCTGATTGCCCGCCTCTTGCCTTTGGACTATGGACCAGACTTTATGGGAATGTGATACCCCAGATAGCTATACCATGGAGCCTATTCATATAATGAAAGACTATGGGAAAGACTTTAGCTCCATGGCAATTGTACTGTGTGAGTAGGATCTGCGCGCTATTCGGTAGTTTTGTGCGCGCAGATCCCAGCTATCTGGGGATAGGTGAAATGTCTGTGTGTTATGTGTAAAAGGTGAATTTATGTATTTTAAAGTGTTTTACTGTCTTTGTGTCCCCATGTGCTTAATGGAGTCTGTCTCTGGGCTGGGAGATAATTGAATTACTTCTCCAGCACAGAGAAGGCCCTGGAAAGTTAGGGGTTTTAAAAGATACTTTTAGTAACTTTTGAACCCCTGGTCTGATCCATGCCATTTTTTAATATGTTGTTCCCCTGAATGGATTGATTGTGGATATGTAATTTTATGTGAATGTGATGTATGGTTTTGAAGTTATAAATATTGTGTAAACAGTATATTTTACACTGTATTAATAATGGGATTATGTGTCACACTAAGGGGAGGGGATGTGTGGGAGGTAACATCTATGTCATTGGTTCTTTTATGCCTCCCCCTGGGTGTGGCCTGTATGTGTGAGTTGGAAATAAAAGCCAGGCTGGATGAGCCAGTCCAGAGTTCCTGTTTTAACCTCAAAGTGATGTGTCGTCTCATTATTGGGGGAAGGATTTATTGTATGCTGTTCCAGTTGACTGCTAGGAGTACAAGCCTATTCGTATGGTTCCTATTCAATGGTCTACAGCATTCATACGCTTGGGAGAATTTAAAGGTTTCTCGGATTCGGTGATTATGGTGTCTGCCAGAGTGCTTGGAGTCCTCAGGAAGCACTAGGAGCATCCATTAACGGAGGTACCAAGTCGGGGTGCCAGGTGATCCGTTACCCTTCGGTTTTCACTAAAGGGTCTGGAATACATGTTTTTTCCTGAACCTAAAGTGATCCTTCAATACTGGTGTTAACGTGTTGGGTCACCAAAGACTACTTGCTAGATGAGACAGTACGTAAATAAAGCATTAGAGGCAGACACAAGTTATAAAAAAATATCTTTTTAATAAAGGCATTCAGCATAGCTTTCTAAAAGGTAAATTCAATAAATAAAGAAGTCAACGCATGCTATGATCCCCTTAAAGCACAGTCTGGATTGGCTTAATATTATAGAAGAGAACACGGTCAATGTTCTTTGTCCTGTGTTAGATGTTGTACATGGGAAGTAAATATCCCATCGCAACGCCTATCCAGATCATACAATAGTTTACAGACCAACTGATCTGTCGATAGTGAAAGATTATCACCTCCGTCCACACCTGAGCCTGATTTATGGAGGTAATCCTAACTCCAGCCTGAGTCTAAGATTTGGCCAGCTGAAGCGATCTTTCCAACTCCTGCAGCTGCCTCTGTCCATAAGTTATCATCATACGGATAGTGATCTGAAACAAACATAAAATATTCAGGTAATATATCCCCAAGACAGGGGTTTCAAACACAGTTCTTACGGAGGGATGAATTATACATAGAAGTAGAAATGGAGGACTAAAAGTATAACATTTACACATACACACACACACAAACAGCAAACTTAGTTGATGTTATAAAATACATTTATTACTCTTTCTTAGAATAAGAGTGGATTACTGCCATTATATGTGTAATATCAGTATGTCTTTATGCAAGTGTTCCTGTGTGTGTGCAATGTCAGTATGTGTATATTTGTATATATATGTAATCAGTGTTCCTTTGTGTGTGCAATTTCAGTATGTGTGTATATATATATATATGTGACAAAGTGCCCTTCGCCACTTGGTCCTGGAGAGGCCTGCTTGCCAGCCTCCTGCCTTGTGACTATGGCCCCTGGGAGAGTTTGCCCTTTATAAACATTATTTGGGCACATTGGATTGTAACACACTTTTTATACACCTTTAATTCCATGAGAAAAGGTGCCTCTTCCCCTCCCCCGTTTTGTCCCATTCTTCTCCAGCAGGGCGTTGTCCCAGGGACACTGCCAGACCAGTTTAAACGTGCCGCTTTGTCCCTCCTCAATCTCTCATCAACCCGTGCTAAACTTTAACCCCATGGCGATTTTATTCTGTTTGTAGGATCTGAGCGCTGTTCGGATATATTGAGCGCTCAGATCCAAGCTATCTGGGTTGAATGTGGGGGTTCTGTTCAGTATGATAGGAATTATGTATTTTTGTGTGTTTTTGCTGTTGTTGTGAATAGATATATTTTCTGTATGCTGGAGATAATTGGCTTACCACACCCAAACCATGCTTGCAGTCGGTCAAATAGGACTTCCATCTATCTTTTGAACCACTGGACCAATCTGTATGATTTTGAAATATGTTTGTATTTGGAGTTTGCTGGTTCTGAAAATGTAAGTTTATGTTTATGTGAATGTGATGTATACTTTTAAAGTTATGAATATTGTGTAAAACTGTGTATTTTCCTGCCTGTGATAATTACGTTAGCCCATTATGTTCAGTAATTATATCACCGGCAGAGGGGAGGATTTTGCTGTAATGAATGGGAGTGTCTGACTGTATTGTACTGTGTACTGTATTGATTGGCTGTTCCACAAACCCTGTGGACGGTACTGTATGTGTAATACCTGCATAAAAGAAAGCCCTTTGGTGCTAATTAAAAGAGATCGTCTTGACCCTCAACACGTAGTCTTGTCTCGTGATTGGAGGGAACTGCTATCATCACACTGGGGATTGCTATGCTCTGCATACTCCCTTGAGCTTTAAATCACCTAGCTCTTCTAAGAGCTGTTCCTGATACGCTCTCCTGGAGGAGAGGTCTTCCCCACACAGTCCTGGATGCTGGAGGTTCATACAGGGTGGAAGGAAGAGGTATTTCCCACACGGTCATGGAAGACAGAAGCTGATCCAGGGTGGAAGGAAGACGGCGAGACTACCAGTTAAGCTTCGGCGGTTGTGTTGTCTGCGGTGGTTGTGGTGTCCGGTGTGTGCTTGTGGTCCTCGGCGCAAGCTAGGAAGCGTCCATCAATGGAAGGTACTCGGTCGGAGTACGGGGTGTTCCGTTACAATATGTAATCAGTGTTCATGTGTGTGCAATGTCAGTATGTGTATATATATATATATATATATATATATATATATATATATATATATATATATATATATATATGTGTAATCAGTGTTCCTGTATGTGCAATGCCAGTATATGTATATTGTGTACATGTGTGTTTGTATATGTGACGATAGTAGTAGGTATCACCGTCTAGTATTCCCTTATCCCAAATAACATAATATTGCCAATAATCCACAGTGTAAAAATATCGCTGGTATTGCCAAATAATCCACACATGAGCCAAAGCTTAATGCTGGAACAAGACTGATTTAATGGGGACAAGGGTGCTCAATTAATGTAACACAAAACTCCTCCTCTGGGGCAGGCTAGATAATTGAGTTTAGTATGTTGCTTAAACTCAATTATCTACTGGCCAGAAAAGTTAAATTTTTCACAATTTTCTGAAATATATGTTATGCATAATAAAGCCATATCCCTGGGTAGCTGAGGGTGATGGGAGCAACATATCCAAATTGCAAGAAAATCTGTTTGGTAGGTTTAGTGTTGCATCGTGTGGAAGGTTGACCGGCTCGCCATGCGGTTGTATCCGATCCAGAGTTCCACAGATTTGGTAGCAAGAGCCGGTCTCAGTTCGGATGAATTTATACGAAAACCGCCTGTGATGGAATAAAGCTGATTTGTGCAGAGTGCTCCCCTCGTTCGTCTGTTTGAAACTCCCAATCGCCATTCTTCTACTGTGTGGGGAAACCGTTCGTATGGGACTTCCAGGCACTCGACGACTAAGTCCCGCTGGCCGCGTTCGAGAGTTTAAGATGGCCGCCATCCTTTGTTCTCACCACGTGCATTCGTATGCCGAAATGGCGGCAACCTAGGAGCACTCAATTAACTTGCGGTTTTCGTATATTTGCTCAGTGTTCCATGTTCTAATTGCTACCCAGGGTGGTCTCCGTTCTGTAAACGAATGATTTACCGAACCAATAAAATAAACCGAACAATCTTGGGAACTTAAATAGCAGGGAGAGTCAAAGTAGCCGAACGGGTATAGGGGAATCCTTCACAGTATATATAGATATATATGTAATCAGTTTTCCATTTAGGCAACCTCCACATTCAGAAGACAAGGACATACAGCCCTCAGGTTTGACAGCCCTGCCATAGAGTGTGGTCTTAACAAATTAACATGCAGGTTAGGAACAACGGACTTTGGAGTACAATAAATTATAATATTAAAGATACCATGTAAAAAAATGGTGGGCTTAAATCTCTTATGTCTGGCTGAGCAGACATCTTATGACGACAGTTGATAAAACTATGTGAGTACTGCTACTGCACTTTCACACAGGACTTTGTAATTTTAGGAATCACTATGGGATTAAAGGTGATGGATTGGTGCTCACACTTAGTGTCTCAATCACTAGTGTATTAAGTAATATAAAGGGATCACTCACCTCCTCTCTCTCTCTTTTATTCCTTTTGAACTCGCCCCTGGCCCACTCTTTCATATAGCGTCGGTCAGTGGGACTTGGGATTTGACGTACAGCTCGCAGAATACCTCTGTACAGACACAAGACCTGCTGTCTGACCATGAACTACAAGACAAAGTATGTATTGTGGTCATTGGACGTCAATAAATCAATTCCTGTCACCCAAACATCCTATCCCACACTACTGCATGCCCACCCCATCCTATCCCACACTACTGCATGCCCACCCAATCCCACACACTAGGTATGCCCACCCCATCCTATCCCACACACACACACAACTGCATGTCCGCCCCATCCCACGCACTACTGCATGTCCGCCCCATCCTATCCCATGCACTACTGCATGTCCACCACATCCTAACCCACATTGCCGTATGCCCACCCCATGCCACACACTACCATATGCCCACCCCATCCGAGCCCACACTACTGCATGCCCACCACAACCATCCTATCCCACACTACTGTATGCCCACCCCAACCATCCTATCACACGCACTACTGCATGCCCACCCCATCCAATCCCACGCACTACTGCATGCCCACCCCAACCATCCTATCCCACACTACTGCATGCCCACCCCAACCATCCTATGCCACACTACTGCATGCCCACCCCAACCATCCTATCCCACACTACTGCATGCCCACCCCAACCATCCTATCCCACGCACTACTGCATGCCCACCCCAACCATCCTATGCCACACTACTGCATGCCCACCCCAACCATCCTATCCCACACTACTGCATGCCCACCCCAACCATCCTATCCCACGCACTACTGCATGCCCACCCCATCCCACACTACTGCATGTCCACCCCATCCTATCCCACACTACTGCATGCACACCCCATCCTATCCCATCCTACTGCATGCACACCCCATCCTATCCCATCCTACTGCATGCACACCCCATCCTACTGCATGCACACCCCATCCTATCCCATCCTACTGCATGCACACCCCATCCTATCCCATCCTACTGCATGCACACCCCATCCTATCCCATCCTACTGCATGCACACCCCATCCTATCCCATCCTACTGCATGCACACCCCATCCTATCCCATCATACTGCATGCACACCCCATCCTATCCCACACTACTGCATGCCCACCCCATGCACTATGTATGCCCACCCCATCCTATCCCACACACACACACACACAACTGCATGTCCGCCCCATCCCACGCACTACTGCATGTCCACCACATCCTATCCCACACTGCCATATGCCCACCCCATCCTATCCCACACTGCCATATGCCCACCCCATCCTATCCCACACTGCCATATGCCCACCCCATCCGAGCCCACACTACTGCATGCCCACCACAACCATCCTATCCCACACTACTGCATGCCCACCACAACCATCCTATCCCACACTACTGTATGCCCACCCCAACCATCCTATCACACGCACTACTGCATGCCCACCCCATCCAATCCCACGCACTACTGCATGCCCACCCCAACCATCCTATCCCACACTACTGCATGCCCACCCCAACTATCCTATGCCACACTACTGCATGCCCACCCCAACCATCCTATCCCATCCTACTGCATGCACACCCCCTCCTATCCCATCCTACTGCATGCACACCCCATCCTATCCCATCCTACTGCATGCACACCCCATCCTATCCCATCCTACTGCATGCACACCCCATCCTATCCCACACTACTGCATGCCCACCCCATCCTACTGCATGCACACCCCATCCTATCCCATCCTACTGCATGCACACCCCATCCTACTGCATGCACACCCCATCCTATCCCACACTACTGCATGCCCACCCCATGCACTATGTATGCCAACCCCATCCTTTCCCACACACACAACTGCATGTCCGCCCCATCCCACGCACTACTACATGTCCACCCCATCCTATCCCACGCACTACTGCATGCCCACCCCATCCTATCCCACACACTACCATATGCCCACCCCATCCTATCCCACACACTACCATATGCCCACCCCATCCTATCCCACACTACTGCATGCCCACCCCAACCATCCTATCCCACACTACTGTATGCCCACCCCAACCATCCTATCACACGCACTACTGCATGCCCACCCCATCCGATCCCACGCACTACTGCATGCCCACCCCAACCATCCTATCCCACACTACTGCATGCCCACCCCAACCATCCTATGCCACACTACTGCATGCCCACCCCAACCATCCTATGCCACACTACTGCATGCCCACCCCAACCATCCTATGCCACACTACTGCATGCCCACCCCAACCATCCTATGCCACACTACTGCATGCCCACCCCAACCATCCTATCCCACACTACTGCATGCCCATCCCGTCACACACTACTGCATGTCCACCCCATCCTATCCCATCCTACTGCATGCACACCCATCCTATCCCATCCTACTGCATGCACACCCCATCCTATCCCATCCTACTGCATGCACACCCCATCCTATCCCATCCTACTGCATGCACACCCCATCCTATCCTATCCTACTGCATGCACGCCCCATCCTACTGCATGCACACCCCATCCTTTCCCAGGGCTCGACAAATCCCAGGCGCCAGGTCGCCACGGTGACTAAAATTTTCGCCCTGGCGTCTGGGATGTGCCAGCTCTCTAATGTAATATTGCAGGCGGCCGCCCGCTGGAGCATGGAGGAGGGCAGCCACCCGCGGGAGCAGTGCTCTGCAGCTACTCTCTGCTCTCTCGCGCTGTGTAATGATGTCGGGAGCCGGAATATGATGTCATTCCGGCCCCGGCATCATTACACAGCGCGAGGGAGCAGAGAGGAGCTACAGGCAGAGTACTGCTCCCTGGCACACATGAGCAGTGCAGCCCCACAGGACCCCAGGGAAAGACCCACTCAGCTCTCCCAAATCTAGGGAGGCTGAGTGGGTTTCAATTAAAACAAAAATGTATGTGTGTGTGTGTCTGTGTGTGAACCTGTCAATGTCTGTATGTATGCGTGTGTGTGTGCAAGCCTATCAGAGTGCGTGCGTGCGCGTGCAAGCCTGTTGTCAGCGTAAGAGTGTGTGTGAGCCTGTCAAGAGACTGTGTGTGTGTGTGTGAGGCTATCAAGAGTGTGTGTGTGTTTGTCAAGAGTTTGTGCGTGCAAGCCTTTTATCAGTGTGAGTGTGTATGTGAGCCTGTCAGTGTGTGTGCGCGCATTTAGGTACCTGCCCCCTTCAATAGTTTTTACTCACCTTTTTTCCCCATTTTCTCACGCCGTGCCAGTTTCCCCATGGTTGAGATTATCAATATTTAGGATCTCAGCTAAGCCAATGCTTTCCCTTAGGAAAGCATTGGGAGGATTTTGTGCATGCGCAGCACATGTACCAAATCGCATCTCCTCATAGAGATGCATTAAACTAATGAATCTCTACGAGGAACATTCAACACCTCCATGCAGAGCTTGGAGATACTGAACCTGGGTGCTGCAGTAGTGACCGTCTGAGTGAATGTCACTAGAGGTGTTGCTAAGCAGCAATGTAAATTCTACCTTTTGTCTGAAAAGGCAGTGTTTACACTAAAACGCCTGCAGGGACAGGCTATAGACACCAGATCAAACTGTAGTGGTCCTGGTGAATATAATGTCCCTTTAAGAATTGCATTTTCTCGTTGAAAATGACTGGCTCCTAACTTGTTAAGCTGGCTCCTAGATTCCAAACAAATTTGTCAAGCCCCATCCTATCCCACACACTACTCTACGCCCACCCTGTCCTATCCCACACACTACTACATGTCCACCCCATCCCATCTCAAGCGCTTCTATATACCCACTACATCCTATACCACACACTACTGCATGCCCATCCCACACACTACTGCATGCATACCCCATCATATCCCACGCACTACTGTATGCCCACCCTATCCTATCCCATGCATTACTGCATGCCCACCCCATCCTTTTACACACTAGTATATGCCCACCCCATCCCAAACGGTACTGTATGCCACCCCACGTCTGTATCTGTGTGTATGTTTGTATGACAGTGTTTGTATCAGTGTGTATATATATATATATATATATATATGTATGTCTGTATGTCAATGTCTGTATCTGTGTGTATATATATATATATATATATATATATATATATATATATATATATATGTATGTCTGTGTGTCAGTGTTTGTATGTCAGTGTGTGTGTATGTATATATGTATGTCTGTCAGTCATTGTCTGTATCTGTGTGTCAGTGTCTGTATGTCAGTGCCAGTATCATTTTGTATATCTGATTGTTAGTGTCAGTATCTGTGTGTATTTCTGTATGTCTGTCAGTATATGTGTGTATTTCTGTATGTGTGTCAGTGTGTGTGTATCAGTGTATCAATGTGTCAGTGTCTCTGGGTCAGTGTGCGTGTATCAATGGGTCAGTGTATCAATGTATCAGTGTGTCAGTGTGCGTGTGTCTGTATCAGTGTGTCTGCATCAGAGTGTCAGTGTGTGTGTCAGAGTGTCAGTGTGTGTGTGTCAGTATCAGAGGGTCAGTGTGTGTGTCAGTATCAGAGTGTCAGTGTGTGTGTGTCAGTGTCAGAGTGTCAGTGTGTGTGTGTCAGTGTCAGAGTGTCAGTGTGTGTGTGTCAGTGTCAGAGTGTCAGTGTGTGTGTGTCAGTGTCAGAGTGTGTGTGTCAGTATCAGAGTGTCAGTGTGTGTGTCAGTATCAGAGTGTCAGTGTGTGTGTGTCAGTATCAGAGTGTCAGTGTGTGTGTCAGTGTCAGAGTGTGTGTGTCAGTATCAGAGTGTCAGTGTGTGTGTCAGTATCAGAGTGTCAGTGTCAGTGTGTTAATGTGTGTGTGTCAGTGTCAGAGTGTCAGTGTGTGTGTCAGTATCAGAGTGTCAGAGTGTCCGTGTGTTTGTGTGTCAGTGTCAGAGTGGGTCAGTATCAGAGTGTCAGTGTGTGTGTCATTGTCAGAGTGTCAGTGTGTGTGTGTCAGTGTGTGTGTGTCAGTGTCAGAGTGTCAGTGTGGGTGTGTCAATGTCAGAGTGTCAGTGTGTGTGTCAGTATCAGAGTGTCAGTGTGTGTCAGAGTGTCAGTGTGTGTGTCAGTATCAGAGTGTCAGAGTGTCCGTGTGTTTGTGTGTCAGTGTCAGAGTGGGTCAGTATCAGAGTGTCAGTGTGTGTGTCATTGTCAGAGTGTCAGTGTGTGTGTGTCAGTGTGTGTGTGTCAGTGTCAGAGTGTGTGTGTCAGAGTGTCAGTGTGGGTGTGTCAATGTCAGAGTGTCAGTGTGTGTGTCAGTATCAGAGTGTCAGTGTGTGTGTCAGTATCAGAGTGTCAGTGTGTGTCAGAGTGACAGTGTGTGTGTCAGTGTCAGAGTGTCAGTGTGTGTGTCATTATCAGAATGTCAGTGTGTGTGTCATTATCAGAGTGTCAGTGTGTGTGTCAGAGTGTGTGTGTCAGTGTGTGTGTCAGTGGCAGAGTGTCAGTGTGGGTGTGTCAGAGTGTCAGTGTGAGTGTGTCAGTATCAGAGTGTCAGTGTGTGTCAGAATCAGAGTGTCATTGTGTGTGTCAGAATCAGAGTGTCATTGTGTGTGTGTGTGTGTCAGTATCAGAGTGTCATTGTCAGTGTGTGTCAGTGTGTGTCAGCATCAGAGTGTCAGTGTCAGTGTGTGTGTCAGTGTCAGTGTGTGTGTGTGTCAGTATCAGTGTCAGTGTGTGTGTCAGAGTGTCAGTGTCAGAGTGTCAGTGTGTTTGTGTGTCAGTGTGTGTGTCAGAGTGTCAGTGTGTTTGTGTGTCAGTGTGTGTGTCAGAGTGTCAGTGTGTGTGTCAGTATCAGAGTGTCAGTGTGTGTCAGAGTGTCAGTGTGTGTGTCAGTGTCAGAGTGTCATTGTCAGTGTGTGTGTCAGTGTGTCAGTGTGTGTGTGTGTGTGTGTCAGTATCAGAGTGTCAGTGTGTGTGTGTGTCAGTATCAGAGTGTCAGTGTGTGTGTGTCAGAGTGTCAGTGTGTGTGTGTCAGTGTGTGTGTGTCAGAGTGTCAGTGTGTGTGTGTCAGTGTGTGTGTGTCAGTGTCAGAGTGTGTGTCAGAGTGTCAGTGTGTGTGTCAGAGTGTCAGTGTGTGTGTCAGAGTGTCAGAGTGTCAGTGTGTGTGTCACTGTCAGAGTGTCAGTGTGTGTGTGTCACTGTCAGAGTGTCAGTGTGTGTGTCACTGTCAGAGTGTCAGTGTGTGTGTCAGTGTCAGAGTGTCAGTGTGTGTGTGTCAGAGTGTCAGTGTGTGTGTGTCAGTGTCAGAGTGTCAGTGTGTTTGTGTGTCAGTGTGTGTGTCAGAGTGTGTGTGTCAGTATCAGAGTGTCAGTGTGTGTGTCAGTGTCAGAGTGTCAGTGTGTGTGTGTCAGAGTGTCAGTGTGTGTGTGTCAGTGTCAGAGTGTCAGTGTGTTTGTGTGTCAGTGTGTGTGTCAGAGTGTGTGTGTCAGTATCAGAGTGTCAGTGTCAGTGTCAGAGTGTCAGTGTGTGTATAGTATATAGTATATGAGTGGAGCAGGGTAGAAGCTGTATAGTAATAGGATGCTGTGATTGATCTGTATACCTGTTTCAGGCTGAGAGCAGCTGGGGGCAGCCTGGAAGCCGCCATTATCGGAATAACCCGCCCCGCACACACAGCGCCCTCTGCTGGATGGAGGCCGCCAGTCACTGCAAACACAGCGCTCAGTATAACCCGCCGCTCACACACAGCGCTCAGCACAGCGCCCTCTGCTGGATGGAGGCCGCCAGTCACTGCACACACAGCGCTCAGTATAACCCGCCGCTCACACACAGCGCTCAGCACAGCGCCCTCTGCTGGATGGAGGCCGCCAGTCACTGCAAACACAGCGCTCAGTATAACCCGCCGCTCACACAGCGCTCAGTATAACCCGCCGCTCACACACAGCGCTCAGCACAGCGCCCTCTGCTGGATGGAGGCCGCCAGTCACTGCAAACACAGCGCTCAGTATAACCCGCCGCTCACACAGCGCTCAGTATAACCCGCCGCTCACACACAGCGCTCAGCACAGCGCCCTCTGCTGGATGGAGGCCGCCAGTCACTGCACACACAGCGCTCAGTATACCGGTCACAGCGCACGCGCGGACACAGACGACCTCACACACGTGATCTGATGGTCTCTTTACCCCACACTGCGCACGCGCGGACACAATCTCTCTCTCTATTCTCTCTCTCGATTCTCTCTCTCTCTATATTCTCTCTCTCTCCTCTCTCTCTCTATTCTCTCTCTCTATATTCTCTCTATTCTCTCTCTCTATTCTCCATCTCTCTCGATTCTCTCTCTCTCTATTCTCTCTCTCTATTCTCTACCTATTCTCTCTCTCTATATTCTCTCGCTCTATTCTCTCTCTCTCTATTCTCTCTCTTTCTCTATTCTCCACCTCTCTCTATTCTCTCTCTCTATTCTCTCTCTCTCTCGATTCTCTCTCTCTCTATATTCTCTCTCTCCTCTCTCTCTCTATTCTCTCTCTCTATATTCTCTCTCTATTCTCTATTCTCTCTCGATTCTCTATTCTCTCTCTCTATATTCTCTCTATTCTCTCTCTCTATTCTCCATCTCTCTCGATTCTCTCTCTCTATTCTCTCTCTCTCTATTCTCTCTCTCTATTCTCTACCTATTCTCTCTCTCTATATTCTCTCTCTCTCTATTCTCTCGCTCTATTCTCTCTCTCTCTATTCTCTCTCTTTCTCTATTCTCCACCTCTCTCTATTCTCTCTCTCTATTCTCTCTCTCTCTATTCTCTCTCGATTCTCTCTCTCTCTATATTCTCTCTCTCTCCTCTCTCTCTCTATTCTCTCTCTCTATATTCTCTCTCTATTCTCTATTCTCTCTCGATTCTCTATTCTCTCTCTCTATATTCTCTCTATTCTCTCTCTCTATTCTCCATCTCTCTCGATTCTTTCTCTCTCGATTCTCTCTCAATTCTCTCTCTCTCTATTCTCTCTCTCTATTCTCTACCTATTCTCTCTCTCTATATTCTCTCTCTCTCTATTCTCTCGCTCTATTCTCTCTCTCTCTATTCTCTCTCTTTCTCTATTCTCCACCTCTCTCTATTCTCTCTCTCTATTCTCTCTCTCTCTATTCTCTCTCGATTCTCTCTCTCTCTATTCTCTCTCTCTATTCTCTACCTATTCTCTCTCTCTATATTCTCTCTCTATTCTCTCTTTCTCTATTCTCCATCTCTCTCGATTCTCTCTCTATATTCTCTCTCTCTCTATTCTCTCTCGATTCTCTCTCTCTCTATATTCTCTCTCTCTCCTCTCTCTCTCTATTCTCTCTCTCTATATTCTCTCTCTATTCTCTATTCTCTCTCGATTCTCTATTCTCTCTCTCTCTATATTCTCTCTATTCTCTCTCTCTATTCTCCATCTCTCTCGATTCTCTCTCTCGATTCTCTCTCGATTCTCTCTCTCTCTATTCTCTCTCTCTATTCTCTACCTATTCTCTCTCTCTATATTCTCTCTCTCTCTATTCTCTCGCTCTATTCTCTCTCTCTCTATTCTCTCTCTTTCTCTATTCTCCACCTCTCTCTATTCTCTCTCTCTATTCTCTCTCTCTCTATTCTCTCTCGATTCTCTCTCTCTCTATTCTCTCTCTCTATTCTCTACCTATTCTCTCTCTCTATATTCTCTCTCTATTCTCTCTCTCTATTCTCTCTCTTTCTCTATTCTCCATCTCTCTCGATTCTCTCTCTCTCTATTCTCTCTCGATTCTCTCTCTCTCTATTCTCTCTCTCTATTCTCTACCTATTCTCTCTCTCTATATTCTCTCTCTCTATTCTCTCTCTCTATTCTCCATCTCTCTCTATTCTCTCTCTCTATTCTCTCTCTCTATTCTCTCTCTCTCTATTCTCTCTCGATTCTCTCTCTCTCTCTATTCTCTCTCTCTATTCTCTACCTATTCTCTCTCTATATATTCTCTCTCTATATTCTCTCTCTCTCCTCTCTCTATTCTCTCTCTCTATATTCTCTCTCTATTCTCTATTCTCTCTCGATTCTCTATTCTCTCTCTCTATATTCTCTCTATTCTCTCTCTCTATTCTCCATCTCTCTCGATTCTCTCTCGATTCTCTCTCTCTCTATTCTCTACCTATTCTCTCTCTCTATATTCTCTCTCTCTATATTCTCTCGCTCTATTCTCTCTCTCTCTATTCTCTCTCTCTATTCTCTCGCTCTCTATTCTCTCGCTCTATTCTCTCTCTCTCTATTCTCTCTCTTTCTCTATTCTCCACCTCTCTCTATTCTCTCTCTCTATTCTCTCTCTCTCTATTCTCTCTCGATTCTCTCTCTCTCTCTATTCTCTCTCTCTATTCTCTACCTATTCTCTCTCTCTATATTCTCTCTCTATTCTCTCTCTCTATTCTCTCTCTTTCTCTATTCTCCATCTCTCTCGATTCTCTCTCTCGATTCTCTCTCTCTCTATTCTCTCTCGATTCTCTCTCTCTCTATTCTCTCTCTCTATTCTCTACCTATTCTCTCTCTCTATATTCTCTCTCTCTATTCTCTCTCTCTATTCTCCATCTCTCTCTATTCTCTCTCTCTATTCTCTCTCTCTCTATTCTCTCTCGATTCTCTCTCTCTCTCTATTCTCTCTCTCTATTCTCTACCTATTCTCTCTCTATATATTCTCTCTCTCTCTATTCTCTCTCTCTATTCTCTCGCTCTATTCTCTCTCTCTCTATTCTCTCTCTCTCTATTCTCTCGCTCTATTCTCTCTCTCTCTATTCTCTATCTTTCTCTATTCTCCACCTCTCTCTATTCTCTCTCTCCATTCTCTCTCTCTCTATTCTCTCTCTCTCTATTCTCTCTCGATTCTCTCTCTCTCTCTATTCTCTCTCTCTATTCTCTACCTATTCTCTCTCTCTATATTCTCTCTCTATTCTCTCTCTCTATTCTCTCTCTTTCTCTATTCTCCATCTCTCTCTATTCTCTCTCTCTCGATTCTCTCTCTCTCTATTCTCTCTCTCTCTCTATTCTCTCTCTATTCTCTCTCTCTATTCTCTACCTATTCTCTCTCTATATTCTCTCTCTCTCTATTCTCCATCTCTCTCTATTCTCTCTCTCTATTCTCTCTCTCTATTCTCTCTCGATTCTCTCTCTCTATTCTCTCATTCTATTCTCTACCTATTCTCTCTCTCTATATTCTCTCTCTCTATTCTCTCTCTCTATTCTCTCTCTCTCTATTCTCTCTCTCTATTCTCTCTCTATTCTCTCTCTTTCTCTATTCTCCATCTCTCTCTATTCTCTCTCTCTATTCTCTCTCTCTCTATTCTCTCTCGATTCTCTCTCTCTATTCTCTCTCTCTATTCTCTACCTATTCTCTCTCTCTATATTCTCTCTCTCTCTATTCTCTCTCTCTATTCTCTCTCTTTCTCTATTCTCCATCTCTCTCTATTCTCTCTCTCTCGATTCTCTCTCTCTCTCTCTATTCTCTCTCGATTCTCTCTCTCTATTCTCTACCTATTCTCTACCTATTCTCTCTCTATATTCTCTCTCTCTCTATTCTCTATCTCTCTCTATTCTCTCTCTCTATTCTCTACCTATTCTCTCTCTATTCTCTCTCTCTATTCTCTGTCTCTATTCTCTACCTATTCTCTCTCTCTCTCTATTCTCTCTCTCTCTCTATTCTCTCTCTCGATTCTCTCTCTCTCGATTCTCTCTCTCTATTCTGTACCTATTCTCTCTCTCTCTATTCTCTCTCTCTATTCTCTGTCTCTATTCTCTACCTATTCTCTCTCTCGATTCTCTCTATTCTCTCTCTCTATTCTGTACCTATTCTCTCTCTCTATTCTCTCTCTCTATTCTCTCTCTATTCTCTCTCTCTCTCTCTATTTTCTCTCTCTATTCTCTATCTATTCTCTCTCTCTCTATATATATATATATTATCTCCCCATTCTCTCTCTATTCTCTCTCTCTATTCTCTCTCTCTCTATCCTCTCTCTCTCTATTCTCTACCTATTCTCTCTCTCTCTATTCGCTCTCTCTATTCTCTCTCTATTCTATCTCTATTCTCTCTCTCTATTCTCTCTCTCTATGCTCTACCTATTCTCTCTCTCTCTCTATTATCTCTCTCTCTATTATCTCTCTCTATTCTCTACCTATTCTCTCTCTTTCTATTCGCTCTCTCTATTCTCTCTCTCTATTCTCTCTCTATTCTCTCTCTCTCTATTCTCTATCTATTCTCTCTCTCTCTCTCTCTATATATATATATTATCTCTCTATTCTCTCTCTATTATCTCTCTCTATATATTCTCTCTCTATTCTCTCTCTCTATCCCCTCTCTCTCTCTCTCTATTCTCTCTCTGTCTATTCTCTCTCTCTATTCTCTCTCTGTCTATTCTCTATCTATTCTCTCATTCTCTCTCTCTATTCTCTCTCTCTATATATTCTCTCTATTCTCTCTCTCTATTATCTCTCTCTCTATTCTCTCTCTCTGTTCTCTGTTCTCTATCTCTCTATTCTCTCTCTCTATTCTCTCTCTCTATTCTCTCTCTCTATTCTCTATCTATTCTCTCTCTCTATTCTCTCTCTCTATTCTCTCTCACTATTCTCTCTCTCTATTCTCTCTATATTCTCTCTCTATTCTCTCTCTCTATCCTCTCTCTCTATTCTCTCTCTCTCTCTGTAACGGACACCTTCCGTTGTCGGATGCTCCTAGCGCTTCCTGAGGACGCCAAGCACTGCTGATGACACCACAACCACCGCAGACTCCACAACTGCCGTAGCTTAACTGGTGCCGCGCCGTCTTCCTTCCACCCTGTATGAACCTCCAGCATTCAGGACCGTGTGGGAAAGACCTCTCCTCCAAGGAGAGCGTAACAGGATCAAGCTCTCAAAAGAGCTAAGTGATTGAAGCTCAAGGGAATATGCAGCGCATAGCAATCCCCAGTGTGAATATAGCTGACCCCTCCAATCACGAGACAAGACTACGTGTTGAGGGTCAAGAAGAACTCTGGTTTAATGGCACACACTCTGCTTTTATGCAGTGCACCCCTGCAAGGGAGATGCCCACATACAATTGTCCATTACCCAATCACACAATGGTTACATCCCACACATCTCCTCCCTTAGCCTGAGAGGTAACACAATTATCCGTACAGTTTAAACATACTTTTAAGAGAATACTTTTAAAAGAGAATCATTAGCGAAAATCTTCCAGAGCGCCAATGAAAGAAGGAAAAGGAAAAAAACAAAGTTAACTATAAAAACCGAAATCTAACACTTTGTGACCTTGTACCTGGCTGTGGCAGGCTTTACAATAACCCGAAAAGTGAAGTATAGGAGAGAGAAAGAGAGAGAGAATACACCGTACCCATATGAGACCGGGCCACATCTTAATCTAAATTACTTTCTAACAAAAAAATAAATAAATGTGCTTTCATTTATTCAAGCCTAAATATTTCATTGTGTGCATTAACCTTTCAAATGCATTATTCTTAAAAGGTTAAATCCACTTTTAAGCCTCTTGTAAGAATTGACAAAAAATTCTGAACTTCAATCCACCCCACTTCACCCTCTTCTATTTCTGCTAAAAAAACTGTACGTTAATTTATTCAAACGTAAATATTCCATCATGCATTATTAAAGGGGAAAACATGGAATTTTTTATTTTTTTCCCCCTCTTGTAAAACAGCTGTGCTTAACCCCTTAAGGACCAAACTTCTGGAATAAAAGGGAATCATGACATGTCACACACGTCATGTGTCCTTAAGGGGTTAAATGTATTCAAGCCTTAATATTCCATCATACAATACAATAAATAGCATTATTATTCCTATAGGGGAAAACCCACGATGTTAGTCTCCTGTGAGTAGTTCTACTGATTAGATCACCAAAGCTTGCGCTTCAATCCATCCCACTTAACCCTCATCGATTATAAAAAAAATGTGTATAAAAAAATAAAATAAAGTGAGGTTCAGTCATTAAATCATCATCTCTATATTTTAAATTCAGTTTCTGTGTTGTATCCACTGTTATTGTTTCAGAGGCGTATCAAACCGCACTCTATTAATCTCGAAAGTTACTTTACTAGTGGTGGAAGGTGGAAGTCCCCAGCAGGGGAGGGCTGGCAGCCTTAGGCCTGGGGGGCAAAACCAGTCAAGTGGCCCATTGCGCCACCAAATCAGTTCACCATCCATGCCCACCTTTTCCTGGTTTTATAACGGATATTGATGTTATGCTAATCAGTAGCTCTTTGCCATACCCACTCCTTCACGGCTCTGACTTTCAATGTTGTCAGAGCACAGGCTGAGAATCTCTGAGCCTGTGCTCTGACTCACTAACTGAGCGCTGGAACCACGAGGGAGAGGATATGATCTGACTGCACCTACTGCTGGTGCGCACCAGTGGACCACCAGCGAATCGTTTAAATTAAATATGCTGGTGTACCCAACTTGTGAGCTGTGTTGGCCGCCGGGTGCCTCTGTTGTCATAGCACCCTGCGTGACCGCACAGCTTGCCCACCCCAACGGCTGGCCCTACTGACACACACTGACGTTACTACTTAGACATCCCTCAATATTAATACAGACATCAGAGTAAACACCAATAAACTGTGGAAACAGAGCTGATCCCCCCCAAAATTTATAAAGGTTTGCTTAGAGGATTTATTGTAAGATTAAATCATGCCTCCTCCTCTCTCGCCCATGCGCTGCTCTGTAGGCTGGGAGGAAGTGAAGAGTAATCACAGTCTCCCAGCACAACGCCACCTGTGGCTGCATGGGGAACAGCTGTTTAATGTAATGCTTGCAGGACGGCCAGCTGCCGCAGAACCTTTGTTTCCGTCTCTGCAAAGGGCTCCAGGCACTGCTTGTTGTGAGTGTGAGCCACTGTAAATTAGGGGCAGAGGGCACTTGCACTGCGGTCAAGACGGGTCTGGGCAGGAGGAGAGTGCAGTGCAATCAGTGAACTCCCCTCTTGTGGGTCACCAGTAGATCAGAGCCGGTGCAAGGATCAAACAAAATATAAATTTGCCGCCCCCCCATGTGACATCACAATGCCCCACCCATATGATCTGCCATATGAACTAACGCCAGTGCTGCACAGTGTGTGTTTACATTAAAAAGCCTGCAGGGACCAGCTATAGACACCACAACCACTTCATTAAGCTATAGTGTCCCTTTAATGTGAGGTAAATTATAGATTAGTGTCACTAATAATATACTAGATTGCCTACTTACAATTAGATGAGGATGATGATGAACTGCAGTTTGGCTCCACTGGTCTGGTGTAGAACAGGATCTCTGGAGGCTGTTTGCAACTGTGGTCACAAGATTCAATGTTCTGGGAGAATTAGAAGCAGCTCCATTTTTGGGGGGCCTCTTACACAGCTCAAGGTCTGGGCCCCAGGGCCTGACGGTGAGTATGCCCATAAGGCCCACTCATAAGTCCACTTATATGTTCCACCCACCCATGAGTTCGCTCACAGGGAGTGGAGTGTGTAGGGGATGTGTTATGAGTTATTGTAGAGGATCTAATATGTACCAGTTTGTGCAGGTGATGCAGTGTGTTTGTGTGTAGTGGAAGCAGTGTGTATTTGTGTATAAGGGATGTATTGTGTGTTTCTGGTTGTGTGTAAGGGATACATTGTGTGAATCTGTGTTTGTATGCATAAGGGATGCAAGGTGTGTGTCTGTATGTGTGTGCATTGAGTGTAAGAGATGCATTGTGTTTCTGTGTGTATGTAAGAAAAGCAGTATGTGTGTGTTTGCATTGTCTGTTTCTGTGTATGTGTGCAAAGGATGCATTGTCTTTGTGTGGGGGTTGCATTGTGTGTGTGTGTAATGGATGCATTGTGTGTTTCTATGTGTGTAAGGGAAGCATGTTGTGTTTCTGTGTATGTATAGGGATGCATTGTGTGTTTCTGTGTATGTATAGGGATGCATTGTGTGTGTGTGTGCGCATAGTGTGAAAGAGCTCCCTGTCTTGCCCCCTGTCCTATAGAGCTGTCCCTTCGAGCTTCTTCTTACTCCCCCTTCTTCTTCTTACACCCCCCCCTTCTTCTTACCCCCTTCTTCTTCTTACTCCCCCTTCTTCTTCTTCTTATCTCGCTTCCTTCTTACTCCCCCTCCCCTTCCCCCCTCTTTTTCTTATCTCCCCTCCTTCTTATTCACCCCTCTTCTTACTCCCCTCCCCCTCTTCTTCTTACTCCCCCTCCCCCTCTTCTTCTTACTCCCCCTCCCCCTCTTCTTCTTACTCCCCCTCCTTCTTCTTATCTCCCCTCCTTCTTACTCCCCCTTCTTTTTCTTATCTCCCCTCCTTCTTACTCCCCCCTCCCCCTCTTCTTATTCCCCTCCCCCTCTTCTTCCCCCTCCCTCTCTTCTTACCCCCTCCCCTCTTACTCCCCCTCCCTCTCTTCTTACCCCCTCCCCTCTTCTTACTCCCCCCTCCCTCTCCTTACTCTCCCCCTCCCCTCCTCTTACTCCCCCCTCCCCTCTTCTTATTCCCCCCTCCCCTCTTCTTATTCCCCCCTCCCCTCTTCTTATTCCCCCCCTCCCTTCTTCCTCCCCCCTCCCCTCTTACTCCCCCCCTCTTCTTACTCCCCCCTCCCCTCTTACTCCCCCCCCTCTCCTTACTTCCCCCCTCCCTCTCCTTACTCTCCCCCTCCCCTCCTCTTACTCCCCCCTCCCCTCTTCTTATTCCCCCCTCCCCTCTTCTTATTCCCCCCTCCCCTCTTACTCCCCCTCCCCTCTTCTTATTCCCCCCTCCCCTCTTACTCCCCCCCTCTTCTTACTCACCCCTCCCTCCCCTCTTCTTATTCACCCCCTCCCTCCCCTCTTCTTATTCACCCCCTCCCTCCCCTCTTCTTATTCACCCCCTCCCTCCCTCCCCTCTTCTTATTCACCCCCTCCCCTGTAGCGTGGCCGAGCTGCTTTCCGGTCCGTGGTCCCGGCCGGATAGATGGGAAGGTGCACACTGAGTGTGCACTTCCTGTCAGTCCGGCCGGTTACAGGAAACAGAAACTCCGCGCGGAACAGGAGTTTCTGTTTCCTGTAACCGGCCGGACTGACAGGAAGTGCACACTCAGTGTGCACCTTCCCATCTATCCGGCCGGGACCACGGACCGGAGACCAGCTCCGGCCACGCTACAGGGGAGGGGAGGGAAAAGCTGCTGCAGCCGTCTGAGCGCTCTGCTCAGGCGGCTGCAGCATTTAAAGGGCCGGCCCACCGCGGCCGGTAATAAAAGAATTTCGGGCGGCCTGGGGGGCAATTGCCTCCCTGCCCCCCGGCCCAGCCCGCCCCTGGTCCCCAGGCATATTAAATATCTGAACTTCTCAACGAAGGATTGTAACGTGCAAATGATCTTCTTCTCTAGTTTATTGTGTAGATGAGAAAGATCGAAAGATGCATGTAGGAGCTGTTCTTCATATGAATGGCAGCATATGATCAGGCCTCTTGGTAAAAAATCTTGTGTATTGATGGGTTCAATAACTATAACCTGAGGTTATTTCTGCGAGATCTGATCTTTAAGTCTGCTATTTTTGTACTCATAGCTTTTATTTTTTCTTCTAGTGACCTCGATTTGTCATTTTGATTCTTATCTTGCATCATCAGCTTATTTTCCTTAACTTTGAGCCTTTCTCCAAGCTTGTATTTGTATCACCTTTAATCTCTGTGGAATAGATGTTTATTTCCGCTTTTATTTTCTCCAATTGAGATTCCAGACACTAGGACACCTAATCTGCTGAAATTACAGCTGGTTCAGACCAGGAATTACCTGAGTGCATTATGTCTGTTCAAGATTGTTATGATCCTGTTGAAATTGTTCATTCTCTTGCACTAATTTTAAGTTGACATAGAAGGGCCATCAACTGCTCTTACAGCCCACGAGTTCTTCCAATCAGGGCCACTATGTGCTTTCTAGTCCTGGAGCAATCTGTTCCACACTGTAATCCCAGCCATAACCCCACCACAACATTCCCCTCCACCTCCATAAATCACGGTCTGCTCCCTCCTGCGGCGCCGTGGAACACTCACGGCAGCATTCCACTAAGCCGGACTTGCACCCATATCCGTTGCCGCAGCCTGGCAAAAGCCTGTGAGACACAGCCTCCGTTCCTTAGTCATTGCGCCCCTTCCCCAACTTTGGGTAAGCTCCAGCACCCCTATTTATTATTGGTTTGACTTTCTTCTAGGATTTATCACTGGAACACCCCTGGGGTTTCTTCATGATGACTTTTTATGCCCTTTCAATCTCATTTCATATATGTTTGTTGGCCTGTATTTCTGGCTCTTTATCAGATTTACCAAAATAGAGAATTCTAGTGGAACACTCAATGAGATCAAATAAGATTGTAATTTAAATTAAAGGGACTCTCCAGGCAGCCCCTGTTTACTTACCTGGTTCTAGCGCTGGGAGCCTCGTGAAGCAGGGAGCAATGAGACGCTTCCATTTGGAAGCGTCATTGCTCCCTTGTGCGCATGCGCGACTTCGCCACACACGCGCACAGACTTCAGAGGGCGGCATTCATGCCGCCCTCTGAAGTCCTGAGCGCACTACCGCCCATGCGCGTGGTGTGCGCGGCCGCGAGCTGAGCTGACTGACAGCTCAGCTCGTGGTCTTTGCCCGCCCCCTCTCCTCTCTGACAGGCTGGAGAGAGAAGGCGCGCACACAGTGCCTTCTCTCTCCTGCACACGTCAGACGTATCTTAATACGTCTGACATGTACAGGGCCTTTTTAGGGCCCTGCATGATAGGAAGTCCCTCTGGTGGCCGTCTGAGTGACGGCCACTGGAGGTATTCCTATCAATCAATGTAAACACTGTATTTTCTCTGAAAATACAGTGTTTACATTAGATTGTCTGCAGGGAGCTATAGATCTCACCTGAACAAATACATTAAGCTGTCGTTGTTCAGGTGACTATACTGTCCCTTTAAAGGGACACTTTAGTCACCAGAACATCTACAGCTTATATAGTCAGTCCCTGTAGGCATTTGTAAGCAAACAGCAGTGTTTACATTACAATCTAGAAACACCTATAGTGGCAGTCACTCAGATGGTCACTAGAGGTGCTGCACTGCGTGGGCAGCACTTACATTCAGCTTCTCCACACTCTGCATGGAGACAATGAACACTCCCCATAGAGATGCATTGATTCAATGCATATCTATGAGGAGATGCTGATTGAGGCAGTGAGTTGTTTTGCCGCGCATGTGCAATAGCCTCCCATCTCTTTCCTATGGGAAAGCATTGTTTTGGATGAGATGATGAATTCTGATGATCTCAGCCAAGGGGCAGACATGGGCGAAGCCAGCACCGGCAGAGCCATCCTGCGCTGGAATAAAGGTATATTTTTACTCTATTTAAGGGAGGCAACGGGGCCAGCGACCGAACTAGTGTTTTTCACACTATAGGGCCAGGGATACATGTTTGTGTTCCTGACCCTATAGTGTTCCTTTAACTACAATTCCTGTCTGAGCTGTGGGAATTATGAATAAAACATTGATTAGGTATGTATATTTTCTGTTTAATATTGGTGGTCTTATTAGATTTTATTTTAATCAATAATACATGCTATGTTTTAATTACTGCTAATGCTATTCCCTCCCTTTTCGCTATTTAATTATTTACTAAGAAACCATTTTCCTTCTTTTTATTCGTAACATAAAAAGGTGCGCTGTGTCTTTAAGACCATAAATACACAAATAGTGCAAACCACTAAATTTATTAAAAAAAAGTGCATATGAGTAGAATGCAAACAATGCCTTTTAAAGTGCACTATACCAAATAATTCAACAAAGTGCTGTATTATCTATTGTCTTAAAGACACAGCACACCTTTTTATTTCATATATTGCATGTGAGTGTTGTACACTGGTGTTGTGCAGCTTTTAAAGTTTATTTTTATTTTCTCATGTCATTTTTTATCACCTTTATTATTGTTTAACTTGTTTATGTCCATTTTGTAACATATGGCTTACCCCACTCTTCCGTTTCTTAGGAATTATTGTTTTAGCTTAAATATTTAGTGTTAGGAATACAGGTTTGTATTGCTAATGCCATACTGTTCCTTTAATAATGTATATTTAGTGTTAGGAAAACAGGTTTGTATTGCTAATGCTATACTGTTCCTTCAATAATTCAATGCACACAACTCATGGGTCTGCCCGCACCTCCCACGCCTGCCCCTGTGTCAGTTCATACACTAGCTTTCCATATGATATAGGCTCCATTTCAAATTCTGGTGCTTGCCTTTAAATCTCTACATAACACTGCTCCTACCTACCTATCCTCCCTATTACATAGTATGTCGTGTCCAGCCCCCTACACTCTGCTGAATACCAGTGTCTATCCTATGTTTGTATTTGGAGCTCTGGTGCCCACCACCAAGACTTCTCTAGGGCTGCGCTGTTCCTATGGAACTCCCTTCCCTGCTCCATTAGACTCTCACGCCGTCTCAGTTCCTTCAAAATATCATTAAAGACTCTTCGTAACTCTTCCTAACTTCTTTCAGAAAGTATTTAAATTAAACTATTAATAACTTTCCCTCTCTGCACCTTAGTAACCCACCCTCCTTCCTCTCCAACAACTGTGCCATCCAGTAAACTAACACATCACTGTTCTAGCAACCTACCTTTTCCCATTCATTTAATACATTCTATCCTTACCTCTTGTCACTATACCCCTCTTGTTTGAGCAGGAACCCCCTCTGAAGAATTTGTTAGCGCTTTAAAATTAATTATAATGATAATAAAAACACTAATATATTTTTTTAATGGTTCTATTGTGTTTTAGATCCTGTTGGCAGACCATCAAGCAGATTTATTTACATTGGTGTGGTGGCGGGGTTTTGGTGCTCGTTTTGGGTAAGTGTTCATCCGTTTTATATAAATAAAGCAGTAAGGGATAAGATACTATTTATAGTTCTCTTACAATACAATTATAATACAAGACACTGACCTGGTTTTCAAATATCACATCACTTTCTTTCAACGATTCTACATTTGTTTCAATATCACGTTTGTTTGTTTGTTTGTTTGTTTGTGTAACTAAAGATTTAATGTTATCTTTGTTTTGTATTTCAATTTCGATATTTCTTCCAAGTTTGCTGCTGATGTGATTTTTTCTGAATATTTTTTTGATTATAATAAGAGTTATTAAGCAGGAAGGTTACCTTTTATTATGGAGCCGGATGCCAGCTTACCTGAAGGGGTTAACGTATTCATTATTCTTCAAGCCAGTGTCAGATAGCTCTGCATCTGCTCAATGTTGGTGCTTTAACCAAATTGTCACCATAAAATGTAAATTTCACATTCGCAATTATAATACAAAATAATTTTATTTATAGTTATCTGAAGTTGAGAAGACACCATTTAGTGAAGCCATCAGGCTTTTATTTTCGCTACTCCCGAGTGCTATACTGCTGTTAACAGGGCGGAGGGTGCTTTCTAACTCCAGCTGGCTTTTAAACAGCTTGACATTATTGTTTATTGTGTTTTACTGTAGTTTTATGCTTTCTTATTGCTGCCTCAGTAATCGGGCTTTAAACGCTAATTGTCACAGTAATGTGGGACTTTCTGTACACAGGTTTCATTGCTTATCGCAGTTGCCGATCTGAAGACCCGGTGTCAGAGGATAGACCAGAGCAGCAGTTCCTATAAGAACACCATGTCTGAAATTGTGGTGTCAGATGCCAAGATACCTTAGAATTAGCACAAATGCATTAATATTTTGCACATAAAAATCATCCCAGGAAGCTGTGTTTATTTACAGGGGTATTTACGAAGGTGAGAATTGTAAGGGAATTTCACATTTAAGGTCAAAATAATCCAACTGGATAAAAAGTGCTTCCATTCAACTAGACTGGTCTTAAATTTGAAATTCACGTTTAATTCTTGTTTTTAGTAAATTCCCCTGGGTCTAGTACCTTTCTTTCTGTCTTTGTATTATTTAGATCCAACCTTGCAGTTCATAGACACTCAGGGCGACCAGCCTTTATGAATGAAACATTGGCTGCATGATCCAGCGGACATTCGTAGCAAGGACTTAAGTGCAATTACTGTATATAAAATATATTTATATATATCGCAAAAAAAGGGAAGTTCTATTCGTAAAATCAAGCACAAACGTACTGCTTCCCTTCATCATACATCTGCATTTTTATAGGGTTTGGACTCCATGGCTGGAGGGATCTAGCCATCATTGTCTTTGCATTATCTGTACCCGTCCAGCCCACCGCTTTCTCTACTCTGCTTTTCTTCTTATTCCCATTCTATCTTTGTTTTCTCTCTCCTCTGTGATGCTTTTCCTGCTCCCTGAAGGAGGGTTGTATGGCCCATGCAGAGCCTTTTAGATTAATTGCAAACTAACTCTACAAAACGACCAATGAGTACTGCACGCCCGTTAAAAGTACTTTGGAGGGTGGTCCGCCATCCACCAGGAATAGTATAAAAGTAGAAGTCCACAGACGTCACAATGTAGAGTGAAGGTGGAGCTATTCTACTGAAAATCAAAGGGAAAAAAAGATGCAACGTTTGGGTGTTTAGGCCTTTATCACGTAGGATTATCACAATCAAATAACACACATAAATATCCTGGTGAGAACAGGAAACACTCCCCCTCCAAAACATAATTAACCTGGTGACATCACTACTTGGGGACCAATGGATAATAACTAAACGGTGATTTTAAAATAAAAATGGCAACAACAGAAATCAAATGGCAAAGTTTTTTCTTTTGGCAGGCTTTGCAAACTCTACACCTAGGCAATTTCGTTATTATTCTGTACTCCGTTTATTCTTTTGGCCGATATATTGATTCTTGTTTTTATTTCTTTTTATCAGTTTTTTTCTGTGGCCACTATTTACTTTATTTGATTTCTGTTGATGTCATGGTATCTCTTTGTTCTTTGATCTTCAGTAAAATACCCCTACCTTCACCCTGCATTGTGACGCCTGTGGACTTCTGTTTTACATTATAGAGGAAAAAAAAACTACAGGTGGCAAGGAAAACACTTGCCTTGTAGTTAGAGGGTGGGTTTCAGAGGTAAACAGAGCATCACCCTTGACTATGAATAAAACAAAAAGACCGATGAGGTTGGATTCCTCCCTGAATCAAGGTGAAAAAACAGCCTCACTAGAATTACCTCAGATTAAAACACAATATAGTAATTACCTTATTATTAGAAAAAACACATACAAAACAGAATAAATAGTGAGTGAGTGTACTACCTACAGTGAAGTGCTAAAATGAAATAGGACTGGATACTTATGGGTGATTTATAGGGATACTAAATATCTATGTAAATAGACCCTAGACACCATATAAATAACGATATTAGAGACCTCCAAATAAAGATACCATGTGACGGTCATATATATATATAGAATGGAGGCGAAAACATAAAGCTGAATGCAAAAATGAAATGGCCACGTCCAACCCGTCTAGCTGGCTAATCTTCCCCCCCCTGCTGCTTCAAGGCAGGCCCCCTAAAACTAAAGGTCTAAATAATCAAGGTGAAGCAAAAGTCAAGGCGCCTTCCCTAATAACTAACTAGGTCCATGAAAGTAAATACATTATACTCATCATCAGATGGGATTATGAACTTTTCATTGCTTATTGCATTATTGCAGTATTCTTATTATCTCTACTTACTTGAATAAATGCTTAAGTGTTAAATGCTTTATATAGCAGCAAAAATCTTTTTGCAGTCTCAATTTTTCCATGTCTTTAAATTAATAATTAAAAAAAAAGGTAAGTTATATCATAAAGCCTATAATTTCTTCTCGTTTCTGATTTATAAATCAATAATATTAAACATATGAACATATTCAAAAAGATAACTGCTTCCAGAGTGCCATCAGAAAATGTCACAAACAATAAGATAAGAAAATATCAGCAAACGGGTATAATCTAAGGAGAAGAGTCCATCGATAAAACTGGTAGTATTGAATATAAACCTGCATTCAGTGCTGACAGTAGACAGCCGAACATAGTGATAATTAAGTGGCTGGGAATGGAAGCTGTCAACAGAAGGTTTGGTGGGGGTCAGGAGTCTCTGTGTGTATGTGAGGGGTGATCTGTGTGTTTGTTGCTGACCGAGTGGAGGGATTATTGGGAGGGATGACCCAGCTGTCGTGGTCCATATTGGTACCAATGACAAAGTCATAGGAAAATGGAAGGTCCTAAAGAATGAGTTCAGGGAACTAGGAAGTAAGCTAAAGAAAAGGACCTCCAAGGTCATATTTTCAGAAATGTTACCTGTGCCGCGCGCTACAGCAGAAAGGCAGCGGGAGATTAGAGAGGTCAATGCATGGCTCAAGTGTTGGTGCAGGAAGGAGGGCTTTGGGTTTTTAGAGCACTGGGCTGATTTTGCACTTGGGTACAACCTGTATAGTCATGATGTATTGCACCTAAACGGAAGAGGGTCTGCTGTGCTGGGGGATAGGATGGCTAGAAGGTTGGAGGAGATTTTAAACTAGTAGTAGGGGGGAGAGATATAGAAATCTACAAAATGGAGATAGGACAGAAAGGAGATGGGCTTTAGCTCAGAACAAAGAGGGTGGAGATAGGAGGAGTAGCAAGACTAGAACAGGGAAGGTATACAACAGTATTACAAATTTGCACAAAGTGACCCATGATAATATTAATTGTATGCTTACTAAAACAAGGAGCATATATAACAAAATGGGGGGACTAGAGGCAATAGCATGCACTAACCAATATAACATAATAGGCATAACAGAAACATGGTGGGATGAGACACATGACTGGGCAGTTAACTTAAATGGGTACACGTTCTTTCAGAAGGATAGGAAAAACAAGAAGGGTAGTGGGGTATGTTTGTATGTCAACCATAAGATAAAGTCAGATCTTAGGCATGTGGAGTGTGACGAGGAAAATGAGGAAGCTTTATGAGTACATATCTGCTTGGGGCACACAAAGGAAATCAATTATTGGGTGGGATATGTTATAAACCACCTAATGTAAATATTAATGAGGAAGAACAGCTGTTAGAGCCTAGGGCAGCACAAAACCAGGATACACCACTGCGCACACGTGACGTGCGTCACGTGCTCCGGCTTCCTAATGATGCTGCTCTTTATTACATGCTCGTTTTTAAAACATAATATGATTTTAAAGGTCCAAGACCTAATGTCTAACATTTGATATTATTGTTTGCTATATTTGATATGCATATTATAATGATGTACACTGATTGGATGATCAGCCTATGACATCATTTTTGGCGCCCATTTTAAAGTGTCCTTCCCCTATATATACTGTTACTAGCCAGGTTGTATGTTTTCTATGCCATTTGAGAAAGCCTTACTGGTGAAACGCGTAATGGTTATTTTATATTGTGTATTTTAAGATCAATTAAAAGTTTTTGGTTACTTACTGTGCCAATTCTCTTTTTATTGTATTTTTATGCACTTTTACTATTTTTACTTTCCTGCCTTTTTACTGTTGTTCCTGCACTTAAAGAAATCCCAGGTGGGGATCATCCCACCAACGCTTTACTAATAGAGAAGTGATTCTGCTCTATACCTGTGAGTATTATTTTAGTTACTCATAAGCGAGGATTATTTCGCTGCATTCCATTCACACCAGAGCTGGCCATAGCTCTTTTAAATGTGAGTTCTTTACCTTCTACTATTATTTTACCCTCTGGATTTTAGACGTATTGCACTACTGGCTGCTCCTGTCTCCTTGTTTTTCATATAACCGAATACCCTGAGACGCTAGGGCGCACCTACTTCTATTGAAAAGTCTACCCGTCTATATCCCATCAAACACTGCTGCTCTAAGTGAGACTTTCTTGGACTATTTTATTTTATTCTATTTATTATCTTCTGTTGGCGCAGCCCTACCCCATTTCTCTGTATTTTCCCATTTGTTGAAGGATTCGAGGAGTCTCCTTCGTTTGGGTTGCTGCCTATCTTCATATTGTTTATTAATTAGCGCTGATTTCCTTCTGTATTTTGTTTACCAATTTCTAGTGTTTATATAGTTATCCTCCTCCCTGTTTATGGTTATATGTTGTTGGTTTAATTTTTTAACCAATTATCCCTTTATACCTAACAGGGATTTCTCAAGAGAGATTTTCCCTAAATTTTGTTTCATACATTATGTGACGGACCATCCGCCAATCCATGCTCCTAGCACTTACCAAGGACCATCAGCACCGCACCGGACACCATTCCTACGACTCCACAAACCGCTGTAGCTTGGCTGGGGTCTCACCATCTCCTTCCCACCCTGGTCCAACCTATTTTTTTACCTGTTTCTTTAACCCCTAACCCTGTCTCACTAACCCCCCTAACCCTGTCTCACTAACCCCTCTAACCCTGTCTCACTAACCCCCCTAACCCTGTCTCACTAACCCTGTCACACTAACCACCCCTAACTCTGTTACACTCACCACCCTCCCACAATCACTTAGAAACCCTTACCCTGTCACACTCACCCACCCCCAACACTCACATTCAATCCCCCAACACTGTCACACTTACCCAACGGATGTCTGTGTGTGAATGTGTGTAAGTACCAGTGGGTGTATCTCTTGGTATTTGTCAGTGTGTGTAGCTTTGTGTCTGTGTATTTGTATGTATGTTGCTGTGTGTGGTACGTAGTTGCTGTGTGTGTGTGTCTGTGTGTAGGTGTCAGTGTGTATATCTGTGCATCTGTATATAGTCAGTGTGTGTATCTGTCTGTGTATCTACATCGGTGTCAGTGTTTGTATCTGTGTATTGGTATGTGTCTCTGTATGTGTGTCAGTGTGTATCTGTAATGCACAAACACTGCTCAGTGCTAAATACAACCTTGCAAGCATGGGACAATGTAAGAGCCCCAGTTGTCAAAACATTGTTAGAGTTACATGAAAAATGGGGATCTACCTTTTGGGCACCCTTGCAAGGGCGGGGCCCAAAAAAAGTCATGCACTAGGGCCCTCTCTACTTTAGTTCCGCCATTCTGTTGCAATAGAGGGTGTGATTGCATGCCAGGGGGCCCAAGCAAATGCTTTCCCAGGGTCCAACCATTTTTAAAGATGGCCCTGTCTGTATTATATATAAAACATGTTTAGATATCGATTTTTAGTTTGGTGTGATATTTCAGCGTGAAGCCACTAGATGGCACTCATATATTGGCTGCAGAAATCATTGTAGCAGAGTGTAAACATTTTTTACTAGCTCATTACACAGCTTTTGTCTAAAATGTAACTTAGGAGGTAGGAGGGATCTTTACTAAAATAGTAAAAAAATGGGGGAAAACCTCGGTAACTATCAAATAATACGGCAGCTACATACAAAACAAAAAAACTAAATATATAAAGTATGATTGCTCCAAAGCTATGGGTATATCAGGCAAGACAGAAAACACTGTACCTATATAAAAGATCAATGTGCTTTAATAACAGCAAAATTAAAAATATATAAGAAAAATGTGGTCCTGTACTCTCTTATCCCAAAAATAGGGGCAAAATACCAGATTCTATAGGCTAACAGTAAAACACTTCATGTCTGTTAAAAACATGTAGATCTCCCAACATAAAAATAGGAAAAATCACAATGCGATATCATATGTATATACGCACTCGTTATACATAGAAACCTCCCAGGCTGGGACAAACAGTATCTATAAAAAAAGAAACAGCATGTTGCAAGTTAGCGTGGAAGGTAACGTATCATGGGTCAATCACCTAAATATCACATCAAATGTAGATATATACATATTAAGATGTAAGTGCATAACTTGATCAAAAATACATAATATATCAACTAAATACAAAAAGAAAAGTCCCACCTGAGGTGTAAATCCAGATAGTGCTAGTTGTGTTAGTTGCTAAACGTTGCAGTAAATGGATATATCAGTCACTGAAGCCTAAATGGCTACGTTGGTTCACACCAAACTCCGGTATAAGGACCACGAGGTAGAATGACAGCTGAAATCAATGCCTGTATATTCACAAAAGACCGCGGCTCGGCACGGCACAGCTCAGCACAACTCAGCGTGGCACAACAACCTAGATAAAAAGGTTATAAGGGAGGAGCTAACACATCTACGCGTTTCGTTCCTCTCATGGAACTTTATAAATAAATCCACTGTCTTATATAGCTTAGACAACTACTAATTAGGAGGTATTAGAAAAGCCTGGCTTGGATCTATAAGCCAGACTGCAAGTTTAACCATTTATCACCAGATAGCTTAAAGGGATTAGCTCCCTATGTTCATGAAAAATGAGCTTCATGTGTGTGTTTATATTGTGAATATATTTTTAAATAAAACTAATAATAAAGAATAGACACCAAAAATAAATCGGGACAACTCGATCATGCCAATTGGTGCGCTTTACGGATCCCCACACAACGACCAAATAGGACCCGAAGAAGAGAGCTACTTACCGTCGTGCCGGACAGAGCCTTGCAATACAGCTAGCTCCACCAGGAACATAGATAGCAGGAGGAAACGACAAGCTGCATAAACCAAACCCGGAGCACATTTCAACAAGCTAAGTGTCCAACGATATTAAAATGCAGTGTATAGTTTGTAGGGGAACACACATTAACACAATGTCATTTTTTGATCAGCTGAATATTAAAAGACTCTTGAGAAAGAATGGATTTAAAGCCCATTCAACTTTGCTCACAGCGCTGAGCTGATTGCCTGACCGTCTCAAGCGGGTTGGGTTAATTTTCCTTGTGGTTTCTGCTCATTTGATTTTTTTAATTATTTTGTTTGAACTTTCTTCTATTTTACCAACTTATTTATTATTATTTTTATTTTATTCTTTGTTGTTTGCTCCGTTTTTCTCTCTTGCTGCTCCTTCCAGCCCCCCGGTACTCCGTCCTTATTTTGTTTCTATTTTTCGCACTGAATCCATTACTTCAATAAATCAATAAATGAATGCGAAATAGGAAAAAAGGAAAGGCAATATTACACCAAAATCAAAGATATCACTATTCCAAAGAGTTAATCATTTCCAGAGAGAGAGAGAGTAAATAAACAAAACGGTCACTAAAAAGACACAAATTGGCAAGCATTGGGAAAAAGAAAAGAAACCTGAAAACAAAACAGAAAAACGCCTTTCCTTTTTTTTCACCACATCCTCCAGGTAATAAGACGCACCTGGAGGAATCTTTCCTGTCAAATATCTCAATAGAGGGAGATATCAATAAAGATCAAGTTTAAAATACAGACTGCTCCACACCCAGATGGCTTTACAGATACACTTTATAAACTAATGAAAGATCCACTAAAAGGAGAACTCTAATATTTGTCATTATATAATGAGAACAGGACGATGTCCTGGAGAGTTGTTGAGAGCTAACATTGTTCCCATCCCAAAAGGAGATAAAGACCCTGAATCGATTGGTAATTATTGGCATATTTCGCTAATATCGATATTAAAATTCTGTCTTCGATATTAAAATAATTATACCACAATTAATAAATAACAATCAAGTAGGATTCATACCAGGGAGGTCATCAATTAACAATCTTAGAAAAATAATAAATATATTAGAAGAAACAGATAACAACGCAAGCCCTCTAATGTTACTGTCAATAGACGCAGAGAAAGCGTTTGAAAGTGTTGGCTGAGGTTGCATGTTTGCTACCTTAAAACAATTTGGAATTACTGGTTTAATATTACAAGCTATATCCACTCTCTATAACGATCCACCATAAAAGGTTACAGGGTCAGGATTTACATCACAAAACTTCAACATAAAAAACGGGACAAGACAAAGATGCCTTCTTTCCCCTTTATTGTACATAGCTTCTTGACCCAAGGATAAATCTGAATGCCATTCTGAGGTCAAGAATTAATTTTTTCCCTAGTTTGTTGCAAAATTGGAAGTGCTTCAAACCGTTTTTTTTGTGGGGGGGCGGAGGGGTGGTTTGTCTTCTTTTGGATCAACTGCAAAAACACAATGTGAGGAAGGCTGAACGTGATGGACATGTCTCTTTTTAGCCTATGTAACATACAGACGGAACAAGGAACAATCTTCTTTGGAAGTGACCATTCCTCTCTAACCCTTTAAGGACGGCGGGCGTTCTATGCTGTCCCTAAGGAGCCGGTCTTAAACTCTGGAGGGCAGCATAGAAAGTCCCTACCATCCTGAGCACTCACCTGCTTAACACTCACACAACCCTCACACACAGCACCCTCACACTATACTGTCGTTAAACCCCAGTATAGTTAGAATGCAATGACACATCCTAAAGTTGTGACTAAAAGAGGGGAATCAGCAACTAGTTCGAACAAATTCCCAGGCTCTCCTCTTTTTTGTGCTGACATACACACCACCCCTCGTTTATCTCAAAAGGAGCCTCAAATCCATCAGGTTCTATGAGTAGCTTCATTATTTTTATGAAAGAAATCATTTTACTGGATCTGTTGGGTCCAGCATGTATGTGTTGTAAGCATTCAATGAGATGGAGCTCAAAAGCACAACCATTCAGTGGGTGCATCCAATACCACACATTCCAACTTGTGGAGATCCAGTGGGTAGGGCCAGAGGATGTGGCTGTGTTGCCACAGGCGTCATTCATCATGTGCGTCGCTGATGAACAGCCCGTGCTGCTATACTAACTAGAGCTGCCCACTTGCAGAGTGTAGTAGAGGAGCAAATATAAAATGCTTTTGGTACACCATAGAAAAGTCCCCCCAAAAATCCTAGAGCACGTATGTAAAATGTGCGTGCGTTACTGAAGGCCAATACAATGCATATTGTGTTAGCTCAGGGCTTGACAAATTTGCTTTGAATCTAGGAGCCAGGTAAAAAAAATTAGGAGCCAGATTTTAAAATCTGGCTTAAAGGGACACTCTAGTCACCAGGACTACTACAGCTCAATGTAGTGGTTCTGGTGTCTATAGCCTGTCCCTGTAGACTTTTCAATGTAAACACTGCTTTTTCAGAGAAAAGGCAGTGTTTACATTGCTTCCTAGTGACACCTCTAGTGACAGTCACTAGAGGTGCTTCCTGTGTCAGTGCTGCACAGTGTGCAGCACCAACATTCAGCGTCTCCACACTCTGCAATGAGGTGCTGAACGTTCCCCATAGAGATGTATTGGTTCAATGCGGAGATGCTGATTGGTGCAACATTTTGCAGCCAATCATATGGCAAAACATTGGATTGGCTGAGAGAATCAAGTTTGATCATCTCAGCCATAGAAACAGGGCCAGTCGAGGGGAGACCAGCACCACGTGGGATAAAAATGTGAGTAAAAACACCATTCCTTTGCGAATGGAAGGGAGCTGGTCACCTAAACACACACATCATGACAGACACACACAAACATCATGACACAGACACACACACACACACACACACACACATCATGAAAGACACACACACACCATGAGATATACAAACACTCACATTATGACAGACCTACACACTCACACATTATTGCTTTATTTAGTACCTGGGGTCCAGTAGGTGGCAAGCTGGGGTATTTTGTAGGAAGGCGGCATGCTGGGGGGAGGGGAGGTTGAGGCAGACGGCTAGCTGGCTGGTCGTGGAGGTGGACAGCAAGCTGGGGGATTTTGTAGAAAGGCGGCATGCTGGCTGTGCCTATTGTTACTTACAGCGAGGGAGCTGTGATGGCTCTACTCCCCTGCCTGCAGCTTAGTGAGACTGGGGCCGGAATATGATGTCATATCCCAGCCCTGGTCTCTCTAAGCATCCCGATGGAGAGAAGACCAGAGTCATCACAGCTCCCTCGCCACCCTCCTTCTATTCGTGCAGCCAGCCGCCCGCCTCCACGACCCCCACCAGCATGCCACCTTTCACAAAATCCCCCAGCTTGCTACTGACCGATCGACCACCTTGGAGTTAAGGGGCTCGCATATCCCAGGCGCCAATGCAAAATTCCTTGCCGCCATGGCGCCTGGGATATGTCGAGCCCTGTGTTAACTTGTCTACAGTGCAGATCATAGGACGGGGGTGCCAATCATGACTACTCTTATGGATCTGACAAAAAACAAACAAAATGTTAAACTATGATGACATTATGAATGAGACACGATGCAGGATCTGCGGTGGTTGCGTGATGACGTAGAAGGGGCACGCAGGCATCCTGAGGCGTGGGGGCGGAGCTTAGGCGATGGAAAGACCGCGAGCAGCGAGGAAATCAGCTCACAGGAGTATGTGACTGGAAAGACGACGGCTACAAGGAGAATGAGGCAGAGTGTGAAGAGGGAACGGAGACTATTACACTTGAGAGGTTATTGCTTCAAGCCGAGAAGAGCTCAAATATTTTAAAGATATAAGAATCAGCAGAATCAAATCGATATGCAGAGATAAGTAAATATGAGATATTAACTGTTTTAAACCGTTTCAAACACAGCATAATGGCTGTTCAATGTTAGTTTGGCAAGAATGCAGTAAGGATTGCAAAATAAATTTTGTTTAAATGTTGTTCAATGTACATACCGGTACCGTAAATAAATAAGCCCTACCCTGAAAATAAGCCCTAGTGTGATCTGCTGAACCAATCACAAATAAAGCAACATAGTGTGTAACTGTGTATATAAATAGATCATAGAAATTGCGTTCACAAGTGGACACTCACACTTTTACTGAAGTTTGCAAGCCTTGAATATTTGTTTCTTTTCAAGATGAGAATTCCAAATCTTCTATCTGGGTTGGAATCTCCATAGATGCATTTAGATAGGTGTGCTCAAGAAAGGAAATATAATAAAATTGAGGTGCACATTCAAGGGTGAAGTACAAAATGAATTTTAATAAGTTACATCAAGATATCAAATCATCAGTGTAGTCCCTCTATATCACCACCAGGGGTCCTACGCGTTTCATCCAGAGAATAGGACTTCCTCAATGACTTGCGTGGTGTACAATGAACAGATACAATTGAACATCAAATTAACATAAAATTCCCCCTTTTTTTGCTTAAACTGTGTGGAAGACAAGAGGAAGTCTTTGGGGATATTGCTGGGAACCTTATCCTATGCAGGAAAGTTTCTCTCTGCTGATATAAATTGAGCACTTATTACACTGTGGTTGGTGTACACACATTGTTTCTTTTGCACTATTCAAATTAAATATCAATTTCGTATGGAAAAAGATCTCTCAAATTCCCACATACACTTTCTTAAAAAACTAAGTATTTATGAATCATGGCTGGAGAAACTATAAGATTTGTAAACACTTGTCGCATTACAATCGACACAAATGTAAGAAACAAACTAGATAGAATGTTCCTGATCTGAGATAAAAATTGATGCTCCGTCTTGTAATGTTATGTTTGTAATTATTATTATAAGGTTTTAAACAATTATGAGTAAAATACTGAATGTATATAAGACAATATTTATGAATGTTTAGAAGTAATATAAATGTCTTATGTTAAGTAACTGTACGATAAAAATCAAATAAATACGATTTATAAAAAAAAAAAATACAAAGTTCTTCTAGCCAAACTGAAAATTAAATTACAGCAGATTTCCTGAAAAACTGTCTAGAAACGCAACTTTAAGCAATAAACAACCAAATTGATAAAAATTCAGAAGAGATTAAAAATCAGCTAAAAGATATACTTACAAGACTACAAGCAAATTGAGAAAAAAATACAACATTAGAATATAATGAAAAAATTCTGAAAAATCGAAATGAACAATTGAATGATCAACTGAGAATTATGGAAGGTAAAATAGGAGACGTAGAGGATCGCACAAGACGTAATAACCTTAGACTCCGAAATGTTCCAGAAACGGTTATGCAAGAACAAATTCCCAAGTTCTTAGAGAAGCTATGCTTCTTAACACTGAAGATAGAAGTATCAAAATATAACACCAATATAGAAAGATACCATTGGTTGGTTAAACCGAAAGTTATACCACAACAACTACCAAGAGACATCATAATAAACCTTCATTCATTCCAGTTTAAATAAGCAATATTACGTGCTACTTGAGCCAAAATAACTATGGAAGAGGAGTTTAAAAATATAAACATATTACAAGATTTATCATGTTTTACAAGGTCACAGAGAAAAAAAAATTATATGGCAACAAGTTCCTTAAGAAATCTAAATATAAAATATTCCTGGAGCTACCCTAACAAAATAAAGATTATACCAGAGGGACATATAGAGACTTTTGATTCCCCCCAAAAAGATTGAAGACTGTCTTCTTAGGAAAAACAAGGTAACATCACCCCCTGCATAACTAAGAATAAAGAAGAAGATGTAGAGAAAAAAACAGGAAGATAATGATAAAAAGTTCAAGAGATGATTAGGAAGAAGAGAAAAATCAATAAATGGTTGATATAAGAAGACCAAAAGAAAGGAAAAAGAAGGACTTTTTTTTCCCTCTGACTTATAAACCATAATCACAGCGATAAAGTAAAAACAGAGAGAGTGAATATTGAGAGTAGATACAGGGAAAGGTAACAACAAGGTTAGAAAGAAATTAAGATTCACATAAACACTGTCTAATAATAAAGTAAAGAGGGAAAGAGAGAGGGGAAAGAAAGAAAAAAGAGAAATGTAATAGAAAGAGAGAGAGCACTAGGTGAATAGAACACAGAAGAGAAAATATGGTTTAAATTTATAGGGCAGGAAAGGAAAGAGAAGAGAAAGGGAGAAGATAAGGGCTAAAAAGAAGGGGAAAAGGGGAAGGAAAAAAGATTTAAGAGAAATAGGCATAGAATTAAGGAATTGTACTGGTTCTCGCTATGGGAAAAAGGTTAGATTGAAGGAAAATTTCCTTAGCCTAGGCTGAGCCTCCATTGCCACAATCCTGTAAGGGTTGAAGTGTGAGCAATAAGGCACACATAATGGATTGTACTATGACTCTTTTTAGAGTCTTAAGTTTGAATGGATTTTTGTTATTTATAGTTTGTGTAAATGTATATGGTTTATGTATGTTTTCTGTAGGTTTATGTGTATGTCAGCGAGAGCCCCCTAGTCTGCCCAGGAAAATAAAAACCAGTAATATGTAATAATGGTGAAATTGATCACTCTAAATATACAAGTCCTAAATATCACACAAAAGAGACAGGCTTTTCAAGATTATCTAAAAAAAAAAAAAAGAAATTCAAATTGCATTTGTCCAGGAGACTCATTGGTGTCAGAAAGATGAAATTAGATGGCATAGTAAACATTTTCCATTAAAAATATGTGCATCAAGAACTGAAGGCAAAAAAAGCAGAGTAGACATTTTTTTCCCCCAATTCTTTAAAAGTGAATATTAAATATAAAGATCAAGATCCAGAGGGTAGATTTGTTATAGTTATATGTACAATCAATGAAGAATTGTTTACTTTAGTAAACGTCTATCTACCTAACAATTATCCTATGAGTCATAAGAGACAAGTGTGAAACAGAGTAGAAAAGGCGAGTGAAGGTTTTAAGATTATTGCTGGAGATTTTGATTGTATGCATGATCCTATAATGGCTAAGCTCTATAATAGGAAGATTTCTTTGGATAAACATGTCCAAAGAAATGCCAAAATTTTACTGAAGAGAGAAGGTTTATACGATCTATGGAGAGTAAAGAAAATCCTTTGCATAAAGAATTTACATTCTATTCCTGTCCTCGGGATTCATACTCTAGAATAGATTTTTTTTTAGGAGAATTAAAGTTGATAGAAAGAACGCATAAAATAGAAATGAATCCAGTAATATGATCAGATCATAACAGTGTAACTTTAGAGTTAAATAATCTAATTATAGAAAAAAAAACCATAATACAACATGGAGACTTGATGATACTTTATTACATAATAAAAAATGTAAAGACCCTTTAGATATAATGATAAAAATGTATTTCCAAGAAAATAAAAATGGACAGTTAGAGGATGACACCTTATGGTGCTCTTATAAAGCTGTAATTGGAGGCCACTGTATTAAGCTAAAGAAATTAAGAGATAAGAGGAATGGGGCAAGTTTAACGGGCCTTAATATATCATTATACAATTTAACTAAAGAAATTCATGTCAATCCGTCTAGGGAGAATCAACTTAAAATTGTGCACATTAAAACAGAGATTCAAAATAAGACCTTTGAAAGAATTAAGAAAAGTTAGTTAAAATTGAAAATAATATATTAACGAGCAGACAAGATATTAACTAATAGGCTTAAAAAATAAATACAAATAACCTAGTGGATAGAATCATTACAAACTGTAAAATCTGCTTATCACCGGAGGAAATATGGAAGGCTTTTAATGACTATTATGCAAAATTGTATAATCTCACAGAAATAACTCGACCAGATATGATTAAAGAATATATTAAATCAGCTAATCTATTAAATATCAAATTCACATTTAATTATATTAGATAAAGAAATTTCAGAGGAAGAGCTTATAAGGGCTATCGATAGACAAGAGAATTATAAAACTCCAGGACCAGATGGATTTGGGAATTGATTCTATAAGGATATGAAAGTCCAAATAATAAGTCATTTAAAGAACACTTTTAATAATGCTGTCTCTAAAGGAAGGTTCCCAAGCGAAATGTTGAAAGCGAACAATTTACCAATACTAAAACCTGGGAAAGATCCGACTAATGTAAAAAGCTATCGCTCAATACCCCTAATTAATGTAGACATCAAGCTATTCTCCTCTATTATTGCCTATAGAATGAAAGAAGTATTGAAACATTTAATCCTCTCAGACCAAATAGGCTTTGTACCCGAAAGAATGGCAAACAATAATATCAGAAGATTGATTGATGTAATGGATATATCACAACAAAATTCAATTCCCATGCTGATCCTGTCTCTAGATGCTGAAAAGGCATTTGACAAGGTCAGCTTGGTTTTTATGGAAAATACGTTTGAAGCATTTGGAGTATAATCTTGGTTTTTAACTGCAATTATGTCACTTTATAGAGATCCAATGGGTAGAACAATTGGACCTAATATATGATCAAACTGGTTTAATTTGAAAAATGGCACCAGACAGGGATGCCCGCTATCTCCCATCCTCTATATATTAACTATAGAAGTACTGGCCAATAGAATTAGACAGAGTACAGCGATAAGTGGTTATAAAAAAAAAAAATAATTAAAGCTGTCACTCTATGCCGATGATACCATTCTGTATCTTACAAATCCCTCAATTTCTTTACCAAAGGTTATGTCAGAAATAGAATAAAATAGTTCAGTTTCAAACTATAAATTAAATAAAACAAAATCAAACGTATTATATAATAGTATATCTAAAAAGGACATAACTATTTATCAAGAAAAGTATGTTTTTTGTATGCAAAAACATTTATATATTTAGGAATTAAAATCTGTAAGAATATAAATAGTATTATGTGAATAAACTTTATAGATCTATTAAAGGAAACTAATACAAACTTAAAAGAATGGAGGAAACTGGAAATATCCTGGGGAGGAAGAATAAATATTTTGAAATCATATGTTCTTCCGAAATGGATATATTTGTTTAGGATGCTCCCTTTAGCTATTCCGATGTCTTTGCTAACAATGATAAGAACTACCTTCTCTAATTTTGTGTGGAAAGGAAAAAAAAAACAGAATTAAAAACGTATTGATTTCTAGAGGAATTAAAAATGGGGGACTAGGATATCCAAATATAACAAAATATTACGAGGCTGGTATAATTATGCATGTAATGACATGTCAGTTAGAGCAAAATAAAACAGAAGCATGGTTTAATATAGAAATGGAAGTTAGTCAATTGAAGGATCCAGTAGATCTAATATGGAACATAAAAAAATGCAATCTATCGAATTCCTATATTCTGAATCAAATTATACCTGTATGGTATATAATTAACAAGAAAATTGATCTGGAAAAGAAAATATTTTACTTCCTAAGTTTAAACTAGAAATTATAAGGAAGAATATCTCTTTAAAATCATGGAAAACCAAACATATAAATATAATTAAAGATTTAGTTAGAAATAAAAAAATGAAGTCTTTCAATATGATGGTAGAAGAGTTTCATTTGACAGATACGAATATTTTTTTTACTTATACTAGGGTTAAACCTTTTATGGATAAAGTTATATTGGTATCAAAAGGAAATCTGTGCAAAATAATACAAACAATATTACAGGAAAATAAAGTAAAACAGCTTTTCTCTAGATGTTTAAAATGAACAGAAGACAATAAGATCATATAAACATCTACTCCCATAAGAAAATGGAATAAAGATTTAAGGATAGAAATAGATGAAAAGGAATGGGTATCTTCTTCCTATAAAATTAACAAGTATGTCCATTCACACCTATATTGAAAGAAACCCATTTTAAATTGATCAATTTATGGTATATGACTCCAACAAGATTGTTGAAATTTTCTCCAGGAACGAGTGAGGAATGTTGGAATTGTAGAGAGGAGAAAGGTAGCTATGTACATATATGGAGGACATGCAAAAAAGTGTCAGTCATATGGCAGTCCAAAAAATTGTATATAAATGATGCGATGTTAAGTTATCAATAATTCCGGTAATAATGTTATTGCATATCCATAGGCCCAATTTAAGGAAGACAGATCAATTTTTGATAACTCATTGCTTGCTGGCTGCAAAGATAGTAATAGCAAGAAACTGGAAAGGAGAATCTGTTTTTACTATTAATCAACTATGTTCACAATTATTATACGAAATAAAAATGGAAAAAAACTATTCTAAATGGCCGAATAAGACTTCTAATAAAAAAAAGGGAAATACTTCCGGGAAAAATGGGAAAAAGAACATATCCAAATAGGAGCAGAGATGGAAAGAAACTGAGTAAGGACAAAGATAGACTGGGGACTCTCAACAGAAATGGGTGGAGGTTGCATTTGTGCAGGAGGGTAACTCGGGTTTATTAGGATGGTAATTAAAATGTCAATTGATTGACAGATGTATTTCCGCATGCTTTTCTATGTGAAATTGTTTGTGTTATGTCTAGTCTATTGTTTTTTTTTTTGTACGAATTGAGGTTGTTTGTCATTTTCTATTGAGGAAAAATATAATAAAAAGACATATGTTGTTGCGTACTAATTCAGTAAAAGATAACCACCCGGACATCTGTATCTAAAGGTGGAGTGCACGGATGGGCACAAATTTATTGTGTCTGCTACAGGAAGAAAAGTTAACCCTCAACAGCATGCTTTTCATCCTTACGGTTACTTTATAGTGTTAATGGGTGAAGGATAAAGTCATAAAAAGCATTGTTTGATGGAATCTAGTAATTCTTAAGAAGTAAAAACAAAAATGATGATTTTTAAGAGCTATTCCATGGAATATCATTCGACAATTTTAACTGTGCTAAATAGTGATTTACATTGCTGACTTTTCCTCCTTACAGTTTCTATATGGTGGTAATGGGTGATGAATAAAGATATAAACAGTATTGTTTTATGGAATCTAGTAATTCTTAAGAAATAATAAAAATAAAAATAATTTTTTATTATATTTTATATGTCTAGAATAGCACATAAGAAATGATGATACAATAAGCAGTTCATTAAACTTCATTTTAACATCAAGTAGAAGCTGCCTTGTCTCTTTCTGTATTGTAACCTTCTACAGTCTGCTATAGTGTGATCGCTCATAGGAGAATCATTAGCAGTTTTTAGTTAGATAGAATATACTTGTGACAAACCCCTATTTTTCTTTCCCCAGATTCATTCTCCTAGTCAGTTCGGACATTTTCCTAATATTTTATTCTTCTATTCTATACCATTCGAAGAGACTAAGTACTGAACACCGACCACCCCCTGGCTCATAAAGTTCAAAGAAACCACAAGAATTCAGTGCTCTCTTGGTGTGGCCGCCGTTAGTATAACCAAACGCCATGTGGTGTAGAAAAAGACAGCCATCTTGTCGAACGAAAGCAGGCAGCGGGACTTAGTCGCCGAGTGCCTGGAACTCTGAGGCGGCCACTCGACGGCCTGAACACCGGTGAAAACATACAAACGCCTGCTTCTTTTTAGGGCAAGCCAGGAGAGCGCTGTTCAGCAGGTTTGTTCTACTGGATCTCCTGGACAAACACTGCCCTATGAGCCAGGCACTGGCATACATATAAACACACAGAATACAGCAGGAATTCAGCGCTAATCAACACACAATATATGCAGAATGGGCAGCAACCCAAGCAAAGGAAACCCCTCAAGTCCTTCAATGGATCAAATACAACCTCAGGGTGTTAGTTCGTATATATGAAACAGAGAAGAGGCAGAAAGCAACCAATAGTGCAGTACATCTAGAGTCCAAAAGTGCAGTAAGTAACAAGAGATAGAGAACTCACATTTAAAAGAGCTATGGCCAGCTCAGGTGTTAAGAGCATACAGCGGTATAATCCCCGCTTATGGGATGTGGGAAGATGTATCCGTCAGCACCGTCTGGTAATCCAAAGCTCCAAAGGGAAGATAAAAGGTAACAATAGTGCTCTCAATTGTGATAAAATAGAGTATAAAAGAGTGATAAGAGTAATACTCACCAGTGTAAAGCAGGAACACTACCAACGCTATATCAATAGAGCAATTATTTCCCAGGTACAAAGAAGGGATTATAGTGTTTTATGTGGGAGTGTTCTGGACCTGAGAGTCAATGTCATTGGCTGATTGTTTTGTACTGGTGTCCCCTCTCAGGTCCAGGGGGGAGTGTTCCTTGCATGGGGACCTGCATAAAAGGCCAGCTGTGGCTTCCATTAAACACATGTCTTTACCCATTCATGAAGTCTTGGCTCATGTTTGGGGGATTGGGAGTTATAATCACTACAACTTCATCTATGCTTGGATTTCGGGAGATTCTTCATGGATATACTCAGTCGGAGTATAGGGGATCCGTTACAATCCTGTAATACCCGGAGCAACTCTAAAGTGTATCCTGCTTTGCAGGGTGATTAGTGACTTAGGTCCAGGGTAGAAGTCAAGCTCAGGGTAGAAGTTCACCCGGTGAGCTAGTAGACGTTCTCGCAGGTGATACAAGGTACCCAACTGTTACGCCTCAGTAACAAAGATGCCAGGACCGCATAGCTTGCAACTGAATTGCCAGCTAGGAGAGACACTGTGAAAAGTACAGGCTAATGCAAAGAATACCATGGGCGATAGTGGGCCTAAACTGGTCCACCTGCAGGGCCAGAGACGCCAGGGCCCTATCGTCACAGGGGGATATACTATTCCCCCTGTGGCGGACCTGGCCACCTGTTTCTTATGTCCTCCACATTTCAGATGCTTTCCCAAGTTAATTCATCTGTTTAGCCCCTTGGCCGTTTGGGAGAATGCATGCAAGCAGAATCCTTTTGGCTCCCGAAATAGAACCACCCCTGTACGAAATCGCAAGGGAAACAATTAATGAGTGCTTCCCTGGGTGGCCGCCATTTCATATAACCAAACATGTGGCAGAGGGAGAATGGCAGCCATCTTGTCTCCCAAACGAGGGCAGCGGTACTTGGTCGTCTAGTGCCTGGAACTCTTTTCTGCTAGGCACTCATGCGAACACCTGTAAACCTTTGACCACTGCCCGTCTCCGTTCCCGACCATCTACATGAACTACGTTCAGGAAATATAAACTACCGAACAGGGGAGCATTCGTATCCTGAAATGAAGAGATTCCCTTGCATGGTTTTTGCACTGAAACCCCATGAATGGAGACCAGCCAGGACACCTATTTCCCTGGAACTGTTTTGGACTAGCGCCTCATGTCTGGCTGGTCAAAACTTTACCTTGATCTGAGTGATTCTTGGATATTTTGTACACACAGATTGGGGCTATCGGGAAATTTTTGTGGTTTTTCTGTGGACGGTGGGGACACTTTTGGGAATTATTAGATTTTGTGGAATTTTCTGTACTTGAGAGATAATTAAATTAAAGGAATTTTCTCATGCATTTATCTCTCAGGCACAAAGGATCCTGGGATTGAAACCCCTGATTTTCCTGTATGTAAACCCTGTGTAGGGGACTAGGCATAAAAGTCAGCTGTGACTCAATAAAAATCAGTTGACTCCCAGAACTGTGTGTCGTACGGTTACTGGGGGAATTAGGTATATCTGCTGAACAACACTTTCTTTCCTGCTTTATAGAACACCAGTGGAGACTTGTGGATTTGATTACTCTAGCTGCGCAACAACTCCCACCTCCACTCATTAGTAGTGAGTGGGGTATTGAATTAGATTAGTAAAGGGCTGAGAACCTAGTGTGCCCCACCTGGCCCTCCATCCATGGGTGACAGATTTTGGCCCTAACATTAAAATTCAGAGGGGAGAACCTCGCCACTCTAGCAATGCTTACCCATGGATGATGGGTAGTATCCCTAATTAATTATAACATGGGGTGGATATGTCATTGTCCACCATCTCCAAACAAAAGTATGCCCGCCCATGCTTTGAGATAATTTACAGGAGTATTTGTATGTAGTGTTGAAGTTTGAATGCAGGGGTGTACTTGTGTGTAGTGTTAGCGATTTGAATGATGAAATGTATGCACATGTACACATACACTGGCACACACACACTGTGATACACACACACTGAAATGCAGATACACATATGCAGATACACAGATATAAACACTGACACTCATACTAACACACATGCAGATACAGATTGACACAGATCCACACACTAACATATACAGACACACCGATACACAGCTTGACACACACACAGAGACATATATACAAAGACTGACACATATGGATAAACAGACTTTTTAACCGTTTAAATTGTCCCTTTGGAATATTTGTAAGCAAAGGGGAAATGTGGCAACTTTTAGTATCTATATAGCTTTAATATCAACTTTAAAAAAAAAAAAAGTAAAGGTTTGAAACAGGTTAGACTCTATAAAAATCCTTAAAATTCTTCCTGGGTACTCGTTTCACAGGTAAGTTTTATTCCCCAGGAGTTAAAAATTTAAAAAGATAAAAATAAGTCTAAAGAGTCTACTTTCTAAATAAAAAATATGTCATCAATAAATCTCTTGTAGAGGACTAAGTTCACTATCCAGTCATGCCCAGAGAAAACAAACAAAGTTTCCCTATAAGACATAAATACATTTGCATGGCTTGGTGCGAACTTGGTCCCCATCGCTGTGCCTCTCTTCTGAAAATAAAAGTTTCCTTCAAACCAAAAATAGTTGTTATTAAGAATCAAAGCAATACCCTTTAGTATAAAATCAATCTGTTCTGTTTTAAAATTACCAGACTTTTCTAATTTTCTATGGAAGGGTCCAGAGACAAAAAGACACCAAAGATCTTTCAAATGGTATATTAGAAACATTACATGGAATCAACACACATGTCTAAAGTTAAAAAGTATTCTCGTTGCAAAATCTGATAAATAGGATTCAAATTTTACTCACTGCTTGCAATAGAAAACAACAGACTGCATATAGAATGTTGATAATAATAAAAATCGATGTCTATTTGAGATGTCCTGATTGATGGTTTTATTTCCGAAAACAACCTAGCTGTGATGTACAAGTAAAAACTTTACAGCCTCGCATCCTTTTTGATGTTCAATTATGGTGTAGAGACTACTCACATCGCAAGTGACTAGCCACTCAAAATTCTCCAAGATTTGTAGCAAATTCACTGTGTCCTTGAGATGTGCTGTACTGTTTACCACAATAGGCTGCAACAAGGTGTCAATATATTGACATAAATAAACCACCCTGCCCCAATTGGCCTCCCTGGTGGATTTTGCAAGTCTATATGTAGTTTAGGTCAAATGTAGATCATGGGAATAATAGAATAATTTTTATTTAAAAACCTATACACATTTTTATTTAAAATGCTCATCTGAAATCCCTCATCTAAAAGTTTAAAATGTCCATATCTGGATATGTATTTAGTTTACAATATGTGTGGAAATCTGATAGTTGTTTAAATATTTTGTCCATATAAGAAGTATTTTCCATAATAACTGTAACGGACCGTTTCACGCACAAGAGGATAAAAACTGTTTAGTCGATAATCCCCTTCCAGATAGACCAGCAGCTACTGCAATCACCAACCTCCCGAACTCCAAACTGCATGAAATCACCAACTCCCGAACAAGAAACACACGAACCCTGGAAGCAGCCGAACAGGAAAAGCAATGCGAACAGCTTACACTCCTGGCAATCGGCATACAGTCAAATTCCCCCCATGAATGAGACGACACTTCACTTTGATGGTTAAGCAGGAACTCACTGATTTTTTCACACATAACTGTCTTATAAAGGATTCTCCCATGCAAGGTAGGGATTTACAACAATTACCCAATACACCAATCACACATGAGTACCTCCCACAATGACTCACAATCCCTCCTCTCTGCCCTGGAGATAATTGGGGAAGGAATCTAATTATCTCCAAGGACAGAGGCAAAACTCCATTACCCACATGGCAGACAAAAGACAGTAAAAGACATAAAATTGCATACTGATACATTTAGTACATAAGGCACACATTTCTACATATCCCCAGATAGCTTAGATCTGAGCACACATTATTAGATGAATGGCACTCAGATTACATACATACAGTTTAAATGCCATGGAGCCAAAGTCTTTCACATAGTCCTTTGTTACACGAATGGGCTCCATGGCTTAGCTATCTGGGTTAACATATTCACATATCCCAAAGTACCGACTGAACCGGTGTTCGACACCAAGGGCACGAATAAGCCTTTCTGCAGGGAAAATAAACGGTTTAACCTGCAGGGCCATAGTCCAAAGGGAGCAGGCGAGTAACCAGGCTCCTCCAGTGCACAGTGGCGAGGTTGGTTTCGCCACAATAACTAATCCTCCTCCCCTGTGCACTGGTTTTATGACTATAATTTGATCTTCCTTTAAATCTTTTAAAGCATGTTTCTACTCCAATGTTAAGTTATGTTGGAATTTAGATATAGGCTTTACTTTCTTTAAATCTGTCACAACTGTCTTTTCAAAGGTTTTCATACTTGGAGTATTTAGGTGGTGCGGAAAAAAAAACTTAAAATTCCAAAACCCCACAAGTAAAAGAATACAACTGTAGCTTAATGAAGCAGTTTTGTTGTATAGATCATGCCCCTGCAGTCTCACTGCTGGATTCAAAATACGTTGTTTATGCAGCCCTAGTCACACCTTCCTGCCTGTCATCTGTCATTTACACAGCCTTAGTAAAACATTCTTGTAAATAGAAATCTAATGTTTAAACTTCTTTTATTGCACAGTCTGTTTAATTTAGAATTTCTTATCTCCTGCACTGTTAATAGCCTGTTAGAGCTGCAGGTGCCTCTTATTTGTGATTAAAGCTCAATTTACTGAGCAGGAGATAAAATTATGACTGTGCTGTAAGGACTGATTGAAAATTCAACATTTTTTTTTTTCCATGTGTAAGCCACAGCTATGGGAGATGTGCCTAGGGCTGCACAAACAGAAACAAAAGTGATTTCTGGCATGGCCCTCTAATCTCTTTAAATACTGTGGCTGAGCGATCATGCTTGTCTGTGGTATTTCTAAGTCTGCCCCAGCCTTTCGCAAGTTAAAAACAGGAAGGTATCCAAAGATACCCGAGGATCTCCTCTGTCAGTTGAGTTGCACACAAAAACGCATTTTTAATTTTACGAGGCTACTTAAAATCACCTATCTCAGCAAGCACATTGTGACAGAACCATCTATTCCTGGATTTTATATTTCTCCCTAAATGCCTGTATTTTTTATTTCCCATTATATGTTCGTTCATTTGTTCGTTGAATAATATAATAATAATTTAATAATATATATTCGTTCAAATAACCAAACTAATCGCCGAACGACCGATCACCCTGCATGTGGAGTGTGCTGCTTGTTATCTTCCCAGAAGCTGTGGTTAACCGCAGCTTAATTGATGAACGGCTGGGAGGTCGTCCTTTGTATGAATGAACATGTGGCGGCGGCCATCTTAAACTGTCGAATGGCCAGCTGTGTTTTGTTGTTGAACGCATGGAACTGTTTTCGGACACTAGTTCACAAGAACACCGCTGGGACTTCCAGCAATTTGTTTCTTTTCATACAAATGCAGCGGTGTTCAGTACATTTAAACATACGAACAAGAAATACTGGAGAATCATAGACACGAACAGTCATTTCATTATTTTAATGTGTTTCCCTGGCCCTGAAATAGACCGGCCAACCCAACTGAACTTATGGAACTATTCTGGGTAGTAGCCTCGCAGAAATGTGACATCCAGCTAACTTTTGAACCCCTGAACCGATCTGGGTGAATTTTGAGTATGTTGTTCCCCCAGATTGGGGCTATCAGGAAATGTATATTTTGTGGGGGTTTCTTATGTTCTTGGGGTATTTCTAAAAATGTGTAAAATAGTTGTATATTTCATTAGGAGATCATTGAATTGATCCAGCAATTAACTCAATGATCTCCTAAGCAGAGGGGAGGGATTGTGTACACTGTATGGGAGTGACTGAATGTAAAATACTGCTTTGAATGGCTTGTTGTTCCTGCGTCCCTGTTCCCCACAAGGTCCACCTGTGTGGTACCTTTGTGAGGAAAACTGTATAAAAGGCCATTGTGCCACAATAAACCTTCAGTTCCTGATTTACCCTAAACACAGAGGCTGGTCTCGTGCTTGAAGAGGAAAGCTATACCTGCTGCAATCCCTGTCTTGGGATTGCTCTATAATCACTAGCTCTTCTAAGAGCTGTTCCTGCTCTACTCTACAGCCTCCCTCTCACAACAGTCGAGAAAGGACATCTCTTGGTGGCGAAAAACCCTCACCACTATCAGGGTGCCGTTACACACATGTTAATTCAGTTCCAACATATGGCCATACTGTGTTAAGCCCACCATTATGCCACAGTAACTCAATATTGGAAGGTCCTACACTAATTCCAATGTTCTAAACAAATTCAATAGTACTAGTGCTAAATTACCTAAAGTGTATTTAATTAATCTGTTGTAAGAACATTGTGAATTTACATCATGAAGAAATAATGTTTTAAAAATAAAAAAATGTCATAACTAAATAATCAAAGAGTTTTCATGTATATATTCATTCATGTATTTTATGTGACATTATTAAACAAAACCTCCTCCAATGTCCAAAATTAGTGGCACCAGGCTGACAGAAGAGCTATGCGGAGTGCTCTAAGTGACCGCTGCACATGGCCCGTTCAATTAATATAAATACTGTGGTTGAGTGATATTTTAAGTTTGTCCCCAGAATTAGTAAGACTCCTATGGTCTGGAAAGATGGTCTGGAAAGATCCTGGTGAGATCTCCCTGCTTGCTGTCCTGCTCCATGATTGGTGTTTAGCTTTACCAGCTGCCCAGCAGAGGAAGTTCTTACAGAACGAAACGCGTAGGACAATTTTATGCTATCTATATCCTATGCTGAATATGGTGACTACATCTTTTATTTAAATAAATTTATTTTTTATTGCTGAACCCTGACCTATGGATGTCTTTTTTGTGGAACAAGGATCCAGAGGTGACAAGCAATATCAGCTAGCCCCCCACTACTCCAGGGGAGGCACCCTAAGAGCGCTTTTATCATCTATATCTTGTGAGTGCAAAAGATTGTTGCGCATGAAATATTGTATCTTTAACAATATCACACTATGTTTTGTTTTATGTTTCTTCTGTAGATTTACATAGCCATATCCCGAATCTTCTTTTTTGGTTTACACTATGCATGATATAGGTCGCTTATTTGGGTAGCGACCTAGGGAGGCTGTTACGCATCTTTATAAGCTAAGTACTATTGCTTTTTAATTTTTGTCATTTTGTTGGTATACTGTTTGAGTTATACTTGCAAGTTAATCCATGTCCTTAGTCTGCTTGTCTTCACAAACTGTTTGCGGACTTTCTTGAGCATCACCTTTAGAAGAGGCTTCCTTCTGGGGCGACAGCCATGCAGAACAATTTGATGCAGTGTGCGGCGTATGCCATGAGCACTGTCAGGCTGACCCCTCACCCCTTTAACCTCTGCAACAATGCTGGCAGCACTCATACATCTATAGATCTATTTCCCAAAGACAACCTCTGGATAGAATGCTGAGCTTGTGCACTCACCTTCTTTGGTCGACCATGGCGAGGCCTGTACTTAGTGGGACCTGTCCTGTGAAACCGCTGTATGGTCTTGCCCACCGTGCTGCAGCTCAGTTTCAGGTTCTTGGCAATCTTCTTATAGCCTAGGCCATCTTTATGTAGAGCAACAATTCTTTTTTTCAGATCCTCCAAGTCCTTTGCCATGAGGTGCCATGTTGAACTTCCTGTCACCAGTGTGAGAGCGATAACACCAAATTTAACACACCTGCTCCCCATTCACACCTGAGACCATGTTACACTAACGAGTCACATGACACTGCGGAGGGAAAAGGGGTTATTTTGAGGGGACAGCAAATTTACACTGTTATACAGGCTGTACACTTACTACTTTACATTGTAGCAGAGTGTAATTTCTTCAGTGTAGTCACATGAAAAGATATAATAAAATATTTTCAAAAATGTAAAGGGGTGTACTCACTTTTGTGAGATAATGTAGGTTTTGGTGATAAGTGGCTTGAGTATCCCGAGAGTGCCTTGCAGGGATTGTGGTAAGGCAGCCTTTAACAATAAACACATATGTAACGGCACCCCAGGCATAAAAGGGGTTAACAGCCGTTTAATAGATCTTCCCCTTCCAGAGACATAGGCACAGCTACTCTAGACACCAATCCACCGAACCGGAGAAGCATATGAATGCTTTCAAACATACGAATGCTGTAAACAGCCGAATAGGAAAAACCATACGAATAGGTTTTACACTCCTAGCAGTCAAACTGGAACAGCATACAATAAATCCCCCCAAGAACGAGACAAGGCTCCGTTTTGAGGGTCAAGCAGGAACAGCCAGAGCTGTGGGTTTATTGTTCTTATATACACATTCTTACACATTAGTACCACCCACAGGGTTTTGGAAAACAACCAATAAACATGTACAATACACTCAGACACTCCCACACAAAATCCTCCCCTCTGCCTGTGATACAATTACCTTACACAATGGGTAATGCAATTATCACAGGCAGAGAAATACAGTTTTTCCACATTATTAATAATTTTAAAAGTATGCATCACATTCACATGCCCAAAACCAGTTCCACAGAGTCTTCTATCCTGGAGATAATTGGGAAGTAATCCAATTATCTCCAAGGACAGAGGCAAAACTCCATTGAACACATTGCAGCAAAAGACAATAAAATACATAAAAATATATAACTGTGCAGCCATTGCATAAAACAGGTACATTAAACATATCCCCAGATAGCGCAGATCTGAGCGCACATTATTACTGAATGGCTCTCAGCTCACACACATACAGTTCAATTGCCATGGAGCCAAAGTCTTTCTCATAGTATGTCATTATACGAATGGGCTCCATGGCATAGCTATCTGGGGTACCACCCCTCAAACAGGGCAAGCACCAAATGACCTGGCTTTCGTGTCTTTGCGGGGGAAAATCAAGCGTTTCAACATGGGGCCATAGTCTAAAGGCAGCAGGTGGGCAACCAGGCTCCTCCAATGCATTGGTCTCGTCACAACATACATTACACAGACCTCCAATCAGTCCATGTCTGAGTTAGGCTGGCAACCCACCCCAAAATATCCAGCTAATCTGGTAGCTTCCTGTACTCCATTGTCTCAGTGGGGAGGGAGTCCTACAATCTCAGTTCCAATAACAAAAGCTGCCGCTGGGGAGGGGCATCGACTGCCACCACTTCCGTTAACTCCAGCTGTCACTAGGGAAGGAGCTATCATCCCCTCCCTGAAACTAAAACAGCTGCTGGGGAGGGAGGATGATACTCTCATCTCCCTGACAAACCAACTTCTGCTGAGGAGGGAGACCAGCTGTCTCCACTTCCAGTAACTAACTCGCCCGCTGGGGAGGGAGACCGATCGTCTCCGCACCCAGTTCCACCAACTGCCACTAGGGAGGGGGACCGACCATCTCTGCACCAGGTAACTCTAACTGCCACTGGGGAGGGAGGCCAGCTATCTCTACTCCCATTTGCTCCAGCTGGAGAAGGAGACCGACTGTCTCCACTACAGGGTGCATCAGCTGCAGCTGGGGAGGGAGGACAATACTCTCCTCTACTGACATAATACACTGCCGCCGGGGAAAAAGACCAACCATTTCCTCTCCCTGTAATGCACACTGCCGCTGGGGAGGGTGGACAAAACTTAGACATAGGAGTAGTCCAGGGTCCTACATAAAATGTTCATCTGAAACTCATAGTAATGGTGACTACCGTCACAATACTGTTTAATATCAGCCTGCATCATGGGTTTTTATTTTTATTTAAATGATGTAGCCATTCATACTGTTCTGTTGAAGAAAGATCGACCTTCGTTATATTTTAAAATATTTAGTTAAAGAGAGAGAGATATCCAACTCAATATTCAAGTATAGGGTGTGCCTACCCCGCCTCTCCCCCTAGTGCTCCCCCAATATTATTGTTTTCTTGGGTCCTATATAGGATTTAACTAATGTACCCAGCAGGAGAATGTTCAGGATCAACTTATCCTTTTCCATGTTGTCATATCCTTTTCTTTTTTTAATTTCACAGATTTCCTTTTTATTTTTCCCCCCTTGTGTTAAAGGTTGTTAATGAAGGTTTAGATCAGGCTTCCCCAAAGTCCAGCCCTCCAGAAGTTGCTAAACAACAACTCCCATGATTCTATGAATGAAATAGATAGGCTGTGAATCATGGGAGTTGTAGTTCAGCAACATCTGGAGGGCCGGAGTTTGGGGAAGCCTGGTTTAGACCTTAGAATACACCTCTGATTAGAGTCTGCATGCTTTTCATCCTTAGTTACTTTATGATGGTAATGGGTGATTAATAAAGTCATAAAAAGCATTGTTGGATGGAATCTAGTAATTCTTAAGAAATAATAAAAAAAGGTGATTTTAAAGAGATCTTCCGTGGAATATCATTAGACAATGTTGACTGTGCTAAATAGTAATTTACATTGCTGAGGTTTCCTCCTTACTGTTACTTTATGGTGGTAATGGATGATGAATAAAGTTATAAACAGTATTGATTGATGGAATCTAGTAATTCTTAAGAAATAATAAAAATAAATGTAATTATATTTTATATGTCTAGAATAGCACATAAGAAATGTTGATACAATAAAGCAGTTCATTAATGTTCACTTTTACATCAAGTAGAAGGTGCCTTTGTCTCTTTCTGTGTTGTAACTATCTACGATCTGCTATAGTGCCATCGCTCAAAGGAGAATTGCTAGCAGTTTTTAGATAGAATATCCTGTAATACCCGGAGCAACTCTAAAATGTATCACCAGGAGAGCTAGTGGAAGTTCTCGCAGGTGATACAAGGTCCGAACTGTTATGCCTCAGTAACAAAGACGCCAAAACCGCATAGCTTACAACTGAATTGCAAGCTAGGAGAGACACTGCGTTAGCTAGCGGGAAAAGTACAGACTAATGCAAAGAATACCATGGGCGATAGTAGGCCTGAACTGGTCCACTTTCAGGGCCAGAGATGCCAGGTCCATATTGTCAGAGGAGGATCTAGTATTCCCTCCACCTCCACTCATTAGTAGTGTATTGTATTGAATCAGATTAGTAAAGGGCTCATGACCTAGTGTTTCCCCGGGCCCCCATCCACGGGTGAAGGATTGTGTCCCTAACATTGAAAATCAGAGAGGAGAACCTCTCCACCCCAGCAATGCTCACCCATGGATGATGGGTAGTATCCCTAATTAATGATAACATGGAGGGTGGATTTGCCAATGTCCACCACCTCCAAACAAAGTATGCCCACCCATGCTTTGGGATAGCTTACATAGTGAGGGAAAGCCCATATCAGGGCTTAGTCTGTGGCAAGCCCTCCATGGGTTGTAGATGGATCCTCCTCCCATTACTATTAGAATTAGACCCCTAAACTGTCACTAATAGTCGAGGGCTGTGGGGGAATCTAGGTTCTCGCGTTTTACGATTATAATTAAGGTCCCTAACAGCAGCTCATAGATAAAGGCAGGGGGTATGTGCAGTGATACCTGTTATAACTGTTATGTGCACTACCTGAATTGAAGATAGGGTCGCCATAAGTTTAATGTTAGTCCTGAGTTAAAATAAAGTATTGTGTGCTAGCTCTATTGAGAACTGTGTGTTCTGTTTGGTTTGTTTGGGGATCCCAGTAACAGATTTTTTGGACCTGTTGGCTAGCTGCGCCTGTCCCTGATCCTGGGAAAATATTAAAGAGCTAGGCCTGAGAACCACAAGTATTTTTGTAAAGGCATTAGTTGGAGACAGTATAGACAAAGGTTTTGATTACTGCCTATGAAAAGAACATATCTTTTATTTTTAGATATGAGGGAAGGTGTGACGTTGCCTTAAGAGCATAAAGGTACAATTTACTGAGCCAGTGCCTTCAGGCTCTGTGAGTGGTTACAAATATGACCTACGACAAATACCTTTCAATATTACCATCTGCACTATATATTCTTTTTTCTGTTTATATATTCTGTGTATATCCCAATAAGATAAGTCCAGGGATTAATGAAAGTATTTAGAAAATTGGGCAGACTAGATGGACTGAATGGTTCTTATCTGCCGTCACATTCTAGGTTTCCAAATAAGAAATGGCCTTTTTGGATATGTTCATTTAAAATATATGATATTTTCTTAAAAAAAATAGAAACTGTTACAAATGGCTATTTGTAACTGGCCCTTTAAATGGGAAATTGCCCTGCTTCCCTGGATTGTGGAGAAGCCTATTTGCCAGCCTCCTTCCTTATGACTATGGTCTGTGTGAGCGGTGATACCCCAGATATGGCTATGCCATGGAGCCTATTCATATAATGAAAGACTATGGGAAAGACGTTAGCTCCATGGCAATTGAACTGTGTGAATAGGATCTGCGCGCTATTCGGTAGTTTTGTGCGCTCAGATCCCAGCTATCTGGGGATATGTGAAATGTCTGTGTGTTATGTGTAAAAGGTGACTTTCTGTATTTTAAAGTGTTTTATGTCTTTTTGCAACCATGTGGTTAATGGAGTCGGCCTCTAACCCTGGATAATTGGATTACTTTTCCCATTGTCTCCAGGATAGAGGGCCCTGTAAAACCTGCTGAACCATTTTGCCATGCGGCCATGCAGGCCCCAAAAGATACGTTTGATAACTTTTTAAAAACCAGGCTGGGTGTTCCAGCACCTCAGACCTCATCTGACCCTCTAACTTGTAGCCTTGACTCATGTTTGTAGGGGACAGCTATAATCACTACAGGGATTGCTATGCTCTTCATACTCCCTTAGCTACTGAGCTCTTGTAAGAGCTCTTGTTCCTGATCCTGCTTTGCTCGACAGAAGGAAGAGGTTCGCCTATTGGAACCTGGAGCCTGGTCGTAGGTCCAGGGCGCAGAGCAGACGGCGAGATACCAGCCCAGCAGCGGTGGTTCGTGGAGTCTGCAGTGCTTATGGTGGCTATGGTGCTGATGGTCCTTTGGTGAGCGCTAGGAGCATCCTTTTCTACGGTCCAACTTCCAGCCAGCCTGGAGGCAACCGTAACATTTGGTGGCAGCGGTGGGATGGCGTCCTAGGGTAAGGAGCAGCACCCCAACAGCACTGGTATCGTATGAGAGTTATTGAGGGCAACGCTAGCCTCTGCGCAGCGTCCCTACCTAGAGCAGCATGGAGCCAGCCAGTCCGTGCACAGCAGTCGAAACGGAGGAGCGGTTTTTCAAAAGATTGCATGACTTCCTATCCTGGAGAGATGGGGCAGTCTCAGACGAAGAGATGTATGGGTACAGACATGAGGCCAGATTTCAGCTGTGGGAAGAAGCCCTACAGGAAGTTCAACGTTGGCGAGGAGATCGTAGTATCAGCCGAGAGCAGCAAATCCAGGCTCGAATGCCAGAGCGGATGCCCCTCTTGGGCAAACAACCCCTTCCAGTGTGGGTAGCTAAACTAGAGGATCTAGTATATAACGAACTGTGGCTCGACACCAGGCGCTACAGTGGTACGCAACTCAGCTTGCTCCAGAGATGGCTGAGTATGAATTCCCAGAGTGTGGGGATTACAATGGCCCCGATCTATTCTGGGAGAATATGGACGATGATGACTTTGGTAAGGCTACAGACTCACGCTTCTGGGACCTGTATGATGACCGGGAAGACATGCTGGGTCTCCCTAGAGCCATTGACCTAGAGGCAGATCTGCGGTACCTAGTCACCAACGAATGTGACCTTGAGTGGAAGTACCAGCACCTCATCAATGGGTCCTGGGAAGAGACAACCGGTCCCCTTTCTCCACAGCATCCAGAGGTACCCTAGGAGAGCACAGCAGCAGAGTCAGGTCGAGAGCCCTTCTGCTGGAAGGATATCGTAGAGGTATACTGGGAGGAACCTCTGATGGCAGGTAGAGATGGGACCGAGGTCTCTCTACCGGCCCTACAGGGATGCTGGGCAGGTGGCCCAGATCCCCAACCCCAGGGTGAGTTACAGGGAGTGGAGAGCAACGACCTCCCTCCCCAGCGGCAGCCTGAGTTACAGGGAGAGGAGAGCAGCGACCTCCCTCCCCAGCGGCAGTATACCGTGCAGAGGGAAGAGACAACCGGTCTCCTTCCCCAACCCCAACCAGAGATACCCGAGGCAACAGGCCTCATGGACTGGTCCTGGGAGGACCCCCAGCAGGCAGGTGGAGATGGGACCGCAGTCTCTCTACCGGCCCTACAGGGATGCTGGGCAGGCGGCCCAGATCCCCAGCAACAGACCCAGCTACAGGGAGGGGAGAGCATCGACCTCCCTCCCCAGCCGGAGTGTGCCTCCAGGGAGAGGAGACAACTGGTCTCTCTCCCCAGCCGCAGCATGTTCCACAGGGAGCGGAGAGCATCGACCTCCCTTCCCAACGGCCGCAGGACTATCAGGAGGAGGAGGTAAGCCAATCCCCCCCTCCCCAGCTAACTCCTAACTTGGGCCCAGGGTTAACAGTGGAGATGTCAACCCCCACTGACCCCCACGTTCCCTTTGCCACCGGGCAGGACTATGCCCCAATTCCCCCAGCAGAAGCGCTGGCACCAGGGCAGAGTGCCGCTGGCCTCTGCCCCCCAAGTACCACCAGCTATTTGCCCAGCTTCACCAGGAAGGCAGCGGGTGCTGCATTTTTACCCTACAACCTGGGACCTACAGGCCAGTACTATTTATTGTGGGGGGCTTCTCTGCCAATGTTTATTTGTGGGTGGGCTGCGAGACTAACTTAGGCACTGACCGACAGAAGGTCAGGTGCCTGGTTAGTCTCCCTCCAAAAGGGGAGATATGTTAAACATGGCTATTTGTAACTGGCCCTTTAAATGGGAAATTGCCCTGCTTCCCTGGATTGTGGAGAAGCCTATTTGCCAGCCTCCTTCCTTATGACTATGGTCTGTGTGAGCGGTGATACCCCAGATATGGCTATGCCATGGAGCCTATTCATATAATGAAAGACTATGGGAAAGACGTTAGCTCCATGGCAATTGAACTGTGTGAATAGGATCTGCGCGCTATTCGGTAGTTTTGTGCGCTCAGATCCCAGCTATCTGGGGATATGTGAAATGTCTGTGTGTTATGTGTAAAAGGTGACTTTCTGTATTTTAAAGTGTTTTATGTCTTTTTGAAACCATGTGGTTAATGGAGTCGGCCTCTAACCCTGGATAATTGGATTACTTTTCCCATTGTCTCCAGGATAGAGGGCCCTGTAAAACCTGCTGAACCAGTTTGCCATGCGGCCATGCAGGCCCCAAAAGATACTTTTGATAACTTTTGAACCCCTCGTCTGATTCGTGCCATTTTTTATATGTTGCTCCCCTGAATGGATTGATTGTTAATATGTATTTTTATGAAGATTTGATGGATGGTTTTGAAGTTACAGGGTATGGGTAAAAACTGTATTTTTACTGTCTGTGATAATTATGTTAATCCCTTGTGTAGCATAATTATATCACAGACATAGGGGAGGATTTTGTGTGTAATTACTGGGAGTGGTTTTAATGATGTACGTGTATGATTGGTTGTTTTGTCCCGCCCTGTGGGTGGTCCTGTATTTACAAAATGGTAATAAAAACCAGGCTGGGTGTTCCAGCACCTCGGACCTCATCTGACCCTCTAACTTGTAGCCTTGACTCATGTTTGTAGGGGACAGCTATAATCACTACAGGGATTGCTATGCTCTTCATACTCCCTTAGCTACTGAGCTCTTGTAAGAGCTCTTGTTCCTGATCCTGCTTCGCTCGACAGAAGGAAGAGGTTCGCCTATTGGAACCTGGAGCCTGGTCGTAGGTCCAGGGCGCAGAGCAGACGGCGAGATACCAGCCCAGCAGTGGTGGTTCGTGGAGTCTGCAGTGCTTATGGTGGCTACGGTGCTGATGGTCCTTTGGTGAGCGCTAGGAGCATCCTTTTCTACGGTCCAAATTCCAGCCAGCCTGGAGGCAACCGTAACAGAAACAATTTGGAATATGAGTAATTAATTATTTAATAGCAGAAATCTATTTAACCCCTTAAGGACACATGACATGTGTGACATGTCATGATTCCCTTTTATTCCAGAAGTTTGGTCCTTAAGGGGTTAAAAGCATTTCCATGCCTCCAAAAAGCGGTTTCTGTACCTTATCAAGAAATACTCAATTACATTAGAGTTAGGAATTTTGTGAATAAATATCCTATTAAACACATGACGGGCATATTGAAATGCTGGCAAGATTATTAACAACTGAGAGAGTAGATAACCCATTGTAGCAGAGATCCTGATACAAAAGTACACAGATACACACACACACAAAAAAAACACACATGCTGACACACACGTACATACTAACAGACACACACTGAAATGGACACACAGATACAGACATACATACTGACACACATAAGGAAACAGACATACACACATATACAGACAAACAGACGTACATAGTGACACACAGACACTTACTACCATACATACAGACACACACATACATACAGACACATACATACATACTGAAATACATACTGACATTCATGAATGCATACATACATATACATATTGACATACATGCACAGACATACATACTGACATACATACACGCATACAGTATCTCCCAAAAGTGAGTACATCCCTAAGTTGAAATGTCCAAATTGGGCCAAAGTGTCAATATTTTGTGTGGCCACCATTATTTTCAAGCACTGTCTTAACCCCCATGGGCATGGATTTTACCAGAGCTTCACAGGTTGCCACTGGAGTCCTCTTCCACTCCTCCATGATGACATCATGGAGCTGGTGGATGTTGGAGACCTTGCGTTCCCCCACCTTCCATTTGAGAATGCCTCACAGATGCTCAGTAGCGTTTAGGTCTGGAGACATGCTTGGCCAGTCCATCACCTTTACCTTCAGATTCTTTAGCAATGCAGTGGTCGTCTTGGAGGTGTGTTTGGGGTCATTATCATTTTGGAATACTGTCCTGCGGCCCAGTCTCCGAATGGAGGGAGTCATACTCTGCTTCAGTATGTCACAGTACAAGTTAGCATTCATGTTTCCCTTAATGAACTGTAGCTCCCCAGTGCCAGCAGCACTCATGCAGGCCCAGACCATGACAATCCCACCACCATGCTTGACTGTAGGCAAGACATACTTGTCTTTGCACTCCTTACCTGGTTCCCGCTACACACGCTTGATACCATCTGAACAAAATAAGTTTATCTTGGTCTCATCGGACCACAGGACATGGTTCCAGTAATCCATGTTCTTAGTCTGCTTGTCTTCACAAACTGTTTGCAGACTTTCTTGAGCATCACCTTTAGAAGAGGCTTCCTTCTGGGGCGACAGCCATGCAGAACAATTTGATGCAGTGTGCGGCGTATGCCATGAGCATTGTCAGGCTGACCCCTCACCCCTTTAACCTCTGCAACAATGCTGGCAGCACTCATACATCTATAGATCTATTTCCCAAAGACAACCTCTGGATAGAATGCTGAGCTTGTGCACTCAACTTCTTTGGTCGACCATGGCGAGGCCTGTACTTAGTGGGACCTGTCCTGTGAAACCGCTGTATGGTCTTTCCCACTGTGCTGCAGCTCAGTTTCAGGTTCTTGGCAATCTTCTTATAGCCTTCTTTATGTAGAGCAAAAATTCTTTTTTTCAGATCCTCCAAGTCCTTTGCCATGAGGTGCCATGTTGAACTTCCTGTCACCAGTGTGAGAGCGGTAACACCAAATTTAACACACCTGCTCCCCATTCACACCTGAGACCATGTTACACTAACGAGTCACATGACACTGCGGAGGGAAAAGGGCCAATTGGGCCCAATTTGGACATTTCCACTTAGGGGTGTACTCACTTTTGTTGTGAACTTTTAGACATTAATGGCTGTGTGTTGAGTTATTTTGAGGGGACAGCAAATTTACACTGTTATACAGGCTGTACACGTACTACTTTACATTGTAACGGAGTGTAATTTCTTCAGTGTTGTCACATGAAAAGATATAATAAAATATTTTCAAAAATGTGAGGGGTGTACTCACTTTTGTGAGATAATGTAGGTGGGGTGATAAGTGGCTTGAGTATCCCGAGAGTGCCTTGCAGGGATTGTGGTAAGGCAGCATTTAACAATAAACACATATGTAACGGCATAAAAGGGGTTAACAGCTGTTTAGTAGATCTTCCCCTTCCAGAGACATAGGCACAGCTACTCTAGACACCAATCCACCGAACCAGAGAAGCATATGAATGCTTTCAAACATACGAATGCTGTAAACAGCCGAATAGGAAAAACCATACGAATAGGTTTTACACTCCTAGCAGTCAAACTGGAACAGCATACAATAAATCCCCCCAAGAACGAGACAAGGCTCCGTTTTGAGGGTCAAGCAGGAACAGCCAGAGCTGTGGGTTTCTTGTTCTTATATACACATTCTTACACATTAGTACCACCCACAGGGTTTTGGAAAACAACCAATAAACATGTACAATACACTCAGACACTCCCACACAAAATCTCCCCCTCTGCCTGTGATACAATTACCTTACACAATGGGTAATGTAATTATCACAGGCAGAGAAATACAGTTTTTCCACATTATTAATAATTTTAAAAGTATGCATCACATTCACATGCCCAAAACCAGTTCTGATACCGGAGAAACTGAGTACAGAGAGATGGACACAGGTTTCTTCAGGAAGGAAGAGATTCTTTATTGGATCACCGATCGGGACTCAGAGGGACTAGCGTCACCAAAATACAGCAAATTCTGAGCCCCGGACAATAGTGCAGGCTCCTTATATAGGCATATAACTCCTCCCATATTAAGCTCCACCCGCACATTCTCTTAACCAATCAACACAAATAAGAATTAACTTCCTGTTTGACCGCATGGCTTGTCCAGCACAATGGAGGAGGGGAATACTATATCCTGTATTCTTGCACATGCTCCGTACACTACTGATCGTATCTTGCCTCGTGCAACCAACTGATCGATACGTCAGCATATGCACGTACACATGCCACGTGGTAATCTCGGCCTACTAAATTTATTTTTACCGAGATTCCACCACATTCCCCCCTTTGATGCCTCTTGATATTTTACAATTACTTGAGGCATCACTTAACCTTAGTTTTGCTTACACCGCAAGTTACCTTGAACCAGACCAGACTTATCTTATGATGTGAATCTTCAACATTCATCTTCCTGCATTGGTTCTCCCTGATCTAGAGCCGTATATTTATATATTGCCATTATCTGTGCAGCAGCCTTCCTCTCTGCTATATTTTCTATCAGGCTTTGCACAGACCTAACTACTAAGGGTATAAGACACGGCAGGAGTAGACACAACATTAAAATCAGTAGGACTCCACCTATCACTGCCTTAAGCCCTCCAAACCACTCATACCAGCTACCAAACCAACTACTTGGATTATACCCTTTCCATACCTGAGTAGGCACATGCGCTAGTTTAACCATATGGCTAGTAAGCTCAGCTATTGCTTGCCCTTCGTCATCTATTTGAAGACAGCAATTGCTTAGGTTAAACTTCCCACATACACCTCCCTCTACTGCCAAAAGGTAATCCAAGGCTAATCTATTCTGGTATACTGCTGTCCTCATCCTAGTATTATGCTTCGCTAGGAGATTGAGCGCTTGTGATGTTTCGTTAGTAATAATCTCAACCACCGCCTGTAACCTTATAATACGGTTGAGCATATAAATAGGGGTTCTATAACCAAAGGTACCATCTTCTGCCCACGTGGCTGGCCCATAATAATCTATGATACGCTGGGGAGGCCATTCATTATCTTCCCAGGCGCCTATCTCTATGGGTCCCCTTTTCTTCCTATGATTCACATCATACACTTTAACACCTAAAGTCTCACCTGTTTCAATAGGTAACAAGAAGAAGGATGGTTTGAGCATACCCAACACACATGCCCCTTCCCAGTCCTGTGGCAACTCCGAATAGGCTTTCTTACCACAGATCCAGTACAAATTTGCTGGGGCTCTCCAGGTAGATGTGATGGATAGATCAAACCACACATCCTTTAAATTGGCGTATCTAGCAAACGGGTTAGATGGTTCTGAGACATTTGAAGCCGACCACCAAGTTGTATTCTTTGTATCATCATCATAAGCTTTTTGCCCTAGACAAGTTAATTCTCCTACAGAAGTATTATACATTATTCCTTTCCTTGCTATGCAAACATAACCTATGATGGAGGTCTTTAATCTCCACTCAGATTTACCTCTAACACTCATATGATAATCGGCTTGTGTAGATATTAGTTGGTCAACTGCCTCAGAACCGGACATTACCTCCTTTGCTTCCCAAGGCCATTGGTCTCCCATGTTAGTACCTCCACACACATAGCAGTTGGTAACATTAAGACTACCGGCAATACTTTCAGCTAGGTCAATGAACAGGTTTTTAGCATTATGGGGGATCTTATTATCTATACTCATCTCTTCGTAAAAGGAATGATATACTTGATGAGTTTGGGAGGATACCGTATCAGTCTCTATCCCTATAAACAATATTGTCCCAGGATCTAAACCCGTCCCGTATATTTGAAACCCAAATAAATTTCCATACTTGTCTAAGAACTTGTCGGGGTTATTAATAAGTATATGGACTGGGTTACATTCCATAGACTTACAATATGGGCTAGTCGGCAACTTAGTCACTATCATGTCCTTGTCTACTGTCTGTCCCCAAGTCGCCCACCCCACACAAGACCAATATGGGCAAAAGTTATAGTCTTTATTTGGGCATCTAGGACTCACATATTTATTTTTACTACTGGGACAAATATATTTATCATTAGACCCATACGTCCTCTCCCATCTAAGATCCCCACATACATTCCACGGCTTTCTACCACTTGATATCGCTTTACACGCATCAAATAGCAGAACACCCGAAGAATGTACGGATTCTAACACCGTCTTATTAATTAGGGTCCCCTGAGGATCTCCATTCCTGAGAGTCAACCAAATTGTACGAGGTTGATACTCTGGACTGAAGCACTTAGGTTCTCCTACTCCTAAATGGCACACACTATAGTCTATATTTAGGTATCTACATCTTGATACCTCTCCTTTACACTCGTATTGTGAATGCCAAATTAGGGTTTGGGAAATATGGTTACCTGTTCTCGTAGTCTTAATGCATACCTCACAGCTAGGAGTGTCGGTACCTCTACCTTCCTGAATATAAAAACACACATAAATAAACACAATCAAAAGCACATCTTTCGCCGTCATCCTCAGTCTTCGTCCGTGCGATGGCACCTCAGCTTCCAGGATGTAAGGGCTGCAGGGAATGGAGTTCTGCTCGTCTTCACAGGTGTCCCTTCGAGACTTTCCTGGCTTATAAACTATGTGTTGGTAGGACAGGCTTTATTATGGCCTTCTCACTCACGCACCAAATCCCAAAAATAATAAAATTTGTAATCCACAATAGTTCCTCGTTACTCCGACTGAGTAGTGCGTTTCAACCGGATCTTGCAGGGATTCTCTGGATCTGCTGTAACTTGCCAAGAATCGACTGCTGCTGGTTTAACCCTGGAGTGATGTATCCACGGAGTCACTTCGGCTACTTTTATCGCTGTAGGGGTAGACAAAAGAACAACATAAGGACCTCTCCACTTGGGCCCTAACGGTACATTATTCCACTCTTTAATCCATACTTGATCTCCTGGATGATAACTATGTACAGGGGGATAAATATTCACAGGTAATCTATCTTGTACCCATTTCTGTACCTCCTCCATAGTCTTACCCAACTCTACAACCTGCTGCCGGGTAATTCCTTCTCCCAACTGACTCAAATCCCCCCTTAAGTTACCAAGTACGGGAGGTGGTCGCCCATACATGATTTCAAAAGGAGAGAGGCCCATCCTTCTGGTAGGGGTACTGCGGATTCGCAATAAAGCTATGGGTAAGAGAACGTTCCACTTAAGTTGGGTTTCCTGACACATTTTAGCCAACTGGTTCTTAATAGTTCTATTCATTCTCTCTACCTTACCAGAACTCTGGGGTCTATATGCTGTATGAAGCCTCCACTTTATACCAAGCATATGAGTCAGTTGTTGTAGGCACTGGTGAACAAAAGCTGGACCATTGTCCGATCCTATAGAACAGGGTAGTCCATATCGGGGTATTATTTCTCGTAGCAGGAATCTCACAACTTCTCCTGCTTTCTCTGTACGAGTAGGACATGCTTCTACCCAGCCTGAATAGGTGCACACAATTACCAACAGGTAACGATGTCCACCCGATTTAGGCATCACTGTAAAGTCTTTTTGTAGATCGGACATGGGGAGTCCCCCCATAAACTGGACTCCTGGTGGCTTTACTGGTCCTTGTCTTGCATTATTTTTAGCACACGTTACACATCTACGTACAATGGCCTGAGTCAAGTTGGACAATCTTGGTATGTAGAAATGTTTCCTGAGAGATTCTTCTGTACTGTCTCTCCCAGAATGTGTCCCGTTATGATAGTTTTGGACAATTTCTACTGCTAGTGATGCTGGTATGACTATTCTTCCATCTTCTAGCTGATACCACTTGTTCTCCAAATACTTTCCCGGTTCAGTCTTTAACCACTCCTCTTCTTGAGCTGTATAAACTGGAGTCCATTGAGACAGTGGAGTTGGTATTAGAGCAGCTATATGCCCCACATATTCCTGTCTTCCTGATTCAGCGGCACGCTTAGCTGTACTGTCTGCCATCCGATTTCCCTTGGTTACATCACCATCTCCTCTCAGATGCGCTCGACAATGTATAATACCGACTTCTTTCGGCTCCCACACTGCTTCCAATAGTTGTAGGATTTCAGCTGCGTACTTGATTTCTTTGCCTTCTGAATTCAGTAGTCCTCTTTCTTTATACAAAGCTCCGTGGGCATGAGTGGTTAAAAACGCATACTTAGAGTCCGTATAGATATTCACTCTTAAACCTTCAGCCAATTGTAACGCTCGTGTCAGTGCTATCAATTCTGCCTTTTGTGCTGATGTTCCTTTCGCCAGTGGCCGAGCTTCTATCACCTTGTCTATTGTTGTTACTGCATATCCTGCATAGCGGATCCCTTCTTTCACATAACTACTGCCGTCGGTGTAATATTGAACATCGGGGTTCTGGATGGGAAAATCACGAAGATCTGGTCTACTTGAGAATACTTCATCCATTACTTCCAAACAATCATGTTGACTTTCAGTAGGTTGTGGCAAAAGGGTAGCTGGATTTAAGGTGTTTACAGTCTCTAAATGCACTCTTGGGTTTTCACACAACATTGCTTGATACTTGGTCATACGGCTGTTACTAAACCAATGATTTCCTTTGTAATCCAACAACGTCTGTACTGCATGTGGGACTCGTACATAAAGTTCTTGACCCAGAGTGAGTTTATCGGCTTCAGCTACTAGCAGGGCGGCTGCAGCTACGGCTCTTAGACAAGGTGGAAGTCCGCTGGCCACTGCATCCAATTGCTTAGACATGTAGGCAACAGGTCTTTGCCATGATCCCAAGTACTGTGTCAATACTCCCACAGCCATTCTTCTTTGCTCATGTACGTACAGGTAGAATGGTCGTGTGTGATCAGGTAGACCTAATGCTGGGGCACTCATCAAAGCCTTCTTCACATCTTCAAATGCCGTTTGCTGTTCTTGAGTCCATAAGAAGGGGTCGTGCTCTGTACCTTTAATAGCTGCATACAGAGGTTTTGCCAGTATCGCGTAGCTGGGAATCCATATCCTACAGAAGCCTGCTGCCCCCAAGAATTCTCGTACTTGTCTTCTATTCTTGGGTATTGGTATTTGGCAGACAGCTTCTTTTCTCTCTGGCCCCATAATTCTTTGACCTTCAGAGATATGGAATCCCAGATATTTGACAGTTGGCAAACACAACTGAGCCTTCTTTCTAGACACCTTGTATCCTGCCTTCCAGAGAATGTGTAGTAGATCGTGCGTTGCTTGCTGACAGATTTCTTTTGTAACTGCTGCTATCAACAAGTCATCTACATACTGTAACAATACACACTCTCCTGGGATGGACTCGAAATCCAATAGATCTTGGCTTAGAGCTGAACCAAATAGGGTAGGTGAATTTTTAAACCCTTGGGGCAGTCTTGTCCAGGTCATTTGGCGTTTTGAGCCCGTTAAAGCGTTCTCCCATTGGAAAGCGAAAATACATTGACTTTCTGCGGCAATTCGGAGGCAAAAGAAGGCATCTTTGAGATCTAAGACTGTGAAGTAAGTAGCCCCGCCCGGAATTAAAGCAAGCAGGTTATATGGATTGGGCACGACTGGATGTATACTAACAACCGCATCATTGACTGCTCTCAAGTCCTGCACAGGTCGATACTCATCTGTACCGGGCTTTTGAACAGGCAGCAATGGGGTGTTCCAGGGGGAAGTACAGAATTTTAGGATACTGTTACGACACGCACCGCCTGGAGAGTGAAGCCGCCGTTTAGTCGATATTCCCCGTTCTCCAGAAATGCAATTCCAGCATAACCGATCATAAAACTCCCGACCGGAGCATATGAACACGGTAACTCCCGATCAGCAATCCATCCGAAATCCTTCCACAGCTATACATAAACGAAAACGCTGTCCCAATAGTCAATCCCTCCACAAACGAGACAAAGCTCCGTTTTGAAGGTCAAGCAGAATGTGTTTAATGGGGGCTACCTGCCCAGTATTTATGCAGGTCTCCACCAGGTAGACACTCCCCTAGGGGACCTGGTGGAAGACTGTAAAATATATTAAACAGTAGCCAATCGCAGTGGCTATAACACAAGCCCTCCCCATTTTACCCATAATACATCTCTTCCTATCCTGGAGATAATTAGGGAGAAACCTAATTAACTCCGAGGATAGGAACCATCGCCATTTTAAACACAAACACAAAAAATGCAATAAAATACATAAAGTCCGAAGTACCGAATCCATAGTGTTCGTGTCACGTATCCCCAGATAGCCTGAATCTGAGGGCATATTCCTACCGAATAGCGCTCAGATCCGAAGTACACAGTCCAATCGCCATGGAGTCAAAGTCTCTCATAAGTCCTTCGGTACACGAATGACTCCATGGGACGGCTATCTGGGTAAGTTCCTACGGATGAAGGAAACCCCCGAACGGAACAGGGTTCGTATGCCTCCAAGGGAATAGGAGGGGAGACGGCCGTCTCCAGCGGTGTTCGGTAGATAAAGAGTCCGTTTTTAGATCCATGGGTTTCGCACCGAACACCGCTGATTCGCCTCGTGTCCAAAATGGCCGCCGCCTCGTGGTCGGCATACGAACGACGACCACCCGTACGATGGAATGGAGAGGTGTTTGCGGTTAACCACAGCGTTCTACTTTGTGTTCAAGGTGTTAATGAGCCGCACACTCCTCTCCTGGGTGGCCGATGTTCGGTAGCTTTACTCGGTACTTTAGAAAACGTAAAAACAACAGCGTACGGACAGGAAATCCACGAATCCAATGAAAACAGATGAACCCGCAATACAGGCCTATGCAGCGGGGTTCGTCACACGGCTCCCCCCTTGTGGAACACTCCGGCAGACCCGGCTTGGCCCTTTAGCGGGTCAACGTGGGGATGACCGGACTAGGAAGTAGAAGGACGTCGGTTTGCCGGGATAATCCATCTGCATTCCCATTCTGCTTACCGGGTCGGTAGCTGATGGTGAAGTTATATGGTTGTAATGCTAAACTCCACCGCAGCAGTCTACCATTGTCTCCCGAGACCCGGTTAAGCCAAACAAGGGGATTGTGGTCCGTGATAAGGGAAAATTCCTGTCCATACAAATAGGGACTCAATTTCTTCAATGCCCAGACCAGGGCCAAACATTCTTTCTCCACTGCCGCATAACTCACTTCCCGGGGTAACAGCTTTCGACTGAGATATGCGACAGGGTGTTCTCCTCCATCCTCCCCGACCTGGCTTAGCACAGCCCCCAGTCCATACATGGAAGCATCTGTATGGACGAGAAAACGTTTGTTAGGAAGTGGGGCAGCCAGGACAGGGGCATTCACGAGGGCCTGCTTAAGTGCTTGAAACGCAGCTTCACAAGCTGGAGACCACAGGACCTGCTTAGGGAGGTTCTTCTTAGTCAGGTCTGTCAGGGGTTTAGCTATCGAGCTATAGTCGGGGACAAAGCGTCTGTAGTACCCTGCAGTCCCTAGGAAGGCCAATACCTGGGTCTTAGTGATAGGTGTGGGCCAGTTCGCTACTGCCTCTATCTTGGCCGGCTCTGGTCTCTGGCTCCCACACCCCACCCTGTGACCCAAGTATTGTACCTCAGCCATGCCTAGATGACACTTTTCTGGCTTCAACGTCAGGCCAGCGGCCCAAATTTTATCCAGTACTACCCCTACGTGTACTAGGTGTTCCTCCCAGGACTCACTGTAGATCGCAATATCATCCAGGTATGCACAAGCAAATTCCTGGAAGCCATCAAGGAGCCTATCCACCATCCGTTGGAAGGTAGCTGGGGCGTTCTTCATCCCAAATGGCATAACCTTAAATTGGTATAAGCCAAAGGGGGTGACGAAGGCCGACTTGGGGATGGCGTCCTTGGCCAGGGGAATCTGCCAGTAGCCCTTACACAGGTCTATGGTGGTCAGGTAGCGTCCCCTGGCAATGCGGTCTAATAATTCGTCTACCCGTGGCATCGGGTAGGCGTCAGTGGTGGTCCGCTCGTTGAGCCTCCTGTAGTCCACACAGAACCGGGTGGTCCCATCTTTCTTAGGCACCAGGACTACAGGGGAGGCCCAAGGGCTATCGGAGTGCTCGATGACCCCAAGCTGGGTCATCTCCTCTATCTCCTTCCGCATTCCTTCTCGGACTGCTTCAGGGATACGGTAAGGGGGCTGTCGTAAGGGGTTCTGTCCAGGGGTCTCTACCTTATGTACAGCTAGGGTAGTGTAGCCGGGTTCTTGGGAGAACGTCGCCTGCTTCTCCCACAGAAGCTAATTCGCCTGTTCCTTCTCCGCGGGGCTTAACCTGTCCCCTAGCTGTACGAGCTCAGTCAGATCCGTCGGGGCACCCCTGGCTAATAGGTCGGGTAAGGGCAAGCTTTCGGTGTCGTCTGCAGCGGGGGCACACACTGCGGCTACATCCTCAGGTCGTTCCTGATACTCCTTTAGCATGTTCACATGAAAGGATCGCTGGATCCTGTCATCTGAACAGCTGGCTATAAGGTACGTAGTATCGCACACCTGGGCTAATACTTTATACGGGCCCTGCCAAGATGCCTGCATCTTGTTCGCCTTCACAGGTTTGAGCACTAGTACCTTCTGCCCAACCTGGAATACTCGCTGTCGGGCACCCCGATCGTACCATTCCTTCTGTCTCCCCTGGATCACCTGGAGGTTCTCTCTTACCATCAGAGACAGTTTCTCCATGCGGTCCCGAAGTTCCAGAACATACGGTACTATGGGGGTACCTTCCTGCTCTGTCTCCCCCTCCCAGTGGCCTCTAATGAGATCTAAAGGTCCGCGGACCCTTCTCCCATAAAGCAGCTCAAAGGGGGAGAACCCAGTAGATTCCTGGGGCACCTCTCTGTAGGCAAACAACAGATGAGGCAGGAATCGCTCCCAGTCTCGGCAAGTGTCAGAAAAGGTCCTCAGCATCTGTTTGAGGGTGCCATTAAATCGCTCGCAGAGACCGTTAGTCTGTGGATGGTATGGGGAACTAAGTATCGGTTTAATGCCGCATACCCTCCACAGCTGCTGGGTGAGCACAGCGGTAAATTGGGTTCCCTGGTCAGAGAGAATCTCTTGAGGGAACCCGACCCTGGTAAAAATCCTAACCAGGGCATCAGCAACTGTCTCTGCCTCTATGTTAGACAGCGCTACTGCCTCTGGATAGCGAGTGGCATAGTCCACCACGGTGAGAATGTATTTCTTACCAGATGGACTAGCCCTGGCCAGTGGACCCACAATATCAACGGCTATGCGGGCAAAGGGCTCCCCAATAATAGGCATCGACATAAGCCTACCTTTTGGGTTGTCCCCCCGCTTCCCTACCCGTTGACAAGTGTCACACGTGCTACAATATATCCGCACAGCCTGGTTAATCCCTGGCCAAAAAAAGTTCTGCATAATCCTATGGCCTGTGCGGCGGGACCCTAGATGTCCGGCTAGCGGGACATCATGCCCTATCCGCAGAATCTCCCGCCGGTATTTCGCGGGCACTACCAGCTGTCGATTCGGCGGAGGGGCAACACTTTTCTGGGACGGCTTAGGGATCCGATATAACCTGTCCCCCACCCACTCATACCGCTCCCCCTCTGCTCCTTCCTCTCCAGTGTCTGCTCTGCTTCTATACCTCTGGAGAGATGGGTCTGTCTGGGTTTCCCTCCCGAACTCCTCCGGGGAATCCCAACTAGCTAACGTCTGCCCTGGGGTGTCAGTCGGGGAATCGGTTCTTACCTGGGTCTCAGCAGCAGGTGGGCCGGTTCCAGCAGCACGGGTCTGAGCACGGGTAGTCACTGGGTTGGCTTCGCCAGGTCCCATAGTAGCATAGGCAGAAATCAGAGGGGCCAAATCATTTCCCAGCAAAACATCGGCAGGCAAGTCCTTCATAACCCCCACATTCACATGTCCAGCTCCCGCTCCCCAGTCCAAATGAACCCGGGCAACAGGCAGACGGAACACGGCGCCTCCTGCCACCCTTACTGCCACAGTGTTCCCGGTGTGTTGGTGTTCCGAAACCAGGTTCTTCTGGAGTAAGGTCATAGTAGCTCCGGTGTCTCTTAGACCAGTGACTTCTTTCCCATTTAACTTAACGGTCTGTCTGTGGTGTTGGCGGTTGTCCTGCTGAGCTGCGTGAACTGGGTCTGCTTCGTGAAGGAAACCCCAAAACTCCTCCTGCTCAAGGCAGTGAGCAGAAGGCTGAGGTGGCTGCTGGGCTCCGCCGGCTGGGTTTCTCCAGGATGGTGCTTGGTTGGCGTGGTTTAAAGGGCATTCTGGTCTTTTATGTCCCATCTGCTTGCACCCAAAGCACTGGACCTGGTTGGAGTAACCCCGTTTGTTGAATCGGGCTGACTGCCCAGGGTTGGTTGCTGGCGGTATAGCGGGGGTACGTTGTGCTGGGGGGTGATATAGGTTGGTGGTTGGAGGTGCTGCCGGTTTGTATTCCACTCGGGCAGGGACCTTGGCTGCTGTCTGATCGAGCTTACGGGCATCAGTGTATTCGTCAGCCAGACGAGCAGCTTCATGGAAGGTAGCGGGTTTACGGTCCCTGACCCACTCTCGAACTCCTGCAGGTAATTTGTCAAAGCAGTGTTCTAGCAGGAACACTTGCAGCACCTCTTCCCCAGTTACCGCTCGACACCCTGTCATCCAGTGGGCTGCCGTGCGGTGTACCCGGCATGCCCATTCCACATAGGAATCACCAGCCTGTTTATTATTGTCTCGGAATCGCCTCCGGTACGCCTCAGGGGTAACAGCGTACCGGGTCAAAAGGGCATCTTTTACTGTCCGGTAGCTAGTGAGTTCCTCCTCTGGGATGGCCCGAAAAGCTTCACTGGCCCGGCCGGATAATTTCCCAGAGAGGATAGGAACCCATTCTTCTGCGGGCACCTGGTGTAAAGCACACTGTCGTTCAAAGTCCGCCAGGAACCCGTCTATCTCTCCTTCAGTCTCAATAAAGTTTTTAAAAGCAGCAAATGGTACCTTTTTCTTCCCATTGTTATTATGGGGTACCTCTGCTGCTGCAGCTCCGCTTCTCTGGAGCGCCTGTTGTGCTGCTACTGCGGCTTGTACTTGCACCACAATATCCGCTGCAGGGTTGGGGCCAAAGTGTGCCAGCCTTATCTGAACTGCCCGGTTAAACGCTATTTCCTCGGGTGTTAGATCCAGCAGGCCAGGCACATTAGCTATATCCCTTCCCTGTGCTGTATCCATCTCTACCAATATAGCAATAATCTCTCTTTTCTTGAGATTGCTCGCTGATCGTCCTCTGCGCTCCAAAATGTCTTTAAGGGTAGCACGCCTTAACTCCTCATATTGCATTTCCAATCCGGGGTGTGTAGCTGGCCTTCAGGGCGGTGGGATTCATCCCGTCGCTTGCCACCAATTGTTACGACACGCACCGCCTGGAGAGTGAAGCCGCCGTTTAGTCGATATTCCACGTTCTCCAGAAATGCAATTCCAGCATAACCGATCATAAAACTCCCGACCGGAGCATATGAACACGGTAACTCCCGATCAGCAATCCATCCGAAATCCTTCCACAGCTATACATAAACGAAAACGCTGTCCCAATAGTCAATCCCTCCACAAACGAGACAAAGCTCCGTTTTGAAGGTCAAGCAGAATGTGTTTAATGGGGGCTACCTGCCCAGTATTTATGCAGGTCTCCACCAGGTAGACACTCCCCTAGGGGACCTGGTGGAAGACTGTAAAATATATTAAACAGTAGCCAATCGCAGTGGCTATAACACAAGCCCTCCCCATTTTACCCATAATACATCTCTTCCTATCCTGGAGATAATTAGGGAGAAACCTAATTAACTCCGAGGATAGGAACCATCGCCATTTTAAACACAAACACAAAAAATGCAATAAAATACATAAAGTCCGAAGTACCGAATCCATAGTGTTCGTGTCACGTATCCCCAGATAGCCTGAATCTGAGGGCATATTCCTACCGAATAGCGCTCAGATCCGAAGTACACAGTCCAATCGCCATGGAGTCAAAGTCTCTCATAAGTCCTTCGGTACACGAATGACTCCATGGGACGGCTATCTGGGTAAGTTCCTACGGATGAAGGAAACCCCCGAACGGAACAGGGTTCGTATGCCTCCAAGGGAATAGGAGGGGAGACGGCCGTCTCCAGCGGTGTTCGGTAGATAAAGAGTCCGTTTTTAGATCCATGGGTTTCGCACCGAACACCGCTGATTCGCCTCGTGTCCAAAATGGCCGCCGCCTCGTGGTCGGCATACGAACGACGACCACCCGTACGATGGAATGGAGAGGTGTTTGCGGTTAACCACAGCGTTCTACTTTGTGTTCAAGGTGTTAATGAGCCGCACACTCCTCTCCTGGGTGGCCGATGTTCGGTAGCTTTACTCGGTACTTTAGAAAACGTAAAAACAACAGCGTACGGACAGGAAATCCACGAATCCAATGAAAACAGATGAACCCGCAATACAGGCCTATGCAGCGGGGTTCGTCACAGATACCATACCGTATGAACTTATCCAGATAAGATTGTATGTTCTTCTTAGCCTTCTGCGGGATGTGGTATTGTCTTAGGCTTACTGGATAAACCCCAAGTTTTAGTTCGATTTTAATAGGTGGAATATTGCGGGCCAGTCCTGGTGGGTTGTTCTCTGCCCAAACTCCTGGTATGTTGAATAGGGACTCATCACTCCTAGGGTTTTGGCTAGTCAACACTGTATAAAGTCGCCACTCTTCTTCCTTTGGTACGGATAAAGTCATAATACCTGAAGGTCCATTAAACTTTAAGGATGTTGTTCCATTTGGTAGGAACGTAATCTGCGCTTGTAATTTGGATAGCATATCACGTCCCAGCAATTGGACTGGACATTCAGGCATATAAAGGAATTGATGTTTTACTACGTGGCCTCCCAATGTACAGAGTCGACTTTTAAGAACCGGTTTTTCAGCACTTCTTCCAGTTGCTCCTATCACAGTAATAGTCCTTCCAGATGGAGGAGCAACTAGATTAGTCACCACTGAATGTTCAGCACCAGTGTCGATCATGAACGCACTCCTTTTTCCCCCTATTGATACATCGACCATAGGCTCCGCCCGACCAAGGGGGATGGAGCCCGGTCGGCATCAATAGTCCTCCATGACCGTGTCAGCCAATCCTACAAAGTCCCTACCTTCTCTATCGCGGGACCTTTGCGCTGCTGGAATATACCTGTCTTCCCTAACACTTCCTCTGTTCCCATTACTCCATCTATTACCATTACTCCCTCCGGGGCCTCCTCTACCTCTCGCTCTGCCTCTAAAGTTTACATAACCTGTCCTAGGTCTGTCTCTCTCAGACTGTTCTCTTCGCGGACACTCATTTCTCCAATGCCCTTCTTCCTTACAGTAAGCGCACTGATTTCTACTTAGAGGTTCCTCATTCCACTTACTATCGCCTCTATCTGGGCCCCGTCTATCTACGCCTGCGATCGCTACCGCTAGCATATCAGCCTTTCTACGCATCTTGCGCTCTTCCTCTTTCTTGCTTTCTGTTTCCCTATTCATATAAACCTTATTCGCTACCTCCATTAGTTGGGTGATTGACATACCTGCAAACCCTTCTAAATTGCGCTTAATATCTCCGTAAGCTTGGCTGACAAAGGCGGAGTTAACCATTCGGGAATTGTCTGCGTCTTCCGGATTAAAGGGGGTATACAAGCGGTATGCCTCCAATAATCGGTCATAAAAGACACTGGGCGCTTCATCGCTTTTCTGAATCACCTCAACTGTCTTCGACATATTAATAGCTTTCTTTCCTCCGGCTTTCATGCCAGCAATTATAGCGTCTCTATAGGCTCTGAGTTGAACCATATCAGCACCATTTACATTCCAATCGGGATCGGTGTTGGGATAATGTGTTGCGGCCCATGCTGATGGATTGGCTTGGTTTAAAGTACGGGCTTTATCTTCTAATGCTTTAATGGCTGCTTGATTTATTCTTGTCCTTTCCTCATTGTTGAATAAAGTCATTAATAACTGCTGGCAATCAGCCCATGTCGGGTTATGTGTCTGTACTATTGAGGTGAACAGATCAGTCATAGCTTGTGGTTTCTCGGTATACGAGGAATTGTGGGTCTTCCAGTTTAAAAGATCGGTGGTGGTGAATGGGACATATACGAAGACTGGGTCAGCGTGTGCCATTTGACCTGCGGCATCGATATAGGCTGACCCGGGATTCAGACGAAGAGGCATCTGATAGTGCTTTAATTGTTGGGCACCGGTCAACTGTCGGGTTTGGATGGGGCTACGTAAAGGGGCGTCAGTCATGGGTTCCGGTCGGGGAGAGATAGGGTATGGGGATGTGGGAAGTTGGTTTTGGGAAAAGGTTGTAAATAAAACACTTCGAGTCGAGCTAGATGAAGCTTGACCGGAAGTCTGAAGTGGCGCCAAATCAGGATATTCGTTTTTGATGGGGGTTGGTTCTGATTCCGGAAGGGGAGATTTAGTACGAGGAGGGGTGGAGTCTGTACTGGAGGAGGAAGCGGAAGTAGATGGGGGTAATGAGGGGAGGGTTGCAGGTCTTCCTGCATTTGCGTCACTTCCTCTTAACGGAAAGTAAGGGGGCGGCAAAGGGATCTCGGACTCAGGGGGCGTGTCCAAAATGGGCCTAACACCAGTCCTAGTGGACAAACAAGTCCTAGTTACCATGAGGCGACACTGCTCCTCGTGGCATGTCTGGAGCCATTTTGGCGAGTCATTTACGGCCTGTCTCCAACAGTCAATATAAGGAAACTGGCCGTAAAGTTCAGGCCTACCTGATACAGCCACGTGTAAGCGCTGTACCAAAGTTGGATCCAAACTGCCACGTGGCGGCCATGCCGCAACCAAAGTAGGCCACTCCCTAGTGCACAAAGTGACCAAACGTACAGGAGACATTTTAACCCCAAAATCACAAGTTTTGAATCCCTTTTTAAAATTCTTCACCATACAACCTAAGGGATCCGGAATCGTTGACTGCGACGCACCCATACTTAACAATGGAACGTCGTCGACAACGAATACTATACACGCGTACTATTCAACAGTCACACCCGTTTCCTCTGGCAACAGCACCACGTGGTACGGTTACCAAGTGAAACGTACACAATAACAATAAACACTCAGGGAATTCCCGTACACACACAGCTGTTACACCAGTCACTATATAATCAATATTATGCCCTTTGGCGTAACTATACAGTCACCCACGCTATAATTCTCTATATACGAATTACCCGTCTATAACACACCCCAGTAACATCGTCTTTTACAAATAGCGGTTACAGTACGGTTAGCATAGGTCAAAGCACACGTTAAGGTCACAATACAATTATTAGTGGTTATGGTGTTAAACATGCAATTGACGACAATGATTAGTACTTATATACAGTGTCAGTAAATATACAGGGTTATGGTACCGTGCACTATAATACAGCAACACACTATTAACACTCTCGCTAGACGGCTGAGCTCGCGCTATCTAACAAGATATACACTTTACTAAACAATCGTTAACACATTTACAATTCCCAACTAAACTATTGGCCAGTACCTTGAATGGACTACCTAAAAACAATCTACATACGTTTTGGTTAGCCACACTGCCCAATCACCACATATATAGCGAGCTAGAGGACCGAATTTACACAGACGCCTCTTAGTCGCACTATCAAAAGTCTAGTGGGTTCCAAATTTACACGCCTTCCCACTTAGCCCAGATAGATTGAGAGCTAGCGAACCGAATTTACACAGACGCCGCTTAGTCTCCCGGTCTCTCCGACCTAGCGAACAAAATGTACACCCTAGAACGCTAGTCTAGACAAGACACCGGTGTCCGGCTAGGGCTATTTACACCAGAGCCCCGCCTGACTAACAGAATCAAACGGTCTGACTAAAGAGCGTTCGATCGAGCGGTGCGCCTTCGCTCCTTCCCTCCGACAGAGGGGGCAGATACACAGATTCAAAACCCCTTTGGGCCTACCGCACAATCGGTATACCCCTAGTGGGTCCTGCCGTCTAAAACAGCAGTTGTCTTACCTCCTCGTTCCTGAACCTGAGTTCACACTCATCGACGGGGACACCCCAGCACTTCTCACGTAGAGGCCGATGATCTCCTGGACAACGGCCCAGTGGCGCCGAGACGAAGGGAGGTCCACGCAGAAGTTCAGGGGTGCAGCCGTAGAGAACGTGGGCAAAGATAGACCGTCTCACGCCTCTGCCTCTCAGCTACCGTTGAACGATGAGCTTCCCGGCCAATGCACCAAATGATACCGGAGAAACTGACGGAAGCCAAGTACAGAGAGATGGACACAGGTTTCTTCAGGAAGGAAGAGATTCTTTATTGGATCACCGATCGGGACTCAGAGGGACTAGCGTCACCAAAATACAGCAAATTCTGAGCCCCGGACAATAGTGCAGGCTCCTTATATAGGCATATAACTCCTCCCATATTAAGCTCCACCCGCACATTCTCTTAACCAATCAACACAAATAAGAATTAACTTCCTGTTTGGCCGCATGGCTTGTCCAGCACAATGGAGGAGGGGAATACTATATCCTGTATTCTTGCACATGCTCCGTACACTACTGATCGTATCTTGCCTCGTGCAACCAACTGATCGATACGTCAGCATATGCACGTACACATGCCACGTGGTAATCTCGGCCTACTAAATTTATTTTTACCGAGATTCCACCACAGTTCCACAGAGTCTTCTATCCTGGAGATAATTGGGAAGTAATCCAATTATCTCCAAGGACAGAGGCAAAACTCCATTGAACACATTGCAGCAAAAGACAATAAAATACATAAAAATATATAACTGTGCAGCCATTGCATAAAACAGGTACATTAAACATATCCCCAGATAGCTCAGATCTGAGCGCACATTATTACTGAATGGCGCTCAGCTCACACACATACAGTTCAATTGCCATGGAGCCAAAGTATTTCTCATAGTATTTCATTATACGAATGGGCTCCATGGCATAGCTATCTGGGGTACCACCCCTCAAACAGGGCAAGCACCGAATGACCCGGCTTTCGTGTCTTTGCGGGGGGAAATCAAGCGTTTCAACATGGGGCCATAGTCTAAAGGCAGCAGGTGGGCATCCAGGCTCCTCCAATGCATTGGTCTCATCACAACATACATTACACAAACCTCCAATCAGTCCATGTCTGAGTTAGGCTGGCAACCCACCCCAAAATATCCAGCTAACCTGGTAGCTTCCTGTACTCCATTGTCTCGGTGGGAAGGGAGTCCTACAATCTCAGTTCCAATAACAAAAGCTGCCGCTGGGGAGGGGCACCGACTGCCACCACTTCCGTTAACTCCAGCTGTCACTAGGGAAGGAGCTATCCTCCCCTCCCTGAAACTAAAACAGCTGCTGGGGAGGGAGGATGATACTCTCATCTCCCTGACAAACCAACTGCTGCTGAGGAGGGAGACCAGCTGTCTCCACTTCCAGTAACTAACTCGCCCGCTGGGGAGGGAGACCGATCGTCTCCGCACCCAGTTCCACCAACTGCCACTAGGGAGGGGGACCGACCATCTCTGCACCAGGTAACTCTAACTGCCACTGGGGAGGGAGGCCAGCTATCTCTACTCCCATTTGCTCCAGCTGGAGAAGGAGAACGACTGTCTCCACTACAGGGTGCTTCAGCTGCAGCTGGGGAGGGAGGACAATACTCTCCTCTACTGACATAATACACTGCCGCCGGGGAAAAAGACCAACCATTTCCTCTCCCTGTAATGCACACTGCCGCTGGGGAGGGAGGACAAAACTTAGACATAGGAGTAGTCCAGGGTCCTACATAAAATGTTCATCTGAAACTCCTAGTAATGGTGACTACCGTCACAATACTGTTTAATATCAGCCTGCATCATGGGTTTTTATTTTTCTTTAAATGGTGTGGCCATTTATACTGTTCTGTGGAAGAAAGTTCGACCTCGTTATATATTGAAATATTTAGTTAAAGAGAGAGAGATATCCAACTCAATATTCAAGTATTGGGTGTGACTATCCCCCCTTTCTCCCCAGTGCTCCCCAATATTATCGTTTTCTTGGGTCCTATGTAGGATATAACTAATTTACCCAACAAGAGAATGTTCAGGATCGACTAATCCTTTTTCATGTTGTCACATTCTTTTCTTTTTTAATTTCACGGTTTTCCTGTTTATTTTTTTCCCTTGTGTTAAAGGTTGTTAATGAAGGTTTAGTCCAGGCTTCCCCAAAGTCCAGCCTTCCAGATGTTGCTAAACTACAAGTTCCATGATTCTATGAATGAAATAGCTAGGCTGTGAATCATGGGAGTTGTAGTTCAGCAACATCTGGAGGGCCGGAGTTTGGGTAAGCCTGGTTTAGACCTTAGAATACACCTCAGATTAGAGTCTGCATGCTTTTCATCCTTAGTTACTTTATGATGGTAATGGGTGATTAATAAAGTCATAAAAAGCATTGTTGGATGGAATCTAGTAATTCTTAAGAAATAATAAAAAAAGGTGATTTTAAAGAGATCTTCCGTGGAATATCATTAGACAATGTTGACTGTGCTAAATAGTAATTTACATTGCTGAGGTTTCCTCCTTACTGTTACTTTATGGTGGTAATGGGTGATGAATAAAGTTATAAACAGTATTGCTTGATGGAATCTAGTAATTCTTAAGAAATAATAAAAATACATTTAATTATATATTATATGTCTAGAATAGCACATAAGAAATGTTTATACAATAAAGCAGTTCATTAATGTTCACTTTTACATCAAGTAGAAGGTGCCTTGTCTCTTTCTGTGTTGTAACTATCTACGATCTGCTATAGTGCCATCGCTCAAAGGAGAATTGCTAGCAGTTTTTAGATAGAATATCCTGTAATACCCGGAGCAACTCTAAAATGTATCACCAGGAGAGCTAGTGGAAGTTCTCGCAGGTGATACAAGGTCCGAACTGTTATGCCTCAGTAACAAAGACGCCAAAACTGCATAGCTTACAACTGAATTGCAAGCTAGGAGAGACACTGCGTTAGCTAGCGGGAAAAGTACAGACTAATGCAAAGAATACCATGGGCGATAGTAGGCCTGAACTGGTCCACTTTCAGGGCCAGAGATGCCAGGTCCATATTGTCAGAGGAGGATCTAGTATTCCCTCCACCTCCACTCATTAGTAGTGTATTGTATTGAATCAGATTAGTAAAGGGCTCATGACCTAGTGTTTCCCCGGGCCCCCATCCACGGGTGAAGGATTGTGTCCCTAACATTGAAAATCAGAGAGGAGAACCTCGCCACCCCACCCATGGATGATGGGTAGTATCCCTAATTAATGATAACATGGAGGGTGGATTTGCCAAAGTCCACCACCTCCAAACAAAGTATGCCCACCCATGCTTTGGGATAGCTTACATAGTGAGGGAAAGCCCATATCAGGGCTTAGTCTGTGGCAAGCCCTCCATGGGTTGTAGATGGATCCTCCTCCCATTACTATTAGAATTAGACCCCTAAACTGTCACTAATAGTCGAGGGCTGTGGGGGAATCTAGGTTCTCGCGTTTTACGATTATAATTAAGGTCCCTAACAGCAGCTCATAGATAAAGGCAGGGGGTATGTGCAGTGATACCTGTTATAACTGTTATGTGCACTACCTGAATTGAAGATAGGGTCGCCATAAGTTTAATGTTAGTCCTGAGTTAAAATAAAGTATTGTGTGCTAGCTCTATTGAGAACTGTGTGTTCTGTTTGGTTTGTTTGGGGATCCCAGTAACAGATTTTTTGGACCTGTTGGCTAGCTGCGCCTGTCCCTGATCCTGGGAAAATATTAAAGAGCTAGGCCTGAGAACCACAAGTATTTTTGTAAAGGCATTAGTTGGAGACAGTATAGACAAAGGTTTTGATTACTGCCTATGAAAAGAACATATCTTTTATTTTTAGATATGAGGGAAGGTGTGACGTTGCCTTAAGAGCATAAAGGTACAATTTACTGAGCCAGTGCCTTCAGGCTCTGTGAGTGGTTACAAATATGACCTACGACAAATACCTTTCAATATTACCATCTGCACTATATATTATTTTTTTCTGTTTATATATTCTGTGTATATCCCAATAAGATAAGTCCAGGGATTGATGAAAGTATTTAGAAAATTGGGCAGACGAGATGGGCTGAATGGTTCTTATCTGCCGTCACATTCTAGGTTTCCAAATAAGAAATGGCCTTTTTGGATATGTTCATTTAAAATATATGATATTTTCTTAAAAAAAATTTGAAACAATTTGGAATACGAGTCATTAATTATTTAATAGAAGAAATTTATTTAAAAGCATTTCCATGCCTCCAAAAAGCGGTTTCTGTATCTTATCAAGAAATACTCAATTACATTAGAGTTAGGAATTTTGTGAATAAATATCCTATCAAACACTATGACGGGCATATTGAATTGCTGGCAAGATTATTAACAACTGAGAGAGTAGATAACCCATTGTAGCAGAGATCCCCGTACCCCGGCTGGGTACCTCTGCCAAGGACCACTTCCTAGCTGGAACAGGGGAAAACCTCAGCGCTTCTGCCCCAGTCACGGTGGCCTCTCCATCCTGCAGCAGGATAGGGGACTAGCTCTATTCCCTCTCAGGGACTGGACGACACACAATCCTGGGAGCTCTAGTTCTTAAGAGAACTTTCCCCGCTGAATCCTCCATGAGCTGGAACAGGGTGCTGAGCAGGGATTACCCCCTTGCCTTCCCACTAACTAGACATCACATAGTTCTGGGAGTACAACTGATTTTAAAGAGCCAAACTCAGCCTTTTATGCACAGACAGCAGCAGGGGGTCTCCATCGTATTCAACACAAGTCTATGAAAAAAATTCAGCCCAGGCATTTTTTAATCCTAGTGGCACAGACAGAGGGGGCGGGCCAGAGAGGTGGTGTTTTGTCATCACCAATGATAAACAGGCGCCCTATCAAATGTTGGTTCAATGCTCTTCCAGGGCAGTCCATGCGCAGAGCTCTGCTAAAGAGCTCTAGCATGAGGAAAAGGCCCTGTATTTGTTCTGTCTCTGGTGTCTCCATAATGTCTCCTATGTCTTCTCTGTCTTCTCTGATAGACAGCCACTAGAGAAGGACTTAACCTTAAAAACTGCCATAATTACACTTGCAGGGCTAAGGGTGATCGGAGTTGGCACCCAGACCACTTAAATGAGCAGAAGTGGTCTGGGTGCCTGGAGTGTCCCTTTAAGGAAAGAAGAGTTCCACTCCTATCTGAGAATAATATGAAAGCCATTACTGATTGTGCTGCTATACTGAAGCCTTACAATTTATATTTCATATTCAACAGTTATTTTACAGCACCTATTTAAATACACTAATCCAATATTGAACTTGGACCCATCTCTTTTCAGTCTATGTAACTATAATATGACTCATCTCCTTATCCTATGATAGCTAAATCAACAAAGTAGTAGATACATAGAATGGACACCCAGTAGAAACCAATGTCTAAACGTCATTACTTAATTCCAAACAGTACAAGTTTGCAAATCAGAATTCTCTTATACAGGAAATAGCAATATAGATTCCTAAAACATACCCCAATAATATTCTTTATTCTTCACAATCCAAAAAATTACAAATCTACACAATGGGACCAAGAAATTCCCTGGCATAATACGTTATTACACACTGACGGACATCCGACACCCCCTCTCCCACTTCTCTTGGATGGTGACATTAGCTACCATCAGAACAAGTGTTAAGTAAGTCAATAAGCTGGTATCCAAACATATCAACACACTTACTTACACACTTTATCCACACAGAATAAAAGAATCCTTCATACATTTATCTTAGTAAATAGCGCCCATTCACACATATTACCTATTGCAGTATTTAATGCATGTTTCTATGTGGTATACCTATATATACTATATATATATTCTATATCTCATTTGCGATTTATCTGTCTGCTCTCAATCAGTTAATATACTTAACACTTATTAAGTATCTGTGTTTAGTTAATTTATGATAACATTGCAACATTCATATCAATAAACAGGTTCATGGAACTCGAGCACAAGGAACACACCTTACCGCCCCCTCCATACCTCTAAAGACACTCTAAAATTACAAATTTCGGTGGATACTGATAGATTGAAAAAATTCTATATAATAACACAAAATGCCCCAAAAAATGTCTATACAAAAAACAAAAGATTACAATCACAAAATACAGCATTTTGAAAAGTTTATGCACTGCTTAGTTATCATCGGCTGCCTGCAAGAAAGTAAATGTTAAAACTCAACTCAAATGTATGTCTGTATTGCATGTTCATACCTTAATACCATAAATAATAACATGTTAATAGATTTTTACTTCTGGAGTATATAATACATTTGGAAATTCTAAATAATTCATTATACTTTAACTAAACCCTTTAGATTTTAGTCAACTAAAACCTGCTGGAGATTAACACTGTGCCTAATCCCTTAATTGGTGATTACCAAATAAACTCTTAATACGATTATATGTTTATTATTTTATCACTGCACTGTGAACATTGTGTCCTATGTTTAGATATATCTATGCTAATGGTATGGATGGAATATCACTAATTCTGCAGTTTAGAATAGGTTTATCTCACGTTATATGAGGGTATGTTCCTCGGCTGGATGTGGCTAAGTGTGATTTAACATTTTTAATATTTTAACTTGAAAACATTTCATTGTTTGTGTGCTCGAGGTAGCATCTTTTTAAATATGTCTTTCTCGCATGCAAAATGGCTAAACCATGTTTAAATTGTCTAACGTATATATTTAATATAGACAATATTTTGCAACTGGAATTTATTTGGTGGTATAGACAGGTTTATGTTTTTTCCAGATAAATCTGACTCCATCAATAAATAATTTAATATCATGTTCCTAAGAATTACTGACACATATAAATCCACGTGGTTTCCTGACTCGCCCAGATTCACATCGTATAAAAGAAAGCCCAACTCAGAGAAGACAATAACTTCACACTCATCGCACTGACCTGAGAGCTGACACTCAAACAGAACAATGACCACCATCACCCTGTACGACAACACTCACCTGACTGGAAACCATGTGGTGATTGATAAGGATACTCCAGACCTAGCAGGTGAAAACTTTGCGGAAAAGGCACAATCCCTTGAAGTCAATGGAGATCCCTGGATCGTGTCCACAAGGAAACATTATTTAGGTGACTTTTCTGTCTTTGAAAGTGGGAAACACAACACGATAAGACTGCGTAATAGTATCTTCTCGGTGAGGAAGACAGGTCCATTAAAAGATCCAGAAATTACCGTGTATGAGGATGTCAACTATCAAGGCACACACCAAAAACTTACATCTGGAGTGCCTTCACTATGCTCCATTGGAATGAGTCGAATCTCATCTTACAAGACACATTCAGGAGTTTGGATTCTGTATGCAGAACTAAACTCTAATAATCAGATGGAAGTGGTTCCTGTTGCTGGTGATAATGTGCGAGACATAACAAAGTTGACAAACAAGCATATTCTGTCACTCAAACCTCTTGAAGCTTGTGATCTCTCAAACCTTAACAATATTGTGAGCTAAACAATTATTGAAGAAATACACAGAATGTGAAGAATGATAAAATCACACTCCTCACTCATCAATGCCAGCTTACAGCCTGAACACTGTCCTGCCTGCTGATCTCTCAATCAAACTGCTGCAACCACTACTAAGAAACCTTCCTCCCTTCTTCTGCCATGAAGCTTCTATTACCTTCAATTCACAGTCAGTCCAGCTCCTTCCGGGAGAGAAACCGTGCCGGGACATCGATGGAGTAAGACCAGTGATGGTTGGAACCAGCCCCAGACTGGACGGCTACAGAAATCGAAGCCATGAGAGTCCATAGAGACCCGATAACGAGTGGTTACCGAGGAAATGAGCTCAAACTGAAGATTGGGACCTTTCATATATTATAATAATAATAACAAAATATTATGCTTGATTCTCTTTATAATTTGCTAAAGCAATAAAACTCCTCTAAATGCAGCAACGTCTCTGCTTCTCTGTCTGAGCACAGGTGAGATAGCATTAATAGTGAGTGTGTAAGAGTGTTTGCTCACTAAACTCCATAATGTACAGAATCAAAATCTGAATAACACATTTCTGCAAAAATAGCCGAGCAGTGAGTATAGCTGAGTTGGAGAGTATTTCCAGATCAGTTAGTTATGCCTCAGTTGTGTCATTCTGTTACAAATCAGAGTTTAGTTAATATACCCTTTAGTGTATCAGTAACAGGCGGATGGGACAATGATTAAACTCCAAGCTGTACTAAACTGAGAATATTTGTTAATTGACTGCAGAGTGCAATTACAGTTTGGAGTCATGCTTCTCAACCATCCAGGTTTTAGCAGGACAGGACCCAAAAATCAGAGCTGTTCCTTGGGGTCCCCAAAACCATAGTGTGAGTTCATTTTTAGACGTGCTCACACTACAATCGTGGTACTAGGATCCTGCCAAGAGCACCAAAACAATCTGCTAGCCACCATTACCCCCTCCCACTGGCAATCTGCCTTTCTAGATGCCAATGTTGGGGGTTTTGTTGAGGCATTCTGGATGCACTGACATAATAGCCTTTAAAAGGTCTTAAATGGAACTGGAACATTTATTAAGATGCACATTAATCACCAACTGCCTCTGATACATTTATAACAACCGGGTGCACATACACAGTCCCCATCCACTCTAGAGCAGTGCTCCTCAACCCTCTCCTCAAGGCACATCTAACAGTCCAGGATTTAGGGATTACCTGGGTGTGTCTAAGCTGTTTAGTAAAATAAAATACCTTAGAGCAGTGGTTCCCAACCCATTCCTCAAGTACCCCCTTATAGTCCAGGATTTAGGGATTACCCTGTTGTGTTTTTAGAAAGGGAATTTTTTTTTTTTTTTTACACAACAGGCTAATCCCTAAATCCTGGACTGTTAGGGGGTACTTGAGGAATGGGTTGGGAACCCCTGCCTTAGAGAGTAAGGTGCTTTTAGTTTTGTTTTCTAAACACCTTAGACACACCCGACTAATCCCTAAATCCTGGACTGTAAGGTGTGCCTTGAGGAGAGGGTTGAGGAGCACTGCAGTCACGTACACACATTTGAAGAAATCTGCTCCATTAGGCTGGTTTAGGATGCTGGGAATATGAAGTGTGTACACCAACATCTGCAGTGTTATGGTTAATCATTACTAGTCACCATGTTTCCCTAGGTGTTTGACATATAATGGCAGGGGAACAGGACGTGGCAAGTGAAGAGTGATTTAGCTCCATCCATATAAGTCACTAAAAGGTCCAGCACCCAGAGGTCAGTGACCCTTGGCTCCCTTCTGCCAACCTGAAAAAGATATATATTGTTGTCCTTGAAACAGAATTGGCATCTTATTTCCCATGAAAGGTCACTGAATGGGGAATTCAAGGTAAACATTTCTCTGGGCTGAGTCTGGGGAGGTTGTCCACCCTCTACAAAAAAAAAACCTGCATTCTCTGTGATCTGTAAATGGAGAGGGGGTAGGTAGGACCGGATTTACCCTCTCTGCTGTCCCAAGGCCAGTTTCCACAATGCACCCTGTGCCCATATGTATGTATATGAAAGGATGGCACTTCTCGGTCTTCATGTCAATTGTAATTGCTTTGTAATTAAACTATTTATTGCTAATGTTTCAGTTTTATATTAACATATATTACATTGTTATATTTCTTTTCAGTTATATATGAAAACCTTCACGTTTTTAATACAGAACTGAAACGTTGAAAAAAAAGTTAAGTTCTAATTAGAAACAAGACAGGGGATGGGATAATTACTAATGAAGTGTGGTTATGAATATGCATTTAGCTTGCAAACAAAGTAAAAGACACACACTTTATCACTTATACACACTTGCAACCACATACTCTGTCTTTCTCATATATGTATAAACAATCTCCCTTACATTAACTACAACACAAATCTACGCCTTGCACTGTGCAGCAAGCACTGAGACCATGCAGGGAGTGCTTCATTGGTCCTGATAGCTGGGTGGTCCAGTAATATGGAGTCTTATTGCCCCCCCCCCCCCCCCCCCCCCCCCCCCCCCCCCCCATCAGGTTGCTTTATGCATTATTTTTTTATTTTTAACTTTTTTTTACTGTGGAGACTGGCTAGCAATTGCTGGAAACTGTCCACATGGTTAACACTCACAGCACTGAGCTTTATTTATTTATTTTGCCACTGGCTGACAGGTGACTGAGGGAGGTAAGTAGGTTCTTTCCACCTAAAATCTTACTTGTGCTGATGACAGAGCTCCCCTGTAGTCTCTTTTGCTGCCTAAAGCAGTTCCTAAATGGTCCAAAGTCTCTAATTCTGCTTAACTTGATTTATTTTGTCTTCTGCCGTTCTTTGGGACTTCGTCCTTTACGGATGTGAGGACCCATGGCTACGTATTTGTAGCGGATCACCAGAGTACCATCGCCACAGATGCCCTTTTCCAGTGTGAAGAAGCTCTATCCAACCGTTGAAGTAATTATTGCCAATGATATACGGCAGGTTGCTTCCACACTGTCATTCTCTGAAGTTCTGCCTGTGCATAACACTCAGAACGACAGGCGGATGCGTGTTAGGGACTTTAACTTGTGGCTTGGTGAAGGGTGTCGGGAGCAAGGATTTGGATTCTAGCAGTTTAGCAGTAAAATAATTAGAATGTTTACAACTGTGCTGTAAGCGCACTATTAGACGCTTCTATTTAACTCTCAGATATGAAGAGCAGGCCCCAAAAATTATTATTTGGCAGATTAGAAGCAAAACAATTAGAATGTTTACAACTGCGCTGTAAGCGGACTATTAGACGCTTCTCTTTGACTCTCAGATATGAAGAGCAGGCCCAAAATGTACTATTTCGCAGATTAGCAGCAAAACAATTAGAATGTTTACAACTGCACTGTAAGCGAACTATTAGACGCTTCTACTTGACTCTCAGATATGAAGTGCACCCCACTAATGTACTATTTAGCACCAAAAAAAATGACTTTTTAAAACTCCAATGTAACCGCAGTATTTGACGCTTCTATTTGTCTCTCAGATATGAAGTGCACCCCACTAATGTACTAGTTTGCAGAATTCTTTCCTAAGCTGTCCCTCACAGCGGCAGCATCCTCTCTCTACACTAATAAGACCTCATGTGCGTGCGGCGCTACTTGACTTCAGCTTATATATAGCGGCAGTGTCACATGCTGCACTGGCCAATCACAGCCATGCCATTAGTAGGCATGGCTGTGATGGCTTCTAACGGCACACAAGTCAAACGCTTGTTGATTGGCTGCCCTGCAGCCTTTCAAAACACGCCATTAAATCGCCGAACACCGAACTCCAACCCAAACATACAATGATATGTCCATGTTTGGGTCAGGGGTCCAAAAAACGTAATGTTCGGTACGAACCTGAACTTTAAAGTCCGGGTTCGCTCAACTCTAATACTGACATACATACACACATACAGTATCTCCCAAAAGTGAGTACACCCCTAGGTTGAAATGTCCAAATCGGGCCCAAAGTGTCAATATTTTGGTGGCCACCATTATTTTCCAGCACTGCCTTAACCCGCATGGGCTTGGAGTTCACCAGAGCTTCACAGATAGCCACTGGAGTCCTCATCAACTCCTCCATGATGACATCATGGAGCTGGTGGATGTTAGAGACCTTGCGCTCCCCCACCTTCCATTTGAGGATGCCCACCAGATGCTCAATAGGAGACATGTTTGGCCAGTCCATCACCTTTACCTTCAGCTTCTTTAGCATGGCAGTGGTTGTCTTGGAGGTGTGTTTGGGTTGTTATCATGTTGGAATGCTGCCCTGCAGCCCAGTCTCCGAAGAGAGGGGGTCATACTCTGCTTCAGTATGTTACAGCACATGTTGGCATGCATGGTTCCCTCAATGAACTGTAGCTCCCCAGTGCCAGCAGCACTCATGCAGGCCCAGACCATGACACTCCCACCACCATGCTTGACTGTAGGCAAGACACACTTGTCTTTGTACTCCTCGCCTGGTTGCCGCTACACACGCTTGACACCATCTGAACCAAATAAGTTTATCTTGGTCTCATCGGACCACAGGGCATGGTTCAAGTAATCCATGTCCTTAGTCTGCTTGTCTTAAGCAAACTGTTTGCGAGCTTTCTTGTGCATCATCTTTAGAAGAGGCTTCCTTCTGGGACGACAGCCATGCAGAACAAACTGATGCAGTGTGCGGCATATGCTCTGAGCACTGACAGGCTGACCCCTCACCCCTTCAACCTCTGTAGCAATGCTGGCAGCACTCATATGTCTATTTCCCAATGACAACCAGGATATAATGCTGAGCACTTGCACTCAACTTCTTTGGTCGACCATGGCGAGGAACCTGAGTGGAACCTGTCATGTAAAACTGCTGTATGGTCTTGCCCACCATGATGCAGGTCAGTTTCAGGGTCTTGGCAATTTTCTTATAGCCTAGGTCATCTTTATGTAGAGCAACAATTCTTTTTTTCCTCTGAGTCAGATCTCCTCTCCCCCCCCCTTCCTTCCCAAAAGTAGACTAATTAGGTACCAGAACTCCAATCGGTCCACGTCTGAGTTATTCTGGCAACCTACCCCAAAATATCAAGCTAACCTGGTAGCTTCCTGTACTCCATTGTCTCGGTGGGGAGTGAGTACTACAATCTCAGCTCCAATACCAAAAGCTGCCGCTGGGGAGGGGGACCAGCTGCCACCACTTCCGTCAACTCCAGCTGCCATTGGGGAAGAATGTTGTCCTCCCCTCCCTGAAACTAAAACAGCCACTGGGGAGGGAGGATGATACTCTCGTCTCCATGACAAACCAACTGCCGCTGAGGAGGGAGACCAGCTGTCTCCACTTACAGTAACTTATTCTGCCGCTGGGGAGGGAGACCGACCATCTCCACACCCAGTTCCACCAACTGCCACTAGGGAGGGGGAAAGACCATCTCTGCACCCGGCAACTCTAACTGCCGCTGGGGAGGGAGGGAGGCCGGCTATCTCTACTCCCATTTGCTACTGCTGCTGCAGGAGAAGGAGACCGACTTTCTCCACTACGGGGTGCTTCAGCTGCTGCTGGGGAGGGAGGACAACACTCTACCGACATAATACACTGCCGCTGGGGAGAAAGACCGACCATCTCCTCCCCCTGTAACACACACTGCCAATGAGAGGGAGGACGATACTCTCCTCTCCCTGTAACACACACTGCCTCTGGGGAGGGAGGACGATACTCTCCTCTCCCTGTAACACACACTGCCACTGAGAGGGAGGAGGATACTCTCCTCTCCCTGTAATGCACACTGCCGCTGGGGAGGGAGTAGATACTCTCCTCTCCCTGTAAAACACACTGCCGCTGAGAGGGAGTAGATACTCTCCTCTCCCTGTAACACACACTGCCGCTGGGAGGGTGGACGGAACTCTCCTCTCCCTGTAATGCACAATGCCACTGGGGAGGGAGGACAAAACTTAGATATAGGAGTAGTCCAGGGCCCTACATAAAGTGTTCATCTGAAACTCCTAGTGATGGTGACTACCGTCACAATACTGTTCAATATCAGCCTGCATCATGGGTTTTTCTTTTTCTTTAAATGGTGTGGCCATTTATACTGTTTTGTGGAAGAAAGTTCGACCTCGTTATATATTGAAATATTTAGTTAAAGAGAGAGAGATATCCAACTCAATATTCAAGTGCTGGGTGTGACTATCCCCCCTTTCTCCCCAGTGCTCCCCAATATTATCGTTTTCTTGGGTCCAATGTAGGATATAACTAATTTAACCAACAAGAGAATGTTAAGGATCGACTAATCCTTTTTCATGTAGAAAAAACCTTATACGTAAAAAGTATAGGGGAATGCAAGAGGGAAACAGACCTTAATTTGGAGCTCTGAAACTGGAATAGTATAGGGATCCACCAAACCTATAAAGATAGTGAGCTGGAGAGAAGTGGTACTATAAATAAAGCAGCAACAAATCCAAGAGCAAATCCAATATAAATCAAATGAGTAAAACGGCTAAGTGTGTTAGAATGCAACTGTAATGTAGAATCAATTCTTAGCTACAGTGTTATTTAAAATGTTAAACTGTTGCTTGTTACTATTTTGAATTGCTATTTAAAGTTGTTATTTGTTACTATTTCGTAAAGTGAGAAGGAATGAACTAAAATAAGAAAAAATAAAATAAAAATAAAAAATAATAATAATAATAAATAAAAAATAAAAATAAATAAATAAAAAATAAAAAATATAAAATATAAAATAAGATATCAGTGCTGGTATGGAGAACTCGGGCTTCTCGGTATGTATAGATAGATATAACAGATGGAAGAAATGAAGGGGAGATTTATCACGAAAGGATATCCTCCTGCACTTTTGGGAGAGGCTCTAGAGAAAACCCTCAATATACCAAGAGAAGACACTTTACTAAACAAGACAAAAACAGAATAGACATTAAATAAAGCTCCGGCCTTTATTACCAAGTATAGTAATCAATCACAGACGATCCAAAAAATAATCAAAAAACATTGGGCAATCTTGAGGAGCGACCCGACCCTAACACAAATCATTGAAGATAGACCACAGTTCATCTATACAAGGGCACCGAATCTTAAACCAATGTTAGCTCCCACCATCAGATCTACAAATAACACAAAAGAAAAAGAAAATGGAAGAGGTTTTTTGAGACGTCAAAAATGCATTGGCTGCAGAAACAACCCCACGGCACAAAAAAAGAGTATGAAATTCACTTCATCCAGTGACCTGAAAGAATATAAAATTAAGACCAATATGAACTGTAACACCAAAGGGGTTATTTACCTCATTTCATGCCCATGTCAGAAACAGTACATTGGAAGGACTAAAAGATCTTTAAAAACGAGAATCTCAGAACATATTCGAAACATTAAGAAAGGCTTGCTAACTCACAATTTATCAAGACATTTTAAAGAAACACACAGGGCAGATCCAGCAGGCTTAAAGGGAAACTCCAGTGCCAGAAAAACGATCCGTTTTTCTGGCACTGGAGGGTCCCTCTCCCTCCCACCCCCCAATCCCCGGTTACTGAAGGGGTGAAAACCCCTTCAGTCACTTACCTGGGACAGCGGCGATGTCCCTCGCCGCTGTCTCCGCCTCCGCGACGCTCCTCCCAGTGATTGCGTCGCCCGTGGGCGAGACTGATCTAGCCCGCCGGCCGAGGAGACCTAATGCGCATGCAAGGAAATGCCGCGCATGCGCATTACGTCTCTCCATAGGAAAGCATTGAAAAATAATTTCAATGCTTTCCTATGGGGTTTTGAGCGACGCTGGAGGTCCTCACACAGCGTGAGGACGTCCAGCGACGCTCTAGCACAGGTTTCCTGTGCTAGAACCCAGGAAGTGACCTCTAGTGGCTGTCTAGTAGACAACCACTAGAGGTGGAGTTAACCCTGCAATGTAATTATTGCAGTTTATAGAAAACTGCAATAATTACAGTTGCAGGGTTAAGGGTAGTGGGAGTTGGCACCCAGACCACTCCAATGGGCAGAAGTGGTCTGGGTGCCTAGAGTGTCCCTTTAACCTTTATGGCCATAGAAAAAGTGAATACACATTGGAGAGGAGGAAGCATAGACATTAATTTAGATCAGGCCGAAGCGAAATGGATATTCTCTCTGAACACCTTATTCCCTCATGGCATCAATGTAGATTTTGAACTTAATGCATTTTTATAATTCAGATTTTTGTCATCATTCTATTATTATTATTATTATTATTATTATTATTTTAAATTTAATTCTAATTGTAATATTATTTTAATATTATTATTATTACGATTTTCTAATACATGATTATTACTTCTTCTACTGCACTTTATATTATTATTATTATTATTATTATTGCCATTTATATAGCGCCAACAGATTCCGTAGCGCTTTACAATATTTTGAGAGGGGGGGGGATGTAACAATAAATAAGACAATTACAAGAAAACTGACAGGAATAATAGGTTGAAGAGGACCCTGCTCAAATGAGCTTACAGTCTATAGGAGGTGGGGTATTAGAAACATTAGGATAGGAAATATCAAGTAGGAGTGAAGCAGAGCTGGAGGAGAGAGCAAAGCACTATTCCATAGGGACAGGTATGTAAGGGAGAGATTACTCTGGGAGGCCATACGCTTTCCTGAAGAGATGGGATTTAAGGCCCTTCTTAAATGATTGAAGACTAGGGGAGAGTCTGATGGCAGTAGGCAAGTTATTCCATAGGAGAGGAGCCGCCCGTGAGAAGTCCTGCAAGCGTGAGTTGGCCGTACGGGTGCGAGCAGCGGTCAGGAGGTGGTCGCGGGCAGAGCGGAGGGTACGAGGAGGGGCATACCTCTGGATCAGTGAAGAGATATAAGAGGGGCTGGAATTGTTCAGTGCTTTAAATGTATGGGTTAGCACTTTGAATTGACTCCTATAGGATACAGGGAGCCAATGTAAGGACTGGCAGAGGGGCGAGGTGTGAGAGGACCGACTGGATAGGAAAATCAGTCTAGCTGCAGCATTCATTACAGACTGTAGCGGGGCAGTACGGCTTTTGGGGAGACCAATCAGGAGAGGGTTACAGTAATCCATGCGGGAAATTACTAGAGCATGGACAAGCTCCTTGGTAGCATCTTGCGTAAGAAAGGGACGGATGCGGGCTATGTTTTTGAGTTGGAACCTACAGGACTTGGCAACAAACTGGATGTGAGACTCAAAGGTGAGACCAGAGTCAAGTATGACGCCAAGACAGTATATCATTTTTATTTAAATCCTCCCTGTGTTCATTCATCTTCACGTAAATGACCTTTCCTTCAATTATCTTTCTTAACTATCTTCTTTAATTTTCTTTATAATTTTTTCCAAATTTACAATATTTTTTTTTTGACAATCTTTATTTTTCATTTTTTCTTTTTATGTTGTACATTTACGCTTCCAAAGCAACGATACAGGGTAACAAAGTCAGACAGTAAATATTGCGCTGGTACAACTTAGGCGTCTCATGTCTAAGCAATCGTAAACAGGCATTTAAGAAATATGAACAGTGCACATGAATAACCATCTTAACTGAGATTGCGTCTGTAGGGGGATGGTAGTGACATAGTGCGTTGGGATGCATGGGTGTAGTGCGGCTATTCTCACTCATAGATTTTTGGGGCAGCTAGCCCGGCAGTCCGGGATCGGATTGGCTTTATGGCTGTGTGGCTCTATGTACCTGTATGCCTATATGTAGCTGTCCGTCCGTCTTTGCGGTTGCAGTGCTCTCGTCCTAAGTAGGCTGCAGTGTTTGGGTCGCATGTCCAGTAGGTTCTTGCGAGCGGGCGTGTGGGCCTGTGCTTTTGATCTAGTGTATGGGCAACTTATGTGTGGTCTGTGCGGGTCTAGGTAGCATTGGGTGCGTCTTGAGTACCTTCCTACTTGGTTATCATAGTTGCGTTTGTCGTCGTTCTCAACATATACATTTATAGTTGTCTGCCTGTTGTGCGGAGCGGTCCTTTAGTCGTTGATGTTTATGCCTAGTGTCTGTGCTTGGTGGTTCGGGGCCGTCCGGTCCCTGGGTGAGGCGTTATTTCCCCGTGTGGTGTTCGTTGCCCCTATTACATATCTCCGGTTGTCTTAGGTTTGGTTGATCGGGGTGCGCGTGTATATTTTAACGCCTACCTTGCGCACTGGTGTCGCCATGTCTATCAGCAGTGCCAGCGTTATATCTGGTGTCTTAATCTTGTGAGGAGCAACTCGTGTGCTCCTGTGTTTTCTCTGCGGTAGCGAGTGTTGGGTATTGGGTACGTTTGTGAAGGGTGAGTGGCTGTGTCAAGTCTGTGGGGTGGGGGGTTGTTAGATCAGCAAGGTTGTGACTAGTGTTGTCGCGAACCCGAAATTTTCGGTTCGCGAACGGCGAACGCGAACTTCCGCAAATGTTCGCGAACCGGCGAACCGCGCGAACCGCCATTGACTTCAATGGGCAGGCGAATTTTAAAAACAACAGGGACTCTTTCTGGCCACAATAGTGATGGAAAAGTTGTTTCAAGGGGACTAACACCTGGACTGTGGCATGCCAGAGGGGGATCCATGGCAAAACTCCCATGGAAAATTGCACAGTTGATGCAGAGTCTGCTTTTAATCCATAAAGGGCAGAAATCACCTAACATTGACACCTGTCCTCAAAGCCCAGCCCTGATACACACTGACACAGAGCAGAATAGAGACTGTTCCCCCTACATAGGGTCATTTGGCAGATATGGATTGACACCTGTCCTCAAAACCCCTGATACACACTGACACAGAGCAGAATAGGGACTGTTCCCCCTACATAGGGTCACTTGGCAGATATGGATTGACACCTGTCCTCAAAACCCCTGATACACACTGACACAGAGCAGAATAGAGACTGTTCCCTGTCCACAGAGACCATGATACACACTGATACAGAGCAGAATAGGGACTGTTACCCCTACATAGGGTCACTTGGCAGATATGGATTGACACCTGTCCTCAAAACCCCTGATACACACTGACACAGAGCAGAATAGGGACTGTTCCCTGTCCACAGAGTCCATGATACACACTGACACAGAGCAGAATAGAGACTGTTCCCCGTCCACAGAGACCATGATACACACTGACACAGAGCAGAATAGGGACTGTTCCCTGTCCACAGAGACCATGATACACACTGACACAGAGCAGAATAGAGACTGTTCCCCCTACATAGGGTCACTTGGCAGGTATGGATTGACACCTGTCCTCAAAGCCCCTGATACTCACTGGGGGGAGCTACTGTCCTCCCCAACCCCTGCGCGGTGGGTGGGGGCCATAAATCACAATGGGGTGACCTACTGTCCTCCCCCCCTCGGCCCCCACCCCTGCGCGGTGGGTGGGGTGCATAAATCACAATGGGACGGACCTACTGATAGGAGTGGAGTATTGTTCATATCAGTTTAATACCTTCCGCGTCTCCTATCAGTGGACGTGTAAATGGCAGAGATTTTTAATTGTTGAATCCCCTCCCCTTTTTAGGCCAAGGTGGGAAGATGCTTAGACCACTGGTATATTGGTGCCATCTTGGAGGATATTAATTTTTGGTTTGGTTTTTGAAGCCACAGTGCTGCACCAGTGGGCCTAAAAATTAGGCATGTACACATGCCTGAAAAATTTGGTATTGTTGCAGCCGCTGCTGTAGCAGCGGCCAGAAAAATTGATGTTTGTTTCACAGGCAGAAAGTGCCCTAAAACATGGCGGCTTGAACCCTAGTTGGTGGCGGATAAGTCACGCAAGTCAAACGTCATTCAGAGCTAAAATACAGCAGCGTGTGGACCATTTTAGCCCAAGGCAGCTCATCTCATCAGGCCTTTTTTAAGCGAATGTATCGCCCAGTGTCAGTCCCTTCGGGATCCATCCCTCATTCATCTTAATAAAGGTGAGGTAATCTAGACTTTTTTGACCTAGGCGACTTCTCTTCTCAGTGACAATACCTCCTGCTGCACTGAAGGTCCTTTCTGACAGGACACTTGAAGCGGGGCAGGCCAGAAGTTCTATCGCAAATTGGGATAGCTCAGGCCACAGGTCAAGCCTGCACACCCAGTAGTCAAGGGGTTCATCGCTCCTCAGAGTGTCGATATCTGCAGTTAAGGCGAGGTAGTCTGCTACCTGTCGGTCGAGTCGTTCTCTGAGGGTGGATCCCGAAGGACTGTGGCGATGCATAGGACTTAAAAAGGTCCGCATGTCCTCCATCAACAACACGTCTTTAAATCGTCCTGTCCTTGCCGGCGTGGTCGTGGGAGGAGGAGGAGGATGACTTCCACCTCTTCCCCTGTTAGATTCCCGTTGTGCTGTGACATCACCCTTATACGCTGTGTAAAGCATACTTTTTAATTTATTTTGCAAATGCTGCATCCTTTCCGACTTGTTGTAATTCGGTAACATTTCCGCCACTTTCTGCTTATACCGGGGGTCTAGTAGCGTGGACACTCAGTACAGGTCGTTCTCCTTCAGCCTTTTTATACGAGGGTTCCTCAACAGGCAGGACAGCATGAAAGACCCCATTTGCACAAGGTTGGATGCCGAGCTACTCATTTCCCGTTCCTCCTCCTCACTGATGTCATTGAAGGTATGTTCTTTCCCCCAGCCACGTACAACACCACGGGTACCAGATAGGTGACAACGAGCACCCTGGGATGCCTGTTGTGTTTGGTCTTGCTCCTCCTCCTCAAAGCTACAATCCTCCTCTGACTCCTCTTCCTCACAATCCTCTTCCAGCGTTGCCGCAGGTCCAGCAAGCGATGCTGATAAGGCTGTTTCTGGTGGTGATGGTGACCACAACTCTTCCTCTTCACGCTCATCTACAGCCTGATCCAGCACTCTTCGCAGGGCACGCTCCATGAAGAAAACAAATGGTATGATGTCGCTGATGGTGCCTTCGTTGCGACTGACTAGGTTTGTCACCTCCTCAAAAGGACGCATGAGCCTACAGGCATTGCGTATGAGCGTCCATTAACGTGGCAAAAAAAATCCCAGCTCCCCAGAGGCTGTCCTAGCACCCCGGTCATACAAATATTCATTAACAGCTTTTTCTTGTTGGAGCAGGCGGTCGAACATTAGGAGTGTTGAATTACAACGTGTAGGGCTGTCGCAAATCAAGCGCCTCACTGGCATGTTGTTTCGCCGCTGGATATCGGCAAAGTGAGCCATGGCCGTGTAGGAACGCCTGAAATGGCCACACACCTTCCTGGCCTGCTTCAGGACGTCCTGTAAGCCTGTGTACTTATGCACAAAGCGTTGTACGATCAGATTACACACATGTGCCATGCACGGCACATGTGTCAACTTGCCCAACTTCAATGCCGCTATCAATTTTTTTCCGTTGTCACACACCACTTTGCCGATATCCAGTTGCTGCGGAGTCAGCCACTTTTCCACCTGTGCGTTCAGGGCGGACAGGAGTGCTTGTCCGGTGTGACTCTCTGCTTTCAAGCAAGTCAAACCCAAGACGGCGTGACACTGCCGTATCCGGGATGTGGAATAGTACCTGTGGAGCTGGGGGGGTGCCGTTGATGTGGAGCAAGAAGCAGCGGCACAAGAGGACTCAGCCGAGGAGGTTATGGAAGAGGATGGAGTAGGAGGAGTAGAGGAGGTGGCAGCAGGACTGCCTGCAATTTGTGGCGGTGTCACCAACTCCTCTGCAATGCCACGCATTCCTTGCTTGTCAGCCGTCAGCAGGTTTACCCAATGCGCAGTGTAGGTGATATACCTGCCCTGACCATGCTTTGCAGACCAAGTATCAGTGGTCAGATGGACCCTTGCCCCAACACTGTGTGCCAGACATGCCATGACTTCCTTTTGCACAATCGAGTACAAGTTGGGGATTGCCTTTTGTAAAAGAAATTCCGGCCGGGTACCTTCCACTGCGGTGTCCCAATAGCTACAAATTTTTTGAACGCCTCAGACTCAACCAGATTGTATGGTAAAAGCTGGCGGGCTAATAGTTCGGACAAGCCAGCTGTAAGACGCTGGGCAAGGGGGTGACTTGGTGACATTGGCTTCTTACGCTCAAACATGTCCTTGACAGAAACACAGGACTGTGGGCAGATGAGCGGGAACTGCTCAAGGCGGGAGACGGAGTGGCGGATGGTTGAGAGGGGGCAAGAAGGACAGCAGTGGTTGACGTGGCTGAAGATGCTGGACCAGGAGGAGGATGGCGGCTTTGAGTAGGCGTGCTGCTTGTACTCATGTGTTGATCCCATAGGCGTTTGTGATGTGAGATCATGTGCCTACACAAAGCAGTTGTACCTATGTGGGTGTTGGACCTCTCACGACTCAGTTTCCTTTGGCACAGGTTGCAAATGGCATCGCTGTTGTCAGAGGCAGACACACAAAAAAAATGCCACACTGCTGAGCTCTGCAATGACGGCATTCTGGTGGTGGACACAGCATGCGTTGATTGGCGTGCTGTCGGGCTGACCCCGGGTGCCGATGCATGCTGTCTGACTGTGCCACTAGCTCCTTGCGACGACCCCCCCCCCCCCTGCTTCCAACTCGTCTCCTCCTCCTCTCTGTCTCCCCATCTGAACTTTCGCCCTGTTCTTCTTCTTGCCGAGCGGGCACCCACGTGACATCCATGGACGCATCGTCATCATCAACCGCTTCGCTTGTATCCGAGAACTCAGAAAAGGAAGCAGCAGCGGGTACAACATCATCATCATCACACCGTACCTCCATGTGTTTAATGCTGCCTGCCTGAGACATATCCCTGTTATCTACATCCTCTAGCAATAATGGTTGCGCATCACTCATTTCTTCAAACGGGTGTGTGAATAACTCCTCTGACATACCAAGTAAAGCGGCTGTGGTGCTAGTTTTGGTGGTGGCGGCAGGCGGGTGAGTGGTATCTTGAGAGGTGTCTGAAGCTAAGCTGGAGGAGGATGGTGCATCAAGGTTCCGAGCGGAGGCTGTACAAGATTGGGTGTCCTGTGTTAGCCAGTCAACTATGTCCTCAGAACTTTTCAAGTTCAGGGTACGTGGCTTCTGAAAACTGGGCATTATTCTAGGGCAAAAGGGAATCACAGCACCACGACCACGACGGCCCCTGCGGGGTGGCCTGCCTCTGCCTGTCATTTTTTTGGGGATTAGTGGTACTATGCGTGCAAGCTACTGTGAGACCAGATATGATTGGCAATGTGAACTGTAACAGTTCTGCAGAGCACACACTGTAGGCCTGACACACCCGCTTGAAGACAAGTAACTGCTATTCAATCTATAACAGTGAAAAATAAATTTTGGTTTTAAAAGCACGCTATAGAGACACCAGATATGATTGGCAATGTGCACTGGAACAGTTCTGCAGAGCACACGCTGAAGGAAGGACTGACAGAGCCGCTTGAAGACAAGTAACTGCTATTCAATCTATAACAGTGAAAAATAAATTTTGGTTTTAAAAGCACGCTATAGAGACACTAGATTTGATTGGCAATGTGCACTGGAACAGTTCTGCAGAGCACACGCTGAAGGAAGGACTGACACACCCGCTTGAAGACAAGTAACTGCTATTCAATCTATAAACAGTGAAAAATAAATTTTGGTTTTAAAAGCACGCTATAGAGACACCAGATATGATTGGCAATGTGCACTGGAACAGTTCTGCAGAGCACACACTGTAGGCCTGACAGAGCCGCTTGAAGACAAGTAACTGCTATTCAATCAATAACAGTGAAAAATAAATTTTGGTTTTAAAAGCACGCTATAGAGACACCAGATATGATTGGCAATGTGCACTGGAACAGTTCTGCAGAGCACACGCTGAAGGAAGGCCTGACAGAGCCGCTTGAAGACAAGTAACTGCTATTCAATCTACAACAGTGAAAAATAAATTTTGGTTTTAAAAGCACGCTATAGAGACACCAGATATGATTGGCAATGTGCACTGGAACAGTTCTGCAGAGCACACGCTGAAGGAAGGACTGACACACCCGCTTGAAGACAAGTAACTGCTATTCAATCTATAACAGTGAAAAATAAATTTTGGTTTTAAAAGCACGCTATAGAGACACCAGATATGATTGGCAATGTGCACTGGAACAGTTCTGCAGAGCACACACTGTAGGCCTGAGACACCCGCTTGAAGACAAGTAACTGCTATTCAATCTATAACAGTGAAAAACAAATTTTGGTTTTAAAAGCACGCTATAGAGACCAGGGGCGTATTAGCCGCGAGGCAAACAAGGCATTTGCCTTGGGCGGCATTTTCCAGGGGGCGGCAAAAAAAGCCGCCCCCAAATGCCCAAGGCAAATGTCTTGTTAGCCTTGCGGCTAACAGACATGCCGGCGGGCTGCTGGGCGATTGGGCGGGCGGCCGGCCGGCCGGCGAGGGAGCACTTCCCCTGAGCTGTCTGCTCAGCTCCCTCGCCAGCCGCAGAGTGAGGCTGGGAGGCGGAGCCGGAATATGACGTCATATTCCGGCTCCCAGCCTCACTCTGAGGCGCGCGAGGGAGCTGAGCAGACAGCTCAGGGGAAGTGCTCCCTCGCCGGCCGGCCGCCCGCCATGCAGTGCCGCCCCTGGACCACCAGGGACGAAGAGACACCCCCCCTCCCCAGCATTCCCAAAGGTAAGGAGGCTGGGGGGGGGGGGGGTAATAAAAAAAAAAAACGTGTTAAAAATAAATATAAAAAAAATGTGTTAAAAATAAATTTAAAAAAAAAATGTGTTAAAAATAAATTTAAAAAAAATGTGTTAAAAATAAATAAAACAAAAGTGTTAAAAATAAATAAAAAAAAATGTGTTAAAAATAAATTTAAAAAAAATGTGTTAATGTGGGTGGGTGAGTGTGTGTCTGTGTCTGTTAGTGTGTGTGTCTGTTAGTGTGTGTCTGTGTCTGTTAGTGTGTGTGTGTGTGTCTGTTAGTGTGTGTGTCTGTTAGTGTGTGTGTCTGACTGTGTGTGTATGTTAGTGAGTGTGTGTGTCTGTTAGTGTGTGTGTCTGTTAGTGTTTCTGTCTGTTAGTGTTTGTGTCTGTGTCTGTTAGTGTGTGTGTCTGTGTCTGACTGTGTGTGTATGTTAGTGAGTGTGTATGTTAGTGAGTGTGTATGTTAGTGAGTGTGTGTGTCTGCTAGTGAGTGAGTGTGTGTCTGTTAGTGAGTGTGTTTGTCTGTTACTGAGTGTGAGTGTGTCTGTTAGTGCGTGTGTGTGTGTTTCTGTTAGCTAGTGTATGCGTATCTGTCAGTGAATGTGTGTGTGTGTATTTAGTATGCGGGGCGAGGGGAAAGGTTGGGTGGGGGTGGCGCGGGAGGAGGGGGGTGCGGGGGGAGGGGGGGCGCCTGAGTTTTGTCCTGCCTAGGGCAGCACAAAACCAGGATACACCACTGATAGAGACACCAGATATGATTGGCAATGTGCACTGGAACAGTTCTGCAGAGCACACACTGTAGGCCTGAGACACCCGCTTGAAGACAAGTAACTGCTATTCAATCTATAACAGTGAAAAACAAATTTTGGTTTTAAAAGCACGCTATAGAGACACCAGATATGATTGGCAATGTGCACTGGTACAGTTCTGCAGAGCACACACTGTAGGCCTGAGACACCCGCTTGAAGACAAGTAACTGCTATTCAATCTATAACAGTGAAAAACAAATTTTGGTTTTAAAAGCACGCTATAGAGACACCAGATAGGATTGGCAATGTGCACTGGAACAGTTCTGCAGAGCACACACTGTAGGCCTGACACACCCGCTTGAAGACAAGTAACTGCTATTCAATCTATAACAGTGAAAAAAAAATTTTGGTTTTAAAAGCACGCTATAGAGACACCAGATATGATTGGCAATGTGCACTGGAACAGTTCTGGAGAGCACACGCTGAAGGAAGGACTGACAGAGCCGCTTGCAGGACACTGACTGGCTGCTATTAGCTTACACTAGAAACCTTTTTTCTTTGTAAAAGCACGCTAAAGAGACACCAAATATGATTGGCAACTGTCAAAGCACGCTGGAACAGGTCTACAGAGCACACGCTGAAGTAGGCCTGACACCCAGACGCTTGCAGACAACTAACTGCTCTTCTATTACAGTGAAAAAAAATTATTTCTTTTAAATCTAAAGCTTAAGCTATTGTAAAAACAGATATGAGTGGTGGCACTGGGCAAGAGGGCACAGTATCCACTGTGAACCTCACACAGAAGCTGGCAGGCAGGCAACTGCTCTTCTATTACAGTGGAAACAAAATTTTGGTTGTAAAAGCACGCTATAGAGACACCAGATATGAGTGGCAACTGTCAAAGTACGCTGGCAGGGTTGTGCAGGGCACACGCTGAAGGAAGGCCTGACAGAGCCGCTTGAAGGACACTGACTGGCTGCTATTAGCTTACACTGGAAACCTTTTTTCTTTGTAAAAGCACGCTAAAGAGACACCAGATATGATTGACAACTGTCAAAGCACGCTGGCACAGGTCTGCAGAGCACACGCTGAAGTAGGCCTGACACCCAGACGCTTGCAGACAACTAACTGCTCTTCTATTACAGTGAAAAAAAAATATTTATTTTAAATGTAAAGCTTAACCAATTGTTAAAACAGATATGAGTGGTGGCACTGACTGTGCAAATGGGCAAGGCATCCAACCTGACACAGAAGCTGGCAGGCAGGCAACTGCTCTTCTATTACAGTGAAAAAAAATATTTCTTTAAAATCTAAAGCTTAACCTATTGTTAAAACAGATATGAGTGGTGGCACTGACTGTGCAAATGGGCAAGGCATCCAACCTGACACAGAAGCTGTCAGGCAGGCAACTGCTCTTCTATTACAGTGACAACAAATTATTTATTTTAAATCTAAAGCTTAACCAATTGTTAAAACAGATATGAGTGGTGGCACTGGGCAAGTAGGCACATTATCCAATGTGAACCTCACACAGAAGCTGGCAGGCAGGCACCTGCAATTACATTACACAGGGAAAAAAAAAAAAAAGCAGCCTGATGTTCTAGCCCTAAAAAGGGCTTTTTGGGGTGCTGTCCTTACAGCAGAGATGAGATTAGTCCTTCAGGATTGTAGTGGACACTGAATACCCTAGCATAGCTATCAATTTCCCTATCTAATCAGCAGCAGCTAAACTTTCCCTCCTCTCACTAAGCATGCAGCTTCAGAATGAATCTAAAATGGATGCTGGGAGGGAGGTTGGAGGGTGTGGAAGGGAGGGAGTGCTGCTGATTGGCTGGAATGTGTCTGCTGACCGAGAGGCGCAGGGTCAAAGTTTGCCCAATGATGACGAATGCCCATAGAACGCCGTAACGGCTTTACGGGGTTAAGCACATAGACTGTTTACTCACCAACTGGGGAGTCAGTCTAATCCTGTGTCTAAATAATAGACACTAAGTAGGTCTGTCCGGATTAGGGTGATACTACATAGTGATGCCCCTTAATCTATTCTTTTACTTCTAGCCTTTATGCAGTAGGGTATAAATGAGTAACCTTTGGATCTAATTACTAATCACTAATATACGTGCAAATATTTATAATAACGTTTTGTCCTCTTTTATCTCATCTGCTTATTTTATAGATCATAAGCTACTAAACAGTTATTTTACCCTTAACTTATGTGAAGAAAAAAAAAAAAAACACACGCCTTAATAAATACAATTAATCCAAACCAATATAAATAAAAATAGGCGAAAATATTTCTAGCAACCTTTTGTCCTTATGATCCATCACCTTATTTTGGTGTATATTTTTTTGTATATTACAGATATCTTAAACTCAACCATATACACTTAAAGGTATATATAAAAACCTTTCTGATATATCCTTATTGATAAATTACATTCTTTCTTATGATTATAATTTGTAAATTACATATATCATAGACTTTGAATGAATTCTTCTACCTATTAGCGTAAATAGAAACCTTTATGAATAATTTGTCTGTCTGATATACGTGAGGATATTTATGATGACCTTTTGTCTGCTTTAACCCTTCTACTTATATTGTCACATAGGTGAAAGAAAAAAATGAGATCCTTCGGTTTCAACAGTCCTATTGTTTTCATATTTGAATTCTTGCTAACCAGCTCTTTGCTTCATCTGCATCTTTAAAGGAAAGTCTTTCTTGTCTCCAGATAAATTTCAAAGAAGCCGGAATATTCCATTGAAATCTGATATCATTTTTCCTCAAAAAATCTGTTAAAGTTGAAAAGGACTTTCTCCAGGTTCTAGTGAAGTAAGATAAGTCTTGCAGAAAATATATGTCTTTGTAGGCAGAATTTACTAGGGGATTGGTGCGTCTGGCCTTAATCAAGTTATTTTTGGCTGAAAGTGAACAAAAACTCACTATAACGTCTCTTGGAAAATGAGCTGCAATTATATTACGGTGGAATTTTTCTATTTGGTGATCAATTATCTCGGGAGAGACTTCCAAAGTTGAGGTTTTGTTCGTTAGAGACTGCACTGTTTCCTTAACTGTTCCTAATAGGCCAACATATATATTATTATGATTTTCTTTATATAAATAAACCATGTATATTAAATGAACATAAGTAGTCATGCTCATTTTAAATACTACCTTTTTTTAGTTGTATTCGCCCCTTACTTCTTACCTTTGCCCAGGGAGGGGGGAGATTGCAGTCCTGGTGGTCCACTGGAGAAGCCTCGGTGTTCCGGTGGAGAAGCCCTTGTGGTTCGGTGGTGAGTTTACTCTAGCGCGATCCGGAGCATTGCCATGGTATCCGCGGCAATGCTCCGACCTCGCGAGCGGAAGAACCTGGTGGAGTTGCTAGTTAGAGCTCCAGGGTCCTCTCTCTCCTCCCTCCTACCTCCCGGCTGCCCAATAAAGTGCCTGTGGGACGGTGAGGGAGATCTATGCCGAAAATAGTTCCAGGGCATTTGGTGCTTTTGCCGGTCAACTTTTGTTCCCTTTCTGTATGACATTGTCCCATTTTCTAGCACATCTGTGTGTCATTGTCCCCTTCCCCAGGCCCTATATGAGGGTCATTGTCCCCTTCCTCATCCATTCTCTGTGTCATTGTCCTCTTCCTCATCCCTTCTCTGTGTCATTGTCCACTTCCCCAGTGTTAGATGATTTAAACCTGGTTTAACCATTTTGTATGCTACAAATACATACTTAAAATGATGCCACTTCGAGCACATAAATATCAATAATATGTTTTTAAGTTAAAATATTAAATGTTAACGCATGCTTAGTCACATCTAGCTGAAGAACATACATGTAAGATGAGACAAACTTCTTTTTCTCCTTTTACCTTTTTATCCATCTGCCACAACATTCAACTGCATTGCCACTTAATATAAAGGTTTAAGTATAGTCATAAACCATCTATGAAAATAAACTGCAGAATAAGTGATATGTCATTCATACCATTAGTATAGATATAGCCAGGGGCGTTTTAGCTACAAGGCAAACAAGGCATTTGCCTTGGGCGGCATTTTCCAGGGAGTGGCAAAAAAAGTTGGGCGGCGCTGGCGAGGGAGCACTTTCCCCTGCTCAGCTCCCTCGCGTGCTGCCCGCATTATGATGCCGGGAGCCGGAATATGACATCATATTTTGGCTCCAGGTGACCGGCATCACTCTGCGCGAGGGAGCTGAGCAGACAGCTCAGGGGAAAGTGCTCCCTTGTCAGCGCCGTCCGCCCAACCACCTGCCACTGGACCCCCAGGGAAAGGAACCCCCCCCCCCCAGCATTCCAAAAGGTAAGGAGGCTGGGAAGGTTAAATAAAAAAAAAGTGAGTGTGTTAATGTGAGTGAGTGTGTATGTCTGTTAGTGTGTGTGGTGTGTGTCTGACTGTGTGTGTCTGTTAGTGAGTGTGTGTGTGTCTGTTAGTGAGTGTGTGTTTGTCTGTTAGTGAGTGTCTGCTAGTGAGTGTGTGTGTTTGTTAGTGAGTGAGTGTGTGTTTGTCTGTTAGTGTGTGTGTTTGTGTGTGTGTGTCTGTTAGCTAGTGTACTGTCAGTGAATGTGTGTGTGTGTTTAGAAGGCGGGGCAGGGGGTAAGGGTTGGGTGGGTGTGGCGCGGGGGGAAGACGTCTGAATTTTGTCCTACCTAGTGCAGGACACAACCAGGATACACCACTGGATATAGCTGAAGATAGAGCACAATGTTTACAGTGCAGTTTGATACATTTGCAGTGATAAAATAATAAACATAAAAGTATTAAGAGTCTCTATGATAATCCGCAATTAAGGGTGTGATGAAATCACTATGTTTTTTGGGACTTTTCTTTTTTTAATGGTTCGGTAGCTGTAACTACTGAACACCGACCACCCCCTGCCTCATTATCTTCAAAGAGAACAGTTGATTACGGGCTCACCCTGTGTGGCTGCCGTTTGTATAGTCGAATGCACATGCAGGAGAAAACGGCGGCCATCTTGTTCACACAAAAGGAGACAGCGGGACTTGGTCGTTGAGTGTCTGGAACTAAAATCGAACACTCGACTTCCCGAACATCGGTTAAACTATACGAATGCCTGCTTCCATTTCCTGAACGGCCAGGAGAAGGCTGTTTGGTAGAAAAATCGCTGCTATGAGCCAGGGAGAACCATTTGTGCATTTGTTCGTTTTTGAGACTTGTCCAAATAGACCGACCCCACAATCTAAACTCATGGAACTATTTCTGGGCAGGAGCCTCGTGTGCGGTCAGTCAAAATAAGACTTCCATAAAATTCCAAAACCCCTGAACTGATCTTGGTGATTTTGGATATGTTGGTCACCCAGATCAGGGCTATAAGGGGATGTAACATTTATGGGTAGTTTATGTGTTTTGGGGTACTTTTCAAGTTTTGTGTAAAATGTATAGTTATTACTTTATCTGACTCAATTATCTCACAGGCAGGGAGGAGGGATTATCTGTTTGTATTGGGAGTGTCACACCTTATAACTGTATTGTCATTGGTTGTAAACTTTGTTTTGGAGTCCCCTAACTTCACTCCCTCTGGTGTTCTATGTTCATTTGCACCCGCTACATTGGAAGAGGTTTCTGCTCTGCTCCAGTCCTCCCGTCCCACCAGCTACTCCCTAGATCCAATTCCCTCGCATTTCATGCATACTCTATATTCTTCTCATTCTCCACCTCTCACTAAAATTCTCAATCTATCTCTCTCCTCTGGTATATTTCCATCGCCCTTCAAATATGCAACTGTAACCCCAATTCTAAAGAAGACCAACCTTGACCCTAACTCCCCATCCAACTACCGTCCTATCTCGCTACTGCCTTTTGCATCCAAGATCCTTGAAAGAGTTATGTATGCGAGATTGACAGACTTCCTTGAGTATAACTCTCTGCTAGACCCGCTTCAGTCTGGTTTCCACGCTAAGCACTCTGTGGAAACGGCACACTGAGTATCCAATGATCTACTCGCTGCAAAATCTTGTGGTCAATACTCTATCCTAAATGACGTGTCTGCGGCTTTTGACACTGTTGATCATCAACAGCTTCTTTTCATCCTCCACAATATCGGTCTACAAGATATTGCTCTCTCCTGGTGCTCCTCTTACCTCTCCCAGCGCTCTTTCAGTGTTTCTTTCTCTGGCTCTGCTTCTTCTCCCCAACTCCTCTCTGTTGGTGTCCCCCAAGGTTCAGTCTTTGGTCCCCTGCTGTTCTCCATCTATACTGCCTCCCTTGGTAAACTCATTAGCTCCATTGGCTTATCAATATCATCAGCAAATCTACTGGTCCTCTCCTGATCTCTCCCAATTCCTCTTGACTAGTGTCTCTGACTGCCTCTCTGCTATTTCTAACTGGATGGCTGCCCGCTTCCTTAAACTCAACTTGACCAAAACTGAAATTCTGGTCTTTACTCCCTCCTGCGTCTGTCTCCCTCTAAGTCAAAGGTGCTACTATCAGCTCCACCAGACAGGCTTGCTGCCTAGGTGTTCTCTTGTACTCCGACCTCTCCTTCAAGCCTCATGTGCTGTTTATCGCCAAATCCTGTCGTTTCCATCTCAAAAATATTGCGCGCATCCAACCCTACTTAACGCCAGATGCGACTAAGGTGCTGGTCCATTCCACTGTCCTTTCTCGCCTTGACTACTGTAATCCGCTTCTAAGTGGTCTCACGTGCTCCCAACTTGCGCCGTTACAGTCCATAATGAATGCGGCGGCGAGGCTCATCTTCCTTTCTGCCCGCACCTCCCACGCCTCACCCTTCTGACAGTCCCTACATTGGCTTCCTGTAAGATATAGGGCTCAATTAATAATTCTGGTTCTTGCTTTCAAATCTCTACATAAGGATGCTCCCACCTATCTATCCTCCCTAATACACAAGTATGACCTGTCTAGGCCCTTACGATCTGCTGAAGACTTACGTCTATCTTCTGTCCGTACTCCCACCTCTGATGCTCCCCTTCAAGATTACTCGAGGGCTGCACCGTTCCTGCGGTTCCTGTGGTTCATGTGGAACTCACTTCCCTCCTCCCTTAGATGCTCACCCAGTCTCCACTCCTTCAAAAAAATCATTAAAAATCCACTTCTACATAAAAGTGTATCAAATAAAGTGTTAATTACTCCCAACTGATTCCTCTCTTGCAACTGTCACTAGTCTAATACTATCCTTACCTTTTGTGTAATTTTACCCCACTCCCTATAGCATGTAAGCTCATTTAGCAGGGCCCTCAACCCCTCTGTTCCTGTGTGTCCAACTTGTTTGTTTACCATTACATGTCCGTTCGTCCACCCATTGTAAAGCGCTGCAGAATTTGATGGCGCTATATAAATAATTACATAATAATAATATAATAATAATGTGGGAGTGCCCCTTGCATGGAGACTTGCATAAAAGCCAGTGTGGCACCATTAAACTTAATTCCTGTTGTACCCTTCATTTAGTCTAGGCTGATGTATGGGTAACTCTCTACTTGCTGGGGAGAACACTGCTTGGATGCTGCATTCGTCTCGAACCGTTCAAATCTACACCTGAACTGCAAGCCATAATCACTCAGGTATAATCACTCAGGTTCAGCAGTTCGGGAGGAAATAGGTGAACAGGGTATCTACTATCCTAGTGTTCGTAACAAAGGGATTAAACATTGTACAAATTGGTAAAACAACATATAGTATACCTCAGAAGTCTGGATGTTGAAAGATAACTTGCTAACCAATGAATTGTTGGTATTATTTTGATTTAGTGCAACAAATGCTAAATACACTGTCCGGGCGGTGGTGCGTGGACCGGGACCCAATATGCCTGATGATAAGAGTAGGAGTCACAGTGTGGAAGTAGATTAGCAGGGTCTGGTGCAGGGTGACCGCACGCCCCCTGGTGTTGAGCACCAGCGTTTGTGCGGCCACAAACCAAGACCCTGTAGCAGCTTAGTGGAAGCAGACATATGCAGAGATGTATCCAGTACTAGAAACAACATAAAGCTAGGATAGACACCAAACAAGAAAACAAGACATAACTAGTAGAACTCAGAACCAGAGAAGGACAGAAAGCTAAACCCAGAACATGTACACAATACATAAGGGAACATTAACTAAACAGGGGCAGGACAGGACTGTACATGGACTGGGATTACAAAATAAAACAAGACAAGATATATTAGGCAAAACAAGAGGAGACATAACTAAGCACTAATGAGAAAAGTATGGGGATTTAGTTACATTATATGATCATACATTGCATAAGCCTGCCACAACGCCAATGTACCTCATATTCGGCAGGTCCTACACTGCCTAATGTTCACTAAAAGAACCACACTAGACCAATAGTACTTAGCCAAGGTCAGACATCAGAACTGTAGCGGTACTTACCCTCTCCAGGGGCCGGCCGGGGTCCTCCCTTCTCGCCGCGCGCGGTCCTGCTCCTGCACGAGCCGCGCGCGGCTCAGCCAACGATGGGATCAGTCAGGCGGGCAGTGACCGCGAGAAGCGGTCACATGTCCCGCCCGACACTAAGAGCGCGCCGCGCGTCTCGGGCGCGCTCTTAAAGGGACAGTGGGAGACTAAATTAGAATCAGTCTCCCATTGGCCCCTGTCAGGTCACATTCCCCATACTCTCACGTTTTGGGGGCGTGGATATGACAGGGGCCAATCAAAGTGAACCTTAAGGGTATTTATACTCACCTGTTTCCCTTGCTCTTTGCCCTATCGTGGTTTCTGTCCAGTTCCCTTTAGTGCTTGTATCGTTCAGTTGGTTTTTTGGTGCTTGACCTTGGCTTTGTTCCTGACTCCGCTCTCTCCTTATCCTTGCTTGCTTATCCGCTGTTTTGTCCTCTGTGTACCAGTCCTCGGCTTGTTCTACGTTACGCTGTCTCTCAGTTCCCTTGACCTCGGCTTGTTTTGACTCTGTCTTTCTCTCGTCCTAGTCCGGCCATTCTAAGGTCCGGTAAGACGAACTCTGTTTCTTGTCTCTTGACTGTGAACTATTCCTGCGTGTTGGGGTATATTACCGTGACATTACGATAGGGCCATGGACCCCGCAGGTTTAGGTCAACAGATGGCCACTCATGAGGCTAGATTCGCAGAACAGGATCACCGTATGGATCAAATGGCTCAAGCCATCCAGACACTGTTATCCAGATCTGTTCCGGTACCTGTACCTACGCCTCCTGTAAACCCTATACCGGACACAGCTAATATGTCTAATGCTTCTGCACATCTAACCCCGCCACCTAGGTATGGAGGGGACGCTAAGACATGTAGGGGATTCCTTAATCAAGTGGAATTCCACTTCGAAATGTACCCACGTTCATTTCCCACTGACAGATCTAAGGTGGGTTTTCTTATGCACCAGCTTACGGATAAGGCACTAGAATGGGCAAATCCTATTTGGGAGGCTAATGGGCCTATGGTACACGACTTCAATAGCTTCCTCACAGCGTTCCGTAGAACATTTGACACGACTAAAAGGTCAAAAAATGCCGCCAGGGCATTAATGAGAATAAAGCAAGGATCTAAATCTGTAGCCGATTATGCTATTCAGTTCCGGACCCTTGCCTCACAGGTAGATTGGACTAATAATGGACTTACTACTGCCTTTATGGAAGGTCTGTCTGATACTATCTTAGATGAGGTAGCAGCTAAGGACCTCCCTGTACCCCTGGAGGACCTGATTGACTATCTTATCGATATAGACAACAGGATCCGTGACAGGTTATATACCAGGTCCAGAAATAGACATTTTGTTCACTTTAACTCCCCTAGAGCTGAGATTCCCGAGGGATCTAAAGGTTCTGAGGAGGAACCTATGCAGTTAGGGGTTGCTAAACTTACCGACGCTGAAAAGCTTTATAGGAGAAAGGAGGGACTTTGTCTTTATTGTGGTAGGAGGGGTCATATGAGACAAGAATGTCCCGTGCGTCCGGGAAACTATCGCACCTAAGACCGTATAGAGGACTGGCCTTGGGTGTGACATCACAGTCCTCACATTTGCCTCTTAATAAGTTACTTCTTCCTGTTTCCCTGCACCTTGATAGTGACTGCATAGCAGGGAATATACTAGCCCTGGTTGATTCCGGAGCGGCCGAAAACTTTATTGATTCCAGTTTTGTCAAGGAGAATAACATACCCACCAGAGAGAAGGAGACACCCTTGGCCGTTGAGGCCATAGATGGTAGACCATTATGCTCTCCAATTATCACACATGAGACTGTTCCCCTACATATGTCTACAGGGGTGTTACACTCTGAGACCATTCGGTTTCAGATCATTACTTCTCCTTCCTCTCACCTCGTGTTAGGGTATCCTTGGTTACGTACTCATAATCCCACCATTGATTGGGAGTCAGGACAAATAGTTTCTTGGAGTGATTCTTGCCAAGAGTCTTGTGTTGTTAAAGTCACCCCCTTGAATTCTACTCATATTCCTCCCGTGCCTACGGTCATACCCTCTCAGTACCTGTCTCTTAAATCTGTTTTTGATAAAAGGGAGGCTGAAAGATTGCCACCTCACAGGCCTTACGATTGTGCAATTGATTTATTACCTGGTACGATGCCTCCCAAAGGGAGAATATATCCTTTATCTCCTCAGGAGAATCTGGTTATGGAGGAATATATCAAGGAATCTCTAGAGAAGGGATTTATAAGAAGATCCTCTTCCCCGGCAGGGGCTGGGTTCTTCTTTGTGTCTAAGAAAGATGGCGAATTAAGGCCTTGTATTGACTATAGGGGCCTTAATAAAATCACCGTCAAAAATGCGTACCCCATACCTTTGATCACAGAACTTTTTGATAGGCTTAAACAGGCCACAGTTTTTACTAAATTGGACCTTAGGGGTGCTTACAACCTCATACGTATCAAAAAGGATCACGAGTGGAAGACTGCTTTCAATACTAGGAGTGGCCACTACGAGTACACTGTGATGCCCTTTGGTCTTTGTAACGCCCCAGCAGTTTTTCAAGAATTTATTAATGATGTCCTACGTCAATTTATACATACATTCGTTATAGTATACTTGGACGACATATTAATTTATTCTAATGATTTACAGACTCATCACATGCATGTTAAATTAGTGTTGAGAACTCTTCTGGTTAACGGTCTCTATTGCAAACTCGAAAAATGTTCATTTGATCAATCTGAAGTCCAATTCTTGGGTTATATAATCTCTGCCAAGGGTTTTCGTATGGATCCCAAGAAACTGTCTGCCATTATGGAATGGCCTCTGCCCCAGGGTCTGAAAGCCATTCAGCGTTTTCTGGGGTTCTCTAATTATTATAGGCGTTTTATTAAAGGATTTTCTGCCATTGTAGCGCCTATAACCAGAATGACCAAGAAGGATGGTAATACTCATGTCTGGAAACCAGAAGCACTCGAGGCCTTTGAATTCTTGAAAGCTACATTTGCCTCTGCTCCTGTTTTACAGCATCCTGTCCCTTCACTGCCCTTTATTCTTGAGGTTGATGCTTCTGAGATAGGGGTAGGTGCTATCTTGTCTCAAAGAGATTCACCTGAAAAGCCGTTACACCCTTGTGGCTTCTTTTCCAGACAGATGTCCAAAGCAGAGAGGAATTATGATGTAGGCAATCGTGAACTCCTTGCTATCATTTTGGCGCTCAAGGAATGGAGACATCTGCTAGAGGGTACCAGGGATCCTATCCTCATTTTAACGGATCACAAAAACCTCTCATACCTTAGTGAAGCAAAAAGATTGTCTTCTAGGCAGGCCAGGTGGTCTCTCTTTTTGTCTCGTTTTAATTACATAATCACTTACAGACCGGGTGATCGTAATACTAAAGCTGACGCTCTGTCCAGACAATTCGAAACTACTGACAAACTCGAGGTCGATGTTACCCCTGTCATTCCGCCTGACAGAATAATAGCGACTACTGTTCTTTCTATTTCGTCTTCTCTCTTACAAACTATTCAGGCTAAACAAAACTTGGCTCCTGAGGAGAGGCCTGCTGATAAGCTATTCGTTGATATACCAGAGAGACGAGACATCTTGTCATTATATCATGACACTAGAACTGCTGGACACCCTGGTATTTCTAAGACAGTCTCAGCAGTTTCTAGATATTTCTGGTGGGCTTCCTTGCGCAAGGACATCACCGATTACGTTAATGCCTGTAGCACTTGTGCTAGTATGAAGTCCTGCCACAGAGTTCCTTGTGGGTTGTTGCATCCGTTGCCCATACCCGAGAGGCCATGGTCCAATATATCCATGGATTTTATTGTTGAATTACCTCCCTCTAATGGTAAAACTGTCATCCTGATGATTGTGGATCGTTTTTCTAAGATGGCTCATTTTGTGTCTCTTCTCAAATTGCCATCATCCAAGGAACTTGCCTCTATCTTTGCCGGGGAGGTGTTTCGGTTGCATGGTATTCCCACTTCGATCGTGTCCGATAGGGGTAGCCAGTTTATTTCCAGATTCTGGAGAGCGTTTTGTGCAGAGATGGGTATCTCCCTCTCGTTTTCTTCAGCCTACCACCCCCAGTCTAATGGAGCTGCTGAACGTGCCAACCAATCTCTGGAGCAGTATCTTCGCTGTTTCGTGTCCCACCATCAGAACAATTGGGCTGACCTGCTTCCTTGGGCTGAGTTTGCTCGTAATAATGCTGCTCATGAATCCTCCGGTAACAGCCCTTTTTACGTTGTTTATGGCCGGCATCCCGTGGTTCTTCCAGCTGCATTCTCCTTACAAGGCATGCCAGCTCTGGACGAACATTTGGCTAGCCTACGTAATACTTGGGAGCAGGTTCAGTGTTCTTTGGTGGCCTCAGCTGCTCGCCAGAAGGTTCACGCTGACAAGCATCGCAGGGCGGCTCCATCCTATGCTGTGGGAGACCGGGTTTGGCTTTCTACTCGCAATATTCGTCTTCGTGTGCCTTCTATGAAGTTGGCCCCTCGTTTTATTGGTCCTTTTCGTATCTTGCATGTGGTTAATCCTGTCTCGTATGCATTGGATCTTCCAAAAAATTTACGCATTCCTAACGTGTTTCATACCTCCTTGTTAAAACCCCTCCTGTGCAACCGTTTTACTCGGCATGTCCCCCCTCCTCCTCCGGTTTCGGTAGAGGGCCATGAGGAGTTTGAAGTGGCGGCTGTAATTGACTCTCGCTTGCTTCGGGGTCGCCTCCAATATCTGGTACATTGGAAGGGCTATGGGCCTGAGGAACGCAGTTGGATTTCCGCTGACGCTGTTCACGCTCCTCGCCTTGTGCGTTCTTTCCACGCTCGTTTTCCTGCCAGGCCTGCTCCTCCCCGCCCGGTGGGCGTGTCTTCAGGGGGGGGTACTGTAGCGGTACTTACCCTCTCCAGGGGCCGGCCGGGGTCCTCCCTTCTCGCCGCGCGCGGTCCTGCTCCTGCACGAGCCGCGCGCGGCTCAGCCAACGATGGGATCAGTCAGGCGGGCAGTGACCGCGAGAAGCGGTCACATGTCCCGCCCGACACTAAGAGCGCGCCGCGCGTCTCGGGCGCGCTCTTAAAGGGACAGTGGGAGACTAAATTAGAATCAGTCTCCCATTGGCCCCTGTCAGGTCACATTCCCCATACTCTCACGTTTTGGGGGCGTGGATATGACAGGGGCCAATCAAAGTGAACCTTAAGGGTATTTATACTCACCTGTTTCCCTTGCTCTTTGCCCTATCGTGGTTTCTGTCCAGTTCCCTTTAGTGCTTGTATCGTTCAGTTGGTTTTTTGGTGCTTGACCTTGGCTTTGTTCCTGACTCCGCTCTCTCCTTATCCTTGCTTGCTTATCCGCTGTTTTGTCCTCTGTGTACCAGTCCTCGGCTTGTTCTACGTTACGCTGTCTCTCAGTTCCCTTGACCTCGGCTTGTTTTGACTCTGTCTTTCTCTCGTCCTAGTCCGGCCATTCTAAGGTCCGGTAAGACGAACTCTGTTTCTTGTCTCTTGACTGTGAACTATTCCTGCGTGTTGGGGTATATTACCGTGACAAGAACAGAACAGAGCAGATCCTGACAATATGTAAATAAAAGCTTAATTTAATAAAATTGCCAATACCCCAGAAACTACTGGTGGAGTTTCGAGTTCCTGACATGGTTGTTATGTAATCTATTTTGGGGTTAATTTTTTTTTTTTGCCACCTTAACCTTAAATTATAATTTAACACAATTAAACGGTACCTTGCGTATATTCAACACCACATGCTTCTACGACTCCCCAACAATACAGGAATTCAAAATTCAAGACACCCGTACCATCTCAAAGGCTAACCATCCGCACGGCATATTTCATTCACTAGTTTCTGCTAATTTTGAACACATAACCCATACATAGAATGTGACGGCAGATAAGAACCATTCGGTCCATCTAGTCTGCCCAGTTTTCTAAATACTTTTATTAGTCCCTGGCCTTATCTTATAGTTAGGATAGCCTTATGCCTATCCCACGCATTCTTAAACTCCTTTACTGTGTTAACCTCTACCACTTCAGCTGGAAGGCTATTCCATGCATCCACTACCCTCTCAGTAAAGTAATACTTCCTGATATTATTTTTAAACCTTTGTCCCTCTAATTTAAGACTATGTCCTCTTGTTGTGGTAGTTTCTCTTATAGAAACATAGAATGAAACATACGACAATCAAAGGCCATACAACTAGCATGCTATGGGTTTTACGTCCCAATGAATTTACCGCCCGGAATATAACTACCACTAAATAGCTGGGAATGACTAAGATCCATACACCTTAGATCAATAGGTCCTATCTCTGCATCAGTCTATACCTATCCCCCATAGCACATAAGGTCACAATACCTCTATCACCTACTCTAAGCATTGGTGCCCTGTAAAGTTTGGGTTACTTATCGCACCAATTTCAGATACAACCACTCCAATCATTATCAGAACTTCACGGCTCCATTCTTACAGCATCTTAAGTCATGCTTCAGGTTCATGTACTGGTACTAGGAGAGGACTAATACTAATCTTTACTCAGGACACTACTTCCACATGGGGGCAGCATCCTCAGCTTCCTCCAACCACATTCCAGCTCATGTCATCAGGGCTATGGGACGATGGAGATTCTCCGCCTGTACTCTTTACATTCCTGACCAGTTAAAGAGTTAATACAAGCTTTTTGACTTATCCGAATAAACGATTGTTGTCATATGATTAATTTGTTTGTTATTCTTTTTGCCCACTTTTATTACAGGCCTACTGCTCTGTCGGTTCCGCACACCACAACTGACTGGTGTCATTTGAATATGTCTATTGTTTATAATATGTCATGTTACAATATCATCACGGCTAGATTGCCCCGACTACAAATGTAAGGCCTTGGCCTGTAGTTGTGGGAGGGGCTTGAATTCCCTTTAAAAGGGCTGCCAAACCTCTCCCACCTTACTGTGGATAGTCTGGCGAGTCACCCCTCCCACCGCTCCCTCTATTCATTTCACCCTTTATGGTGGGCCCACTTTTATTACCGACTGGTGTCATTTGAATATGTCTATTGTTTATAATATGTCATGTTACAATATCATCACGGCTAGATTGTCCCGACTACAATTATATATATATATATTCTATATCTCATTTGCAATTTATCTGTCTGCTCTCAATCAATTAATATACTTAACACTTATTAAGTATCTGTGTTTAGTTAATTTATGATAACATTGCAACATTCATATCAATAAACAGGTTCATAGATCTCAAGCACACGGGACCTACGTTACCTCCCCACTCCATACCTCTCAAGACACTCAAAAATTACTTATGTCAGTGGATACTGATAGATTGAAAAATCCATTATAACAGCACAAAATGACAAAAAAGTCTATACAAAAAACAAAAGATTGCAATCACAAAATACAGTATTTTGAAAAGTTTATGCACTGCTTAGTTAACAACGGCTGCCTGCAAGAAAGTAAATGTTAAAACTCAACTCAAATGTATGTCTGTATTGCATGTTCATACCTTAATACCATAAATAATAACATGTTAATAGATTTTTACTTCTGGAGTATATAATAAATTTGGAAATTCTAAATAATTCATTACACTTTAACTAAACCCTTTAGATTTTAGTCAACTAAAACCTGCTGGAGATTAACACTGTGCTTAATCCCTTAATTGGTGATTACCAAATAAACTCTTAATACGATTACATGTTTATTATTTTATCACTGCACTGTGAACATTGTGTCCTATGTTTAGATATATCTATGCCAATGGTATGGATGGAATATCACTAATTCTGCAGTTTAGAATAGGTTTATCTTACGTTATATGAGGGTATGTTCCTCGGCTGGATGTGGCTAAGTATGAGGTAACATTAAATATTTTAACTGAAAAACATTTAATTGTTTCTTTATGTGCTCGAAGTGGCTTCATTTTAAATCTGTCTTTCTAGCATGCAAAATGGCTAAACCACGTTTAAATTGTGTAACGTATATATTTTTTAATAGACAATATTTTGTAACTTGGTAACCGGAATTTATTTGGTGGTATAGACAGGTTTATGTTTTTTCCAGATAAATCTGGCTCCATCAATAAATAATTTAACGTAAGGTTCCTAAGAATTACTGACACATATAAATCCACATGGTTTCCTGACTCGCCCAGATTCACATCGTATAAAAGAAAGCCCAACTCAGAGAAGAAAATAACTTCACACTCATCGCACTGACCTGAGAGCTGACACTCAAACAGAACAATGACTACAATCACCCTGTACGACAACACTGACCTGACTGGAAACAGTGTGCTGATTAATAAGGATACTCCAGACCTAGCAGCTGTAAATTTTGCGGCGGATTACCTGGGTGTGTCTAAGGTGTTTAGTAAAAGAAAATACCTTAGAGCAGTGGTTCCCAACCCATTCCTCAAGTACCCTCTAACAGTCCATGATTTAGGGATTACCCTGTTGTGTTTTTAGAAAGGGATTTTTTTTTTTTTTTTTACACAACAGGCTAATCCCTAAATCCTGGACTGTTAGGGGGTACTTGAGGAATGGGTTGGGAACCCCTGCCTTAGAGAGTAAGGTGATTTTAGTTTTGTTTTCTAAACACCTTAGACACACCCGACTAATCCCTAAATCCTGGACTGTAAGGTGTGCCTTGAGGAGAGAGTTGAGGAGCACTGCTGTCACGTACACACATTTGAAGAAATCTGCTCCATTAGGCTGGTTTAGGATGCTGGGAATATGAAGTGTGTACACCAACATCTGCAGTGTTATGGTTAATCATTACTAGTCACCATGTTTCCCTAGGTGTTTGACATATAATGGCAGGGGAACAGGACGTGGCAAGTGAAGAGTGATTTAGCTCCATCCATATAAGTCACTAAAAGGTCAGTGACCCTTGGCTCCCTTCCGCCAACCTGAAAAATATATATATTGTTGTCCTTGAAACAGAATTGGCATCTTATTTCCCATGAAAGGTCACTGAATGGGGAATTCAAGGTAAACATTTCTCTGGGCTGAGTCTGCGGAGGTTGTCCACGTACACACATTTGAAGAAATCTGCTCCATTAGGCTGGTTTAGGATGCTGGGAATATGAAGTGTGTACACCAACATCTGCAGTGTTATGGTTAATCATTACTAGTCACCATGTTTCCCTAGGTGTTTGACATATAATGGCAGGGGAACAGGACGTGGCAAGTGAAGAGTGATTTAGCTCCATCCATATAAGTCACTAAAAGGTCAGTGACCCTTGGCTCCCTTCCGCCAACCTGAAAAATATATATATTGTTGTCCTTGAAACAGAATTGGCATCTTATTTCCCATGAAAGGTCACTGAATGGGGAATTCAAGGTAAACATTTCTCTGGGCTGAGTCTGCGGAGGTTGTCCACCCTCTACAAAAAAAAAAAACCCTGCATTCTCTGTGATTGTAAATGGAGAGAGGGTAGGTAGGACCAGTGAATGTCCCCAGCGTAAGCGCATCATTAGACGTGCTTGCACTGTGAAGCAAGCACTGAGACCATGCAGGGAGTGCTTCAGTGGAGAACTCTGCATGGTCCTGATAGCTGGGAGCCGGCCTGGCAGATTGTCAGTAGGCGAGTCACACCCGTGCCCTCAGCCCCACCTGATTTTCCAGTGGTTCAGTAATATGGAGTCTTATTGACCCCCCCCCCCCCCTAGGTTGCTGTATGCATTATTAATTTTTTTATTTGAACTTTTTTTTACTGTGGAGACTGGCTAGCAATTACTGCAAACTGTCCACCTGGTTAACACTCATAGCACTGATCTTTATTTAACTATTTTCCTACTGGCTGACAGTGCTGCCAGCTGGAAAATAAGTTTTTTGTTTTTTTTGTAAACCAGCATTTGTGTCTGGTTTGATTACAGCCATCTGGTGGTATTCAGCCTGGTTGCAATCCACACCTATTTAAGGCTCATTCAGAGCCTGAATTGCTGAATCCAGACAGTGTTAGATAGCATTAATAATAAACAGAATTTGCAGTCAAAAAGACCCTATACTGCTGTTAGTTGGGTCCTGTTCGGTGACTGAGGGAGGTAAGTAGGTTCTTTCCACCTGAAATCTTACTTGTGTTGATGACAAAGCTCCCCTGAAGTCTCTCTTACTGCCTAAAGCAGTTCCTTATTGGTCCAAAGTCTCTAATTCTGCTTTATTTTGTCTTCTTCTTTGTCTTCTACTTATTCCTTTATGGATGTGAGGGTCCATGGCTAAGTATTTGTAGAGGACCACCAGAGTATCATCGCCACGGATGCCCTTTCCTAGCAGGAAGTAGCTCTATCCAACCATTGAAGTGATTATAGCTGCTATAGCTTTCCCCCCATATATTAGCCGAGACTAATCTGAAAGTAGATTTGGTTTATTAGGCCAATTAGACAGAATTTATCACAGATACCTAGCATAGGGTCTCTATAAAAGCAACATAAACTCCTTCCAGGCGTCTCAAGCTTGGTAATTCAATTATCTCCCAGTTACAGGAATACTTACGAGTTATACACAAAACACCCCAAAACACCAATAAATTCACACAGGGCCCCCACATATCCCATATCACAGAATAACCCGGATCTGAGCACCCAAGTTGTCCAAAAAGCGCTCAGATCTGTTTGGTGTAGGAGAATCGCCACCAGGGTAAGGTTTTGACCGGCCTGTCACAAGGTTGTAGCCGAAACAGATCCAGCACTAAAGAGGCCATGGCCGGTCGTTGGGAGCCTCTGTGTGAAAACAACCAAATGTTTCCCTTGGCTCTTAGGTAGTGAATGTTCGTCGCAGGTTACTGAGTCTTTTCCAAAAGAGCGCTTTCCTGGCTTGTCTGTAAGCGGAGTAAGTGGCGGAACAAGATCGCCGTATTAATGAGTTGTAACGTCTGAATATAGTTCCATGCACTCGATGACCATGTACTACTGCCTGTGTTTGGCAGACAAGATGGCCACCATCCTTGAAGAGCATGTGTGTTCGGTCATATGATGGCATCCTCCGGAGGAGAGCACTTGAGTTAATGACCTTCTTTGAGGTTAATGAGCCAAGGGGTGATTTGGATCTCGGGAGTATAAAAAGAGGAACACAAATATCTGTTTGGGAAACAAACAGGGGGTACGAATATAAATGGGGAATGGAAAATACAAGTGATGGGGGTATTTCTTTACACTGCTCCGGCAGATACGGTTTGAGCCTTTTGGGTCAACATAGGAATGTTCGGTAAAAAGTCTTTCAGTTGACCAATTCAGTCTGACAGGACAGCCCGTCAGCGTTCCCATTCTGCTTAACGGGTCGGTAGTGGATGGCGAAAACATAGGGCTGTTATTGAGTTGTATTGCATATTTTTTTATTTTTTTTTAATTCTTTATTTTTGAAGTGCATGATAATCAAACATGAGGACTCGTCATGCCCCAACAGTGTGGACATGTACGTAACCATATATATATTAACAGTAGGTTAGCATGGAGATAGATCAGCACAATTTTTATATAATGCAATGACATAAACATAGTTAACGTTCCTGTCTATCAGATCAAGCATAACATCCTTGTTGGCGGTAGCTGTTCTAAACATGTTGGGTAAAGGTTTGCTGTCTGACAGAGAGTGAGGGCTTATTTCGGGAGAGGTAGGCTAGTTAGAGTGAGCTGCCTCTCTACGTTTATTCCCTATCTAGACATGCGAAAACTGTAGAGACAATACTACAATAGGAGGTTACGCAGGCGTATGGCTCTGCAAGGTAACTACATAAAATGTTTAAGCCTTACGTCGCACCGGCGACGTCAGGATATGTGAGGTAGCAACAAATAACAGATCATGGAACTTCTGTGGGGTCTGCACAGTTTGTAAATTCTTTTTCTTTTCTTTTTTTCCTTGTTTTTGTTAAATTTGCTGAAGTGACATGCATATGCAGTGTTTTTGTCTCAGCGCTGCTCTCAGTGTCTAAGTTCTGTGCCTATGTGCGAATTAAGTTAGTTGAAGTGGTGTGGTGATGCGGCTATTTGAGCTATGTCGGTGCTATGTCCGAGCTATGTGTTGTTGTGTCTAATAGGCTTTGGGAGTGTTGTGGGGGTTTGCTGTATTCTACTATTTGTAGAATATTACGGCCTCTGCAGAATCATGGGTTTCCCCCTTAGCGGGGTACCTGGAGCGCGCGTTCCCCTAGTGGCTTATGGAGCAGGTTGGCTCCCTTAAGGATGTTCCCTGCTTGTGGAATCGCGAGGGTGGGCATCCCCTGTGTGAGGTGGCCTGTCGTGTTATCACCTGTATGGAGAGGGGAGTAGGTAGGGTCGTGTGCTATGTGTCCCTCGAGTTGTCACTCCTTGGTGAGCTGGTTGTCTGCTCCATTGCCCTGCTGAGGTATTGCATATTTTAAATAATACATTTTGTAAAATTAAGGGGTACATTAAAAAATAAAAAATAAAAATAAATAAAAAATATTTTAAAAAAATGATTAAAGCAATAGTTCAAGCACCATGACCATTACAGTATGCTGTAATAGTTATGGTGCCTGGTGTGCCCGAGTGCCCCCTCTTTGGAAGTAGTCAAACCACTTTAGAATGATTTGACTTCTTATCTGTGGTCTGCTAGGTGTCACTCTCCACTACCACTACGTAATGTGGAGAGCTGGAAGCTCACTATCTGAGCTAATCCGAGCAACGCATGGCTTAGCTCATTGGCTGAGAGCGAGCAGTTGATGTTCTCAGTCAACGTGCCAGCCCTGCTTTTGGGAATTGGATTCGGGCGTTCTCCATTCTGGCCAGCGTGATGGGGGAGAAATCTCCCCAGAAGTGTTCTGCATTGTTCTGTTATCAGGACACGATTTGGAACACTTGTCGAACCTGTGGGGGGCTGGGGTGGTGGAGGTACGACGAGCAGTTTCAGCAGCGGCTGGCAGTGCGTCCATCGTTGTCGTGGGACCAGATGGACATTGGTCTCTGGCTCGCAATTGTGACCCGTCCAGCCCCCCAGCATGGCACATTTTCGTCCTTTCTTGGGGGGGCTGGTGGGGGCTCCTCTGCCCCATCAGCCCCCAATCAGAGGCCGGGGCTGTTGTTGGAAGTTCATTGACAGTCACTGCAATAGGGGGTCCTCGTGCCGGTTTAAGCACGAGTGCTCCGGCTGCGGTGGGGCTCATCCCGCCTCTCGCTGTTTCAAGCGGGGGAAGACGGGCGAAAAAGGGGACATGGGGGCGACGACCCCGGTGCTAGTAAATGCGATGCACCCGTGGCTCGACCTTTATAAGAACCGGGCTTCAGCGTGGATTCTGGTGGAGGGGTTTGAGCGTTTTTTTGGATCCCTTTCTCGGAGCTCCCCCCACGGCACTACGTTTGGAACCTCAGGTCCATGCAGGAATTTCCTCATGTGGTTTGTGAGAAACTGGGAAAGGAAGTCTCCTTGGGCCAGATGGCCGGCCTGTTTTCCTCCCCACCCATGCCTAACTTGCGGGTTTCTCCTTTGGGCATGGTGCCTAAGAAGGAACCCGGTAAGTATCGCCTAATTCACCATTTGTCTTACCCTCAGGGGGTTCGGTGAATGATGACATCTCGGCGGAGCTTTGCAGGGTTTCCTACGCCTCCTTCGATGCAGCTGTTCGCACGGTGAGAGCTGCTGGCCCCGGGGCATTGCTAGCAAAGGCGGACGTGGAATCGGCTTTTCGGCTGCTTCCAGTGCATCCGGAGTGCCATCATTTACTGGGCTGTGCTTTTGAAGGCCAGTTCTTTGTGGATATGTGCCTACCTATGGGTTGCTCTCTGTCATGTTTCTATTTTGAGGAATGGGTGGTGCGGAGGGAAGCGGGGGTCGCTTCCCTTCTGCATTACCTAGATGACTTCCTGTGTGTAGGGCCGGCGGAATCGCACGTCTGTGCCCTCTTATTGCCGGTTCTCGGGTAGATGTTTCAGCGATTCGGTGTTCCATTGGCTCGTGACAAGACGGTAGGTCCGGTCACGTGCCGTAGTTTTCTGGGCATTGAAATTGATTTACCCAAGGATAAGGTCCTGGACCTGTGCCTAGCGGTTTCACGGGCCATCGGGCAGAGGAAGATCCAGCTGCGTGGCCTGCAATCTCTGCTGGGGAAATTCAATTTCGCCTGTCGGATTTTGCCCATGGGGCGTATCTTTAACAGGCGCTGGGCGGTGGCCAAATCTGGGGTCATCGCCCGCAGCACTTTATCCGGCTTACGCGGCCCTTGCGGGCTGACTTGGCTGTCTGGGATTCCTTTTTGGCCTCATATAATGGGAGGTCCCGAAAGGTTTCTAATGCGGACCTCGATTTGTTTACCGATGCGGCTGGCTCAGCCGGTTTTGGGGCCATTCTGGGCTCCAAATGGTGTGATGACTTGTGGCCGGAGACCTGGCATACAGCGGGGCTCACTCAAAACTTGGCGTTTCTGGAGCTCTTCCCTATTCTGGTAGCGTTGGAGGTATGGGGTTCCCTGCTGGTGGACAGACGGTTAGTTTTTCATTGTGATAACTTGGGGGTGGTGCAGGCTATTAACCAACTGTCGGCTTCTTCCCCCCCGGGGTTTGCATGATGCGGTGCCTAGTTCTGCGCTGTCTGGAACTGAATGTGTATTGTAGGGCTGTACACATCCCGGGTGTTCGTAATGTGATGGCCGATGCTCTCTCTCGTTCACAGTGGCACGTGTTTCGGGCAGTGGCCCCGCAAGCCGAATTGGAGGGTGTCCCGTGTCCGACAGAGATGTGGTCATTGGGTCTGACAGATTAATGGAATTGGTTTGTGGGTCGGTCGCTGCTGCCACATGGGACCACTTTAACAAGGTTTGGAGGGAATGGGACGGATGGTAGAGGTCCAAAGAGGGCTTCCGGGGCTTGGCCACTCGTCTGCAGGGTCTGGTTCTTCTCTTGGGGGAATGGGAGGCCGCTGGGTTGTCTACCTCAGCCATTTTGGCGCGCTTGGCGGAGCTCAGCTTCCTGATTAAGTTGCAGGGTTGGGAAGACGCTACCAAGGCGTTTATTGTACGCCAGGCGCTAAAAGGTTTGAGTCGAGGGAGGGTGTCTGCACGAGATTCGAGGCCTCCTGTCTCGGGCACGCTCTTAACAACTTTGTGTGAGGCGTTGCACAGGATTTGCCATTCGGATTTCGAGGTTCGGCTCTTTCACCTGGCCTTTCCCTGGCATTCTTTGGTGCCATGCGGATTGGGGAGCTGGTGTGCCCCAATCGGCAACAGGTGCGGGGGTGCTATTTGAGGACGTTACGTGCACCGTGGATCGGATCTCGTTCAGGATCTGCCGCTCTAAGACGGATGTCTTGGGGAGGGGAAAGTGGGTCCGGTTGGGGGCCGTGCCTGGTTCTGGCTTTTGTCCTGTTTGGTCCTTTGGGGAATATTGCACCTTGCGGCCTTCTCCTGCGCTACCCCTCCTGGTGCATGGAGATGGTAGTTTCCTGTCACATTTCCAGTTTATTAGAGTGTTTCGTTTGGGGCTGGAAGCCATGGGATTGGATAGCAGGGAGTTTGGGGGCCATTCGTTCCGGGGCGGCTACTGAGACCTCTAGGCTTTGCATGCCTGCGCAGGTGGTTCAGAGGATTAGTAGGTGGGAATCAAGACGCTATGTTTCCTATGTTCGTCCGGATGGTTTACTGACGTAATTTCTTTCTGCAGTTTCGGTTCCCCAGGATTTGGATCATCGGGCACTCTTATGTTTACTGGGCTGGACAGCGTGTGGCGGTTTGCCTGGAGGCGAGCGGTTGGGTTTCACGCCTTCCGTAGCAGAGGTTCAATGGCTCAATGCAAGGGGTATGAGGTGGGTTCGACTCCTCCCTGAGTTGGTGCAGCTTTCCCATCTGCTGGGGGTGCCGAGTGTCCTGGTGATCCACCTACTGGGGAATGATTTGGGTTCAGTGCCCATTTGAGATTTGATTTCGGCGGTGAAGCGGGACTTAGCCCGCATTTTGGTTTTATTCCCCAACTTGCGCTTGGTCTGGTCAGAAGTCATTGCCCGTAACTATTGGCGTGGCGCTAGGAGCCAGAGTGCCATGGAGCGTTGCAGATGCAAGTTAAATAGGCGGGTTTCCCAGTTTGTTTTGGGGGTTCAGGGTTCAGGGGATCCCGGTCCGCCATAGGGTCTTTGAGCGGGATGCGGACAATTTTTTTCGAAGGGATGGCATACACCTAATGGAGGTCGGGCTCAACCTTTTTAATCTCGCCCTACAGGATGCGGTGGAACAGGCTATGGGTGGTTTTTGTGTGGTTCCCCGCTTATTTAGGGGTAAAACAGCAGGTCTGGTGGCGGGGGTATGTCCTTGCCAATTAAGTTTGAGGGATTATGTTTAAGGATGGAGTAAGTTTCATTATGTTTGCAGGTCTCAACCTCCCCTGCTTCAAAGGGTTAACATTAGGTTGCCTGAGGTGTCATGCCCATTGAGCGTGGATAAGGTCGGCTGATGGCGGGCATTGGAAGGATATGATTTATGATGAGGAGGGAGGTGAGAGTAAGTGGTGATTAGGAACCACTGTATGTTTATTGGCAAGGACGGTTGGGTCACTGTATAACACTGTGTTGAGTTATATATGTATATATGTTAATTTATGATTATTTATTTCTAACAATTTGGTTACAGAAAGAAGAGATTTAATAAATAAAGTTATGGATGTGTTATGCAGTAATTTATTTATGTTATAATAAATGCTGTGGCCTGTTCATCCATACTAAGTTGTCTGTCATTATTGGGGGTTGAATGGGGTTAGTTATGTTTATGCTGCATCGTAATTCCCCACTACGTACATACATGGATGATGAATAAAGATATAAACAGTATGGTTTTATGGAATCTAGTAATTCTTAAGAAATAATAAAAATAAAAATAATTTTTTATTATATTTTATATGTCTAGAATAGCACATAAGAAATGATGATACAATAAAGCAGTTCATTAAACTTCACTTTTACATCAAGTAGAAGCTGCCTTGTCTCTTTCTGTATTGTAACCTTCTACAGTCTGCTATAGTGCGATCGCTCATAGGAGAATCATTAGCAGTTTTTAGTTAGATAGAATATACTTGTGACAAACCCCTATTTTTCTTTCCCCAGATTCATTCTCCTAGTCATTCAGACATTTCCTTAATATTTTATTCTTCTCTTCTATACCATTCGAAGAGACTAAGTACCGAACACCGACCACCCCCTGGCTCATTAAGTTCAAAGAAACCACAAGAATTCAGTGCTCTCTTGGTGTGGCTGGCGTTAGTATAACCAAACGCCATGTGGTGTAGAAAAAGGCGGCCATCTTGTCGCACGAAAGCAGGCAGCGGGACTTAGTCAAAATTCCCTGAGCTCTGTGGCGGCCACTCAACGGCCTGAACACCGGTGAAAACATACAAACGCCTGCTTCTTTTCAGGGCAAGTCAGGAGAGGGCTGTTCAGCAGGTTTGTTCTACTGGATCTCCTGAACAAACACTGCCCTATGAGCCAGGCACTGGCGTACATATAAACACACAGAATACAGCAGGAATTCAGCGCTAATCAACACGCAATATATGCAGAATGGGCAGCAACCCAAGCAAAGGAAACCCCTCAAATCATTCAATGGATCAAATACAGCACACAAAAAAAGATGGAGTAGGGCTGCGCCAATACAAATAAAATAGTCTTAGAGAGGGTAGGAGGTCTTGCTAGAGTAGCACTAGATAATCAGGGAAACTTGGTAAGACGTATTCTCTTCAATGGGAGTGGTGTTAGTTCTTATATATGAAACAGAGAAGAGGCAGAAAGCAACCAATAGTGCAGTACGTCTAGAGTCCAAAAGTGCAGTAAGTAACAAGAGGTAGAGAACTCACATTTAAAAGAGCTATGGCCAGCTCTGGTGTGAAGAGCATACAGCGATATAATCCCCGCTTATGGGATGTGGGAAGATGTATCCGTCAGCACCGTCTGGTAATTCAAAGCTCCAAAGGGAAGATAAAAGGCAACAATAGTGCTCTCAATTGTGATAACATAGAGTATAAAGAGTGATAAGAGTCATACTCACAAGTGTTAAACAGAAACACTATCAACACTATATCAATAGAGCAATTATGTCCCAGGTACAAAGAAGGGATTACACTGTTTTATGTAGGAGTTTTCTGGACCTGAGAGTCAATGTCATTGGATGATTGTTTTGTACTGGTGTCCCCTCTCCAGGGGGGAGTGTTCCATGCATGGTAACCTGCATAAAAGGCCAGTTGTGACTTCCATTAAACACATTGCTTTACCCATTCATGAAGTATTGGCTCATGTTTGGGGGATTGGGAGTTATAATCACTACAACTTCATCTATGCTTGGATTTCAGGAGATTCTTCACGGATATATTCAGTCGGAGTATAGGGGATCCTTTACAATCCTGTAATACCCGGAGCAACTCTAAAGTGTATTCTGCTTTGCAGGGTGATTAGTGACTTAGGTCCAGGGTAGAAGTCAAGCTCAGAGTAGGAGTTCACCCAGTGAGTGAGTGGATGTTCTCGCAGGTGATACAAGGTACCCAACTGTTATGCCTCAGTAACAAAGATGCCAGGACCGCATAGCTTGCAACTGAATTGCCAGCTACGAGAGACAGTGAGTTAGCTAGCGGGAAAAGTACAGGCTAATGCAAAGAATACCATGGGCGATAGTAGGCCTAAACTGGTCCACCTTCAGGGCCAGAGATGCCAGAGCCATATCGTCACAGGAGGATCTACTATTCCCCCTGTGGCGGACCTGGCCACCTATATATTATGTCCTCCTTTACTTTGGATTGTGAACCCCATTTCGGATGCTTTCCTAAGTTAATTCGTTTGGGAGAATGCATGCAAACAGAATCCTTTCGGCTCCCGAAATAGGACCAACCCTGTACGAACCGCAAGGGAAGCAATTAATGAGTGCTGTAAATATAATTCTTGTTTATAAATTAGAGAGCAACATTTACATTTTCAGTGGTCCAACACATGCTTCATTTTGTGCTTTAAGCTAACTTATGCTTGCTACAGGTACTTGAAATTATCCAGTGCATCACCTGCTGTATATGCTTACTGATTCTCTATGCTTTAAGGAAATACTCCCTATTACGACTAATAGGTCTCACTCATTGTATGTGTTCTGTAAAATTGTCAAAATCTGTAAATTGTTGTATGAGGGTGCTGAGATTTATTCCTTGTGACCATAACTGTGGACTCCCTTTGTGTTGGGTTTGATGTTTGGTCAGGTATGTAGGATCAGAAAACCATGGACAAAGGTTTTTGACCGGTCAAAATTTTACCATGCCTTTTAACATGGAACAGTATAAGTATGTTGAGTCTTTGAGAGTTCTGACAAATGCAGGTGATACCATGTCTGTGTAATCTGGCCTGAAATGCAATTGACAGGGTACATATGTTGCAATTGGTTAATGCAAGTGTCATACAAATATTTCAGTCAAGCACTCTATATAAATAGATCCCTTCCTTATAAAAGTTAATCCCTTATTCCAAAGAACTTTTCCACGCTGTGTAAAATGACACAAAGTACTCTGATTGGTTAGCTTAAAATCAAGCCAATCTGAGTGTTCTGTGTCATTTTACACAGTGTGGGAAAGTTCTTTGGAATTTTCCCACGCTGTGTAATTTGACTCAAGACACTCTGATTGGTTACTTAATCCACCAATCAGAGAGTTATGAGTCAAATTACACAGCGTGGGAAAATTCCAAAGAACCTTACCACGCTGTGTAAAATGACACAGAGCACTCTGATTGGTGGATTTCATGCCAACCAATCAGAGTGCTGTGACAGGTAAATGTAGAGACTTACCTGTCAGTCTTTTCATTTACCTGTCAGAGCACTCTGATTGGATGGCTTAAACCCACCAATCAGAGTGCACTGAGCCTAATTGCATGGCGGGGCAAGGCTTTATAAGCCTACCCCCGCCCTGCAGAGCTCAGTCTGCGTGGAGCCCTCCATGGGTGAAGAAGGATTATTTTTTTTGCACTGTTTTTTTTTTTTTTTTTTTAAAGTGCGTCGGTTATTCTGGATTTTTATTTGCCCTTTTTTGAGGCTGAAAAAAGAAGATTTTAGAAGAAAGAAGACATCAAATGGTAAGTCTATTTTTTTAAACAGGTATTTAGACAAGGGTCCCCACTCATTATTTTTAGGATGAGAGTGTAGGTAGGGGTGATTGTTTTGCGGGGAGGGGGGTGAGTAGGGGTTTGGGGACCCCTAATCACCTGGGGGGGTTATTTATGGCCCCCACCCACCGCTCAGGAGTGGGGTCTGGGGAGGGAGGACAGTAGGTTCCCCCCTTATTGTCATTTAGGGCCCCCATTTGCCGCGCAGAGGTGGGGGCCTGGGGGAGCACATTAGGTCCCCCCCAATTTTTAATTATGGCCCCCACCCACCGTTCAGGGGTTAGGGCCAGGGGGGAGGACAGTAGGTCCCCCCTTATTGTTATTTAGGGCCCCCACCCACCGCGCAGGGGTGGGGGCCAGGGGGAGGACATTAGCTGTCCCCCCCAAATTTGTATTTATGGCACCAACCCACAGCTCAGGGGTGGGGGCCTGGGGGGAGGACAAAAGGTCCCCCCTGTGACGAAACCAATCTCGCCACTGTGCATTGGAGGAGCCTGGTTGCCCGCCTGCTGCCTTTAGACTATGGCCCCATGTTGAAATGCTTGATTTTACCCTGCAAAGACACGAAAGCCGGGTCATTCAGTGCTTGCCCTGTTTGAGCAGTGATACCCCAGATAGCTATGCCATGGAGCCCATTCGTATAATGAAAGACTATGGGAAAGACTTTGGCTCCATGGCAATTGACCTGTATGTATGTGATCTGAGCACCATTCAGTAATAATGTGCACTCAGATCTAAGCTATCTGGGGATATGTTGAATGTACCTGTTTTATGCAATGGCTGCACAGTTATCTATTTTTATGTATTTTATAGTCTTTTGCTGCCATGTGTTCAATGGAGTTTTGCCTCTGTCCTTGGAGACAATTGGATTACTGGTTTTGGGCAGAAAAATCATGCTTCCTTTGGTCACAAAGGACTTCGATCTAACTTTTGAACCAATGGACCAATGTGGATGATTTTGACATATGTTCGTATTTGGAGTATGCTGATTCTGTAAGTTTTATGTGAATGTGATGCATACTTAAATACTTTTTATTCATTTTAAGACATAATCACAAAAACACGAAGAAAATGTCAAACAATTTTCCATATAAAGAAAGAATACATCCAATCATTACAACAATATTGAGATTATTATAATACATACCAATACAATGAAATGTCTGACATATCTGAACATTCGAATATACGAGACGCTTAACCTAACACAACAGAAATTACAAAACATTGTGCACAACAGGGAGAGTGGATCTTCTTAGCAAACTATCTAATGCTTTATACCATTAGTAGAGAGGAAAAAGTTATTAGACAAAATTAGAATTTAATAGGGAATTTTGTTATCCATGACTGCCAATTCGTTTTGAACTTCTCAAATTGACAATGGGCCAAATAATAGCCTTTTTCCATTTGAACCTGATGCCGAATTTGATTAAGTAACATATTAACCTTTATAGTATCAGGTTGACGCCATTTCCAGACAATTATGATTTTTAAAACCAGGAAGCTTTGTATGGGCATAACTTTATATTTATTCAGTATTATGTCTAAGTTCAAATGGAACACAGCTCTTTCAATCATTGGTGGAATAATGATATTAGTAAGAGTGAATAGGATTCCAAAGATTGATTGTTGTAATTCAGTAACATTTCCGCCACTGTCTGCTTATACCGGGGGTCTAGTAGCGTGGACACCCAGTACAGGTCGTTCTCCATCAGCCTTTTTATACGAGGGTCCCTCAACAGGCACGACAGCATGAAAGACCCCATTTGCACAAGGTTGGATGCCGAGCAACTTATTTCCCGTTCTTCCTCCTCAGTGATGTCAATGAAGGCATGTTCTTCCCCCCAGCCATGTACAACACCACGGGTACCAGATAGGTGACAATGAGCACCTTGGGATGCCTGTTGTGTTTGGTCTTGCTCCTCCTCCTCCTCAAAGCCACATTCCTCCTCTGACTCCTCTTCCTCACAATCCTCTTCCAGCGTTGCCACAGGTCCAGCAAGCAATGCTGATAAGGCTGTTTCTGGTGGTGATGGTGACCACAACTCGTCCTCTTCCTCTTCACGCTCATCTACGGCCTGATCCAGCACTCTTCGCAGGGCCGCTCCAGGAAGAAAACAAATGGTATGATGTCGCTGATGGGGCCTTCGGTGGGACTGACTAGGTTTGTCACCTCCTCAAAAGGACGCATGAGCCTACCGGCATTGCGCATGAGCGTCCAGTAACGTGGCAAAAAAATTCCCAGCTCCCCAGAGGCTGTCCTAGCACCCCTGTCATACAAATATTCATTAACAGCTTTTTCTTGTTGGAGCAGGCGGTCGAACATTAGGAGTGTTAAATTCCAACGTGTCAGGCTGTCGCAAATCAAGCGCCTCACTGGCATGTTGTTTCGCCGCTGGATATCGGCAAAGTGCGCCATGGCCGTGTAGGAACGCCTGAAATGGCCACACACCTTCCTGGCCTGCTTCAGGATGTCCTGTAAGCCTGTGTACTTATGCACAAAGCGTTGGACGATCAGATTACACACATGTGCCATGCACGGCACTGTAACGAGTATATACCCCTACACGCAGGATCCAGCCCTAACAGATGACAGTACAGAGGAGAGATACGTCTACCGGACCTTAGAGTGGCCGGACTCGACGTAATAGGATAAGACAGAGTCAGGAACGATCCGAGGTCAAGGGCACAAAGAGACAGCGTAAACGAAAACTAGCCGGGGACTGGTACACAGGAATCAGCAAGCCGGCAAACAGTACAGAATAGGATAAAGCGAAAACGAAGTCAGAATACAAAGCCAAGGTCAAATACGGAGAAACACAACTGAACACAACAAGCACTAAAGGGAACTGTAGCAGAAACCACGATAGGGCAAGGAACTAAGGGAAAAGGGTAAGTATAAGTAGCCTTCAAACTAATGTGATTGGCTCCTGTCACTTCCACTCCCCCAACAGTTAAGTGTATGGGGTGATTGGCATGACAGGAGCCAATGGGAGCCTTTTTGCAATTTAGGCTCCCACTGTCTCTTTAAGAGCGCGCCCGAGATTCGCGGCGCGCTCTTAGCTGCAGGCGGGACACGTGACCGCTTCTCGCGGTCACTGCCCGCCCTCCTGTCAGAACAGTCGGACGAGCCGCGCGCGGCTCGTGCAGCCGCAGGACCGCGCGCGGCTTGAAGAGAGGACCGCGTCCGGCCCCCGGATAAGGTAAGTACCGCTACAGTACCCCCCCCTGAGGACACGCCCTCCGGGCGGGCAGGACCAGGCCTGGCAGGAAAACGCGAATGGAAAGAACGTACAAGGCGGGGAGCATGAACAGCGTCCGCAGAAATCCAACTGCGCTCCTCAGGCCCATAACCCTTCCAATGTACCAAGTACTGAAGCCGACCCCTAAGAAAACGAGAGTCAATAACAGCAGATACTTCGAACTCCTCATGACCCTCCACAGAGACAGGAGGGGGAGGGGGAGTATGCCGGGTATAGCGGTTGTGTACGTAAGGCTTCAACAAAGAGGTGTGAAATACATTGGGTATACGCAGATTCTTAGGCAGACCCAAGGCATAAGAAACGGGATTAACCTTATGTATAATGCGATAAGGACCAATGAAGCGGGGAGCCAATTTCATAGAAGGCACCCGGAGGCGAATATTCCGTGTGGAAAGCAAAACCCTGTCCCCCACAACATAGGAAGGAGCCGCTCTGCGATGCTTGTCAGCCTGAGCCTTCTGGCAGGCAGCAGAGTCCACCAAAGAACGCTGAACCTGCTCCCAAGTATTACGCAAACCAGCCAAATGCTCATCCAGAACTGGCATGCCCTGAGAGGAGAATGCAGCCGGAAGAACAACGGGATGCTGGCCATAGACAACGTAAAAAGGGCTTTTGCCGGAAGAATCATGAGTGGCATTATTCCGAGCAAATTCAGCCCAAGGAAGCAGGTCAGACCAATTGTCCTGATGGTGAGACACAAAACAACGGAGGTACTGCTCTAGAGACTGGTTGGCACGTTCAGCAGCTCCATTAGACTGGGGATGGTAAGCGGAAGAAAATGAGAGGGAAATACCCATCTCCGAACAAAAGGCTTTCCAGAACCTGGAAATAAATTGGCTACCCCTATCGGATACAATAGATAAGGGAATACCATGTAATCGAAACACTTCTCTAGCGAAGATAAGAGCCAATTCCTTGGAAGTGGGCAACTTGCGAAGAGACACAAAGTGAGCCATTTTGGAAAACCGATCTACTATCATTAGGATGACTGTGTTACCATTCGAAGGGGGTAATTCAACAATAAAATCCATTGATAGATTAGACCAAGGTCTCTCGGGAACGGGCAACGGATGCAACAGCCCACAAGGAACTCTACGAGAGGTTTTCATACATGCACAAGTAGTACAAGCACTTATATAGTCAGTAACATCCTTACGTAAGGTATCCCACCAGAAATACCGAGAAACGGCTGACACTGTTTTGGAAATACCAGGATGTCCAGCAGTCTTAGTATCGTGATAAAGTGACAGAATATCCCGTCTCTCGGGAATGTCAACGAACAATTTATCATTAGGCCTCTCGCTGGGTGCCATGCCTTGTTTCGCTTGTATGGCCTGCAAGAGGGACGAGGAAATAGACAATATAGTAGTTGCTATTATCCTGTCTGGGGGAATGACAGGAGTGACATCAATCTCCTGTTTGTCAATAGTCTCGAATTGTCTGGACAGAGCGTCCGCTTTAGTGTTCCGGTCACCTGGCCTATAGGTGATTATATAATTAAAATGAGACAAGAACAGTGACCACCTAGCCTGCCTTGAAGACAATCTTTTAGCTTCGCTAAGGTAGGATAGGTTCTTATGATCTGTAAATATGAGAATAGGATCCTTAGTTCCTTCTAGCAAATGTCTCCATTCTTTGAGTGCTAAAATGATAGCAAGGAGTTCGCGATTACCCACATCATAATTCCTCTCTGCCTTGGACATTTGTTTAGAAAAGAAGCCACAAGGATGCAATGGCTTGTCAGGAGACTCTCTTTGGGATAAGACAGCACCTACCCCTATATCGGAAGCATCAACCTCAAGTATATATGGCAATGAGGGGACAGGATGCTGTAAAATAGGGGCAGAGGCGAACGTAGTCTTAAGAAAGTCAAAAGCCTGAAGTGCCTCAGTAGACCAGACACGTGTATTGCCATCCTTTTTAGTCATACGAGTTATAGGCGCTACTATAGACGAAAAACCTTTGATAAAACGTCTATAATAATTAGAGAACCCCAGAAAACGTTGGATGGCTTTCAGACCTTGCGGCAGAGGCCATTCTATGACTGCAGCGAGCTTCTGGGGATCCATCCGAAAACCCTCGGCGGAAATCAAATACCCTAAAAACTGGACCTCGGACTGGTCGAATAGACATTTTTCTAATTTGCAATAAAGACCATTAGCAAGAAGGGTCTTCAGAACTGTTGTAACATGTCTGTGATGAGCGTGAATGTCTGTAGAATATATTAAAATGTCATCCAAGTACACAATAACAAATGAGTGAATAAAATCCCTTAAGACATCATTAATAAATTCTTGGAACACTGCTGGGGCATTGCAAAGCCCAAATGGCATGACGGTATACTCATAATGACCTGACCGAGTGTTAAAGGCTGTCTTCCATTCGTGGTCCTTTTTAATACGTATCAAATTGTATGCTCCTCTAAGATCTAATTTGGTGAATACCGTAGCATGTTTGAGCCTGTCAAACAATTCTGTTATTAGAGGTATAGGGTAAGCATTTTTGATGGTGATCTTGTTAAGACCTCTATAATCAATGCAAGGTCTTAAATCACCTTCTTTCTTTGATACAAAGAAGAACCCCGCTCCAGCCGGAGAAGAGGATCTTCTAATAAATCCCTTGTCTAATGACTCTTTAATGTACTCCTCCATGACACGGTTTTCTTGAACCGATAGGGGGTACACCCTGCCCTTAGGAGGTATAGTACCAGGCAACAAATCAATAGCACAATCGTAGGGTCTGTGAGGCGGTAATTTGTCAGCCTCTCTTTTATCAAAGACAGTCTTTAAAGTTAAATACTGAGAGGGTATAGTCGTAGATAAAGGAGGAACAGTAGGAACGTTAATAGAATTCACAGGCGTGACTTCAATAGTACATGACTCATGGCAGGCTTCACTCCATGATTTTATCTGCCCTGTCTCCCAGTCAAAAATGGGATTGTGGGCACGTAACCATGGATACCCTAACACCAACTGTGAAGAGGGAGAGGTGATGACCTGGAACCGAATGGTTTCATAGTGTAGAACCCCTGTGTACATGTGTAGCGGTGCAGTCTCGTGAGTAACAACTGGAGATATCAATGGTCTACCATCTATGGCCTCAACGGCCAAGGGTATCTCCTTCTCTCTGATGGGAATATTGTTTCTCTTTACAAAACCAGAGTCTATAAAGTTCTCGGCTGCCCCAGAATCAACCAGGGCGTCTATGTTTTCAACTATACAACTCTCTCCCATATGTAAAGAAACAGGGAGAAGCAGTCGGTTAGGAGGCAATGTAGGAGACTTAGAAATCACACCCAAGGCCAGTCCCCTATAAGGTCTTAGGTGCGAGAGTTTTCCGGGAGCAGAGGACACTCCTTTACCATATGGTCTCTCTTACCACAATATAGGCAGAGTCCCTCCCTTCTCCTATGTAATTTCTCAGTATCTGAGAGTTTGGCAACCCCTAATTGCATAGGTTCCTCTTCAGGTACTTTAACACTCTCCGGTATATTAACTCTGGGTTGAATAGGTGTAACAAAACGTCTATTCCTGTTCTTAGTATAGAGCCTGTCACGAATCCTATTATCTATATCGATGAGGTAGTCAATAAGGTCCTCTAAGGCAATAGGAAGCTCCTTAGCTGCTACCTCATCCAATATAGAGTCTGATAAACCTTCCATGAAGGCCGTAGTTAACCCATTATTGGTCCAATCGACCTGTGAGGCAAGGGTACGAAACTGTATAGCGTAATCAGCCACAGACCTAGAACCCTGTTTAACCCTCATTAATGCTCTAGCGGCATTCTTAGACCTTTTCATAGTATCAAAAGTTCTGCGAAAAGCTGTTAGGAAACTGTGAAAGTTATGCACCATAGGTCCATTAGCCTCCCAAATAGGGTTTGCCCATTCAAGTGCTTTGTCGGTAAGTTGGTGCATAAAGAACCCAACTTTAGACCTCTCTGTGGGAAATGAACGTGGATACATTTCAAAATGAAACTCTATTTGGTTAATGAACCCTCTGCATGTCTTAGAATCCCCTCCATACCTAGGAGGAGGCGTTAAATGTGCTGTAGCGTTAGGCATAGTCGATACTTCAGGAAGCAGGGGTGCAGGAGGGTTAGGTGCGGTTGCTGGAATGGTTCTAGCTAAGAGCGTCTGGAGAGCCTGAGCTATTTGATCCATACGGTGATCCTGCTCTACAAATCTAGCCTCATGGGTCGCCATCTGTTGAGCTAAATCTGCGGGGTCCATGGCCCTATCGTAATGTAACGAGTATATACCCCTACACGCAGGATCCAGCCCTAACAGATGACAGTACAGAGGAGAGATACGTCTACCGGACCTTAGAGTGGCCGGACTCGACGTAATAGGATAAGACAGAGTCAGGAACGATCCGAGGTCAAGGGCACAAAGAGACAGCGTAAACGAAAACTAGCCGGGGACTGGTACACAGGAATCAGCAAGCCGGCAAACAGTACAGAATAGGATAAAGCGAAAACAAAGTCAGAATACAAAGCCAAGGTCAAATACGGAGAAACACAACTGAACACAACAAGCACTAAAGGGAACTGTAGCAGAAACCACGATAGGGCAAGGAACTAAGGGAAAAGGGTAAGTATAAGTAGCCTTCAAACTAATGTGATTGGCTCCTGTCACTTCCACTCCCCCAACAGGTAAGTGTATGGGGTGATTGGCATGACAGGAGCCAATGGGAGCCTTTTTGCAATTTAGGCTCCCACTGTCTCTTTAAGAGCGCGCCCGAGATTCGCGGCGCGCTCTTAGCTGCAGGCGGGACACGTGACCGCTTCTCGCGGTCACTGCCCGCCCTCCTGTCAGAACAGTCGGACGAGCCGCGCGCGGCTCGTGCAGCCGCAGGACCGCGCGCGGCTTGAAGAGAGGACCGCGTCCGGCCCCCGGATAAGGTAAGTACCACTACAGGCACATGTGTCAACTTGCCCAACTTCAATGCCGCCAACACATTTTTTTCGTTGTCACAAACCACTTTGCCGATATCCAGTTGCTGCGGAGTCAGCCACTTTTCCACTTGTGCGTTCAGGGCGGACAGGAGTGCTTGTCCGGTGTGACTCTCTGCTTTCAAGCAAGTCAAACCCAAGACGGCGGGACACTGCCGTATCCGGGATGTGGAATAGTACCTGGGGAGCTGGGGAGGTGCCGTTGATGTGGAGCAAGACGCAGCAGCAGAAGAGGACTCAGCCGAGGAGGTTATGGAAGAGGATGGAGTAGGAGGAGTAGAGGAGGTGGCAGCAGGCCTGCCTGCAAGTCGTGGCGGTGTCACCAACTCCTCTGCAGAGCCATGCATTCCATGCTTGGCTGCCGTCAGCAGGTTTACCCAATGCGCAGTGTAGGTGATATACCTGCCCTGACCATGCTTTGCAGACCAGGTATCAGTGGTCAGATGGACCATTGCCCCAACACTGTGTGCCAGACATGCCATTACTTCCTTTTGCACAATCGAGTACAGGTTGGGATTGCCTTTTGTGAAAATAAATTTCGGCCGGGTACCTTCCACTGCGGTGTCCCAATAACTACACATTTTTTGAACGCCTCAGACTCCACCAGCTTGTATGGTAAAAGCTGGCGGGCTAATAGTTCGGACAAGCCAGCTGTCAGACGCTGGGAAAGGGGGTGACTTTCTGACATTGGCTTCTTACGCTCAAACATGTCCTTGACAGACACATGACTGTGGGCAGATGAGCGGGAACTGCTCAAGGCAGGAGACGGAGTGGCGGATGCTTGAGAGGGGGCAAGGAGCACAGCAGTGGTTGACGTGGCTGAAGATGCTGGACCAGGAGGAGGATGGCGGCTTAGAGTTTGCGTGCTGCTTGTACTCATGTGTTGATCCCATAGGCGTTTGTGATGTGCGATCATGTGCCTACGCAAAGCAGTTGTACCTAGGTGAGTGTTGGACTTCCCACGACTCAGTTTCTTTTGGCACAGGTTGCAAATGGCATTGCTGTTGTGACGGCACTCTGGTGGTGGACACAGCATGTGTTGATTGGTGTGCTGTCGGGCTGACCCCGGGTGCCGATGCATGCTGTCTGACTGTGCCACTAGCTCCTTGCGACGACCTCCCCCTGCTTCCAACTCGTCTACTCCTCATCTCTGTCTCCCCATATGAACTTTCGTCCTGTTCTTCTTCTTGCCGAGCGGGCACCCACGTGACATCCATGGAGGAATCGTCATCATCAACCGCTTCACTTGTATCTGACAACTCAGCAAAGGAAGCAGCAGCGGGTACAACATCATCATCATCACACCGTACGTCCATGTGTGTAATGCTGCCTGCCTGAGACATATCCCTGTTATCTACATCCTCTGGCAATAATGGTTGCGCATCACTCATTTCTTCAAACGGATGTGTGAATAACTCCTCTGACATACCAAGTGAAGTGGCTGTGGTGCTAGTTTTGGTGGTGGTGGCAGGCGGGTGAGTGGTATCTTGAGAGGTGCCTGAAGCTAAGCTGGAGGAGGATGGTGCGTCAAGGTTCCGAGCGGAAGCTGTAGAAGATTAGGTGTCCTGTGTTAGCCAGTCAACTATGTCCTCAGAACTTTTCAAGTTTAGGGTACGTGGCCTCTGAAAACTGGGCATTATTCTAGGGCCAAAGGGAATCACAGCACCACGACCATGATGGCCCCTGCGGGGTGGCCTGCCTCTGCCTGTCATTTTTTTTTTTGGATTAGTGGTACTATGCGTGCAAGCTACTGTGAGACCAGATATGAGTGGCACTGTGCAGTGGCAGAGGTTGGCAGAGTACACGCTGTAGGCCTGACACACCCGCTTGAAGACAACTAACTGCTATTCAATCTATAACAGTGAAAAAAGTTTTTGGGTTTTAAATGCACGCTATTGTGACACCAGATATGAGTGGCAATGTGCACTGGCAGAGGTCTGCAGAGTAAACGCTGTAGGCCTGACACACTCGCTTGAAGACAACTAACTGCTATTCAATCTATAACAGTGAAAAAAGTTTTTTGGTTTTAAATGCACGCTATTGTGACACCAGATATGAGTGTCAATGTGCACTGGCAGAGGTCTTTTTTTTTAAATGTCAAGCTTAAGCTATTGTGACACCAGGTATGAGTGGCAAAGTGGACTGGCTGAGTTTGGAAGAGTACAAGCTGAAGGCCTGACACCCAGACGCTTGCAGACAGCTAACTGCTATTAGCTTACAGTGAAAAACTTTTTTTCTTTGTAAACGCACGCTGTTGTCACACCAGATATGAGTGGCAAAGTGGACTGGCTGAGTTTGGCAGAGTACACACTGAAGGCCTGACACACCCGCTTGAAGGACACTGACTGCTGTTAGCTTACAGTGAAAAACGATTTTTTTCTTTTTACGGCACGCTATTGTCACACCAGATATGAGTGGCAAAGTGGACTGGCTGAGTTTGGCAGAGTACACGCTGAAGGCCTGACACCCAGACGCTTGCAGACAACTAACTGCTATTAGCTTACAGTGAAAAACTTTTTTTCTTTGTAAACGCACGCTATAGAGACACCAGATATGAGTGGCAAAGTGGACTGGCTGAGTTTGGCAGAGTACACGCTGAAGGCCTGACACACCCGCTTGAAGGACACTGACTGCTGTTAGCTTACAGTGAAAAACTTTTTTTCTTTGTAAAGGCACGCTATAGAGACACCAGATATGAGTGGCAAAGTGGACTGGCTGAGTTTGGCAGAGTACACGCTGAAGGCCTGACACCCAGACGCTTGCAGACAGCTAACTGCTATTAGCTTACAGTGAAAAACTTTTTTTTTCTTTTTAAAGGCACGCTATTGTCACACCAGATATGAGTGGCAAAGTGGACTGGCTGAGTTTGGCAGAGTACACGCTGAAGGCCTGACACCCAGACGCTTGCAGACAACTAACTGTTATAAGCTTACAGTGAAAAACTTTTTTTCTTTTTAAAGGCACGCTATTGTCACACCAGATATGAGTGGCAAAGTGGACTGGCTGAGTTTGGCAGAGTACACGCTGAAGGCCTGACACCCAGACGCTTGCAGACAACTAACTGCTATTAGCTTACAGTGAAAAACTTTTTTTCTTTTTAAAGGCACGCTATTGTCACACCAGATATGAGTGGCAAAGTGGACTGGCTGAGTTTGGCAGAGTACACGCTGAAGGCCTGTCACCCTTTTGAGGGACACTGACTTCTATTAGCTTACAGTGAAAAACTTTTTTCTTTTTAAAGGCACGCTGTTGTCACACCAGATATGAGTGGCAAAGTGGACTGGCTGAGTTTGGCAGAGTACACGCTGAAGGCCTGACACCCAGACGCTTGCAGACAACTAACTGCTATTAGCTTACAGTGAAAAACTTTTTTTCTTTGTAAACGCACGCTATAGAGACACCAGATATGAGTGGCAAAATGGACTGGCTGAGTTTGGCAGAGTACACGCTGAAGGCCTGACACACCCGCTTGAAGGACACTGACTGCTGTTAGCTTACAGTGAAAAACTTTTTTTTCTTTTTACGGCACGCTATTGTCACACCAGATATGAGTGGCAAAGTGGACTGGCTGAGTTTGGCAGAGTACACGCTGAAGGCCTGTCACCCGCTTGAGGGACGCTGACTTCTATTAGCTTACAGTGAAAAACTTTTTTCTTTTTAAAGGCACGCTGTTGTCACACCAGATATGAGTGGCAAAGTGGACTGGCTGAGTTTGGCAGAGTACACGCTGAAGGCCTGACACCCAGACGCTTGCAGACAACTAACTGCTATTAGCTTACAGTGAAAAACTTTTTTTCTTTGTAACAGCACGCTATAGAGACACCAGATATGAGTGGCAAAGTGGACTGGCTGAGTTTGGCAGAGTACACGCTGAAGGCCTGACACACCCGCTTGAAGGACACTGACTGCTGTTAGCTTACAGTGAAAAACTTTTTTTCTTTTTACGGCACGCTATTGTCACACCAGATATGAGTGGCAAAGTGGACTGGCTGAGTTTGGCAGAGTACACGCTGAAGGCCTGACACCCAGACGCTTGCAGACAACTAACTGCTATTAGCTTACAGTGAAAAACGTTTTTTCTTTGTAAACGCACGCTATAGATACACCAGATATGAGTGGCAAAGTGGACTGGCTGAGTTTGGCAGAGTACACGCTGAAGGCCTGACACACCCGCTTGAAGGACACTGACTGCTGTTAGCTTACAGTGAAAAACTTTTTTTCTTTTTACGGCACGCTATTGTCACACCAGATATGAGTGGCAAAGTGGACTGGCTGAGTTTGGCAGAGTACACGCTGAAGGCCTGACACCCAGACGCTTGCAGACAACTAACTGCTATTAGCTTACAGTGAAAAACTTTTTTTCTTTGTAAACGCACGCTATAGAGACACCAGATATGAGTGGCAAAGTGGACTGGCTGAGTTTGGCAGAGTACACGCTGAAGGCCTGACACACCCGCTTGAAGGACACTGACTGCTGTTAGCTTACAGTGAAAAACTTTTTTTCTTTTTACGGCACGCTATTGTCACACCAGATATGAGTGGCAAAGTGGACTGGCTGAGTTTGTCACTGCTCTATAATCACTAGCTCTTCTAAGAGCTGTTCCTGCTCTACTCTACAGCCTCCCTCTCACAACAGTCGAGAAAGGACATCTCTTGGTGGCGAAAACCCCTCACCACTATCAGGGTGCCATTACACACATGTTAATTCAGTTCCAACATATGGCCATACTGTGTTAAGCCCACCATTATGCCACAGTAACTCAATATTGGAAGGTCCTACACTAATTCCAATGTTGGAAACAAATTCAATAGTACTAGTGCTAAATTACCTAAAGTGTATTTAATTAATCTGTTGTAAGAACATTGTGAATTTACATCATGAAGAAATAATGTTTTAAAAATAAAAAAAATAAAAAAAATATGTCATAACTAAATAATCAAAGAGTTTTAATGTATATATTCATTCATGTATTTTATGTGACATTATTAAACAAAACCTCCTCCAATGTCCAAAATTAGTGGCACCAGGCTGACAGAAGAGCTATGCGGAGTGCTCTAAGTGACCGCTGCACATGGCCCGTTCAATTAATATAAATACTGTGGTTGAGTGATATTTTAAGTTTGTCCCCAGAATTAGTAAGACTCCTATGGTCTGGAAAGATCCTGGTGAGATCTCCCTGCTTGCTGTCCTGCTCCATGATTGGTGTTTAGCTTTACCAGCTGCCCAGCACCAATCACAGTTCCCTGAGCTGCAGCATGAGTGGAATCACAGAGTTTTGATGTCTGCAGAGGGTATCCTTGTGAGGAGGGAATAAGGGACTGATTGGGAGCAACATTAGGAGTAGGTTGTATTATAGGTAGTATCAGGGGCTGGAATGGAGTAAAATTAGGACGCCATCAGAAATTTTGGGGCCCCTAACACAGCTCAAGGTCATGGCCCACGTGGGCCCGCCTCCAAGTCCACCCCCAAATCCCACCCACAGGACCAGCCTCCAAATAAGCCCACAAGGAAGCAGTGTTTGTAGACTGGATACAGGGTGTGTGTTTTGTGGATGAGGTGTGTATTTGTGTATTGGCTACACATATATATATATATATATATATATATATATATATATATATATATATATATATATATATATATACACACACACACACACACACACACACACAATTTGTGTTTGAATGTAAGCATGTTTTTGTATGGAGTATGTGTTTGAATGTTGGTGTTTGAATGCAAGTGTGCATTTGTGTGTAGTGTATACACTTCCACACATACTGATACTCAGACCCATACACTGACTCACATGCAAATACACTGACACACCGATGTACACACTGAAACACAGATACACTCAAACATTGACAGAGAATACACACAAAGACACATGCACTGATACAAAAGTACACAGATACACACACACAAAAAAAACACACATGCTGACACACACGTACATACTAACAGACACACATGGAAATGGACACACAGATACAGGCATACATACTGACACACATAAGGAAACAGACATACACACATATACAGACAAACAGACTTACATAGTGACACACAGACACTTACTACCATACATACAGACACACACATACATACAGACACATACATACATACTGAAATACATACTGACATTCATGAATGCATACATACATATACATATTGACATACATCCACAGACATACATACTGACATACATACACACATACAGTATCTCCCAAAAGTGAGTACATCCCTAAGTTGAAATGTCCAAATTGGGCCAAAGTGTCAATATTTTGTGTGGCCACCATTATTTTCAAGCACTGCCTTAACCCCCATGGGCATGGAGTTTACCAGAGCTTCACAGGTTGCCACTGGAGTCCTCTTCCACTCCTCCATGATGACATCATGGAGCTGGTGGATGTTGGAGACCTTGCGCTCCCCCACCTTCCATTTGAGAATGCCTCACAGATGCTCAGTAGCGTTTAGGTCTGGAGACATGCTTGGCCAGTCCATCACCTTTACCTTCAGCTTCTTTAGCAATGCAGTGGTCGTCTTGGAGGTGTGTTTGGGATCGTTATCATTTTGGAATACTGTCCTGCGGCCCAGTCTCCGAATGGAGGGAGTCATACTCTGCTTCAGTATGTCACAGTACAAGTTGGCATTCATGTTTCCCTTAATGAACTGTAGCTCCCCAGTGCCAGCAGCACTCATGCAGGCCCAGACCATGACACTCCCACCACCATGCTTGACTGTAGGCAAGACATACTTGTCTTTGCACTCCTTACCTGGTTCCCGCTACACACGCTTGACACCATCTGAACCAAATAAGTTTATCTAGGTCTCATCCGACCACAGGACATGGTTCCAGTAATCCATGTTCTTAGTCTGCTTTTCTTCACAAACTGTTTGCGGACTTTCTTTAGCATCACCTTTAGAAGAGGCTTCCTTCTGGGGCGACAGCCATGCAGAACAATTTGATGCAGTGTGCGACGTATGCCATGAGCACTGTCAGGCTGACCCCTCACCCCTTTAACCTCTGCAACAATGCTGGCAGCACTCATACATCTATAGATCTATTTCCCAAAGACAACCTCTGGATAGAACGCTGAGCTTGTGCACTCAACTTCTTTGGTCGACCATGGCGAGGCCTGTACTTAGTGGGACCTGTCCTGTGAAACCGCTGTATGGTCTTGCCCACCGTGTTGCAGCTCAGTTTCAGGTTATTGGCAATCTTCTTATAGCCTAGGCCATCTTTATGTAGAGCAACAATTCTTTTTTTCAGATCCTCCAAGTCCTTTGCCATGAGGTGCCATGTTGAACTTCCTGTCACCAGTGTGAGAGCGATAACACCAAATTTAACACACCTGCTCCCCATTCACACCTGAGACCATGTTACACTAACGAGTCACATGACACTGCGGAGGGAAAAGGGCCAATTAGGCCCAATTTGGACATTTCCACTTAGGGGTGTACTCACTTTTGTTGTGAACTTTTAGACATTAATGGCTGTGTGTTGAGTTATTTTGAGGGGGCAGCAAATTTACACTGTTATACAGGCTGTACACTTACTACTTTACATTGCAGTGGAGTGTAATTTCTTCAGTGTTGTCACATGAAAAGATATAATAATATGTTTTCAAAAATGTGAGGGGTGTACTCATTTTTGTGAGATAATGTAGGTGGGGTGATAAGTGGCTTGAGTATCCCGAGAGTGCCTTGCAGGGATTGTGGTAAGGCAGCATTTAACAATAAACACATATGTAACGGCACCCCAGGCATAAAAGGGGTTAACAGCTGTTTAGTAGATCTTCCCCTTCCAGAGACATAGGCACAGCTACTCTAGACACCAATCCACCGAACCGGAGAAGCATATGAATGCTTTCAAACATACGGATGCTGTAAACAGCCGAATAGGAAAAACCATACAAATAGGTTTTACACTCCTAGCAGTCAAACTGGAACAGCATACAATAAATCCCCCCAAGAACGAGACAAGGCTCCATTTTGAGGGTCAAGCAGGAACAGCCAGAGCTGTGGGTTTATTGTTCTTATATACACATACTGTGTTAAGCCCACCATTATGCCACAGTAACTCAATATTGGAAGGTCCTACACTAATTCCAATGTTGGAAACAAATTCAATAGTACTAGTGCTAAATTACCTAAAGTGTATTTAATTAATCTGTTGTAAGAACATTGTGAATTTACATCATGAAGAAATAATGTTTTAAAAATAAAAAAAATAAAAAAAATATGTCATAACTAAATAATCAAAGAGTTTTAATGTATATATTCATTCATGTATTTTATGTGACATTATTAAACAAAACCTCCTCCAATGTCCAAAATTAGTGGCACCAGGCTGACAGAAGAGCTATGCGGAGTGCTCTAAGTGACCGCTGCACATGGCCCGTTCAATTAATATAAATACTGTGGTTGAGTGATATTTTAAGTTTGTCCCCAGAATTAGTAAGACTCCTATGGTCTGGAAAGATCCTGGTGAGATCTCCCTGCTTGCTGTCCTGCTCCATGATTGGTGTTTAGCTTTACCAGCTGCCCAGCACCAATCACAGTTCCCTGAGCTGCAGCATGAGTGGAATCACAGAGTTTTGATGTCTGCAGAGGGTATCCTTGTGAGGAGGGAATAAGGGACTGATTGGGAGCAACATTAGGAGTAGGTTGTATTATAGGTAGTATCAGGGGCTGGAATGGAGTAAAATTAGGACGCCATCAGAAATTTTGGGGCCCCTAACACAGCTCAAGGTCATGGCCCACGTGGGCCCGCCTCCAAGTCCACCCCCAAATCCCACCCACAGGACCAGCCTCCAAATAAGCCCACAAGGAAGCAGTGTTTGTAGACTGGATACAGGGTGTGTGTTTTGTGGATGAGGTGTGTATTTGTGTATTGGCTACACATATATATATATATATATATATATATATATATACACACACACACACACACACACACACACAATTTGTGTTTGAATGTAAGCATGTTTTTGTATGGAGTATGTGTTTGAATGTTGGTGTTTGAATGCAAGTGTGCATTTGTGTGTAGTGTATACACTTCCACACATACTGATACTCAGACCCATACACTGACTCACATGCAAATACACTGACACACCGATGTACACACTGAAACACAGATACACTCAAACATTGACAGAGAATACACACAAAGACACATGCACTGATACAAAAGTACACAGATACACACACACAAAAAAAACACACATGCTGACACACACGTACATACTAACAGACACACATGGAAATGGACACACAGATACAGGCATACATACTGACACACATAAGGAAACAGACATACACACATATACAGACAAACAGACTTACATAGTGACACACAGACACTTACTACCATACATACAGACACACACATACATACAGACACATACATACATACTGAAATACATACTGACATTCATGAATGCATACATACATATACATATTGACATACATCCACAGACATACATACTGACATACATACACACATACAGTATCTCCCAAAAGTGAGTACATCCCTAAGTTGAAATGTCCAAATTGGGCCAAAGTGTCAATATTTTGTGTGGCCACCATTATTTTCAAGCACTGCCTTAACCCCCATGGGCATGGAGTTTACCAGAGCTTCACAGGTTGCCACTGGAGTCCTCTTCCACTCCTCCATGATGACATCATGGAGCTGGTGGATGTTGGAGACCTTGCGCTCCCCCACCTTCCATTTGAGAATGCCTCACAGATGCTCAGTAGCGTTTAGGTCTGGAGACATGCTTGGCCAGTCCATCACCTTTACCTTCAGCTTCTTTAGCAATGCAGTGGTCGTCTTGGAGGTGTGTTTGGGATCGTTATCATTTTGGAATACTGTCCTGCGGCCCAGTCTCCGAATGGAGGGAGTCATACTCTGCTTCAGTATGTCACAGTACAAGTTGGCATTCATGTTTCCCTTAATGAACTGTAGCTCCCCAGTGCCAGCAGCACTCATGCAGGCCCAGACCATGACACTCCCACCACCATGCTTGACTGTAGGCAAGACATACTTGTCTTTGCACTCCTTACCTGGTTCCCGCTACACACGCTTGACACCATCTGAACCAAATAAGTTTATCTAGGTCTCATCCGACCACAGGACATGGTTCCAGTAATCCATGTTCTTAGTCTGCTTTTCTTCACAAACTGTTTGCGGACTTTCTTTAGCATCACCTTTAGAAGAGGCTTCCTTCTGGGGCGACAGCCATGCAGAACAATTTGATGCAGTGTGCGACGTATGCCATGAGCACTGTCAGGCTGACCCCTCACCCCTTTAACCTCTGCAACAATGCTGGCAGCACTCATACATCTATAGATCTATTTCCCAAAGACAACCTCTGGATAGAACGCTGAGCTTGTGCACTCAACTTCTTTGGTCGACCATGGCGAGGCCTGTACTTAGTGGGACCTGTCCTGTGAAACCGCTGTATGGTCTTGCCCACCGTGTTGCAGCTCAGTTTCAGGTTATTGGCAATCTTCTTATAGCCTAGGCCATCTTTATGTAGAGCAACAATTCTTTTTTTCAGATCCTCCAAGTCCTTTGCCATGAGGTGCCATGTTGAACTTCCTGTCACCAGTGTGAGAGCGATAACACCAAATTTAACACACCTGCTCCCCATTCACACCTGAGACCATGTTACACTAACGAGTCACATGACACTGCGGAGGGAAAAGGGCCAATTAGGCCCAATTTGGACATTTCCACTTAGGGGTGTACTCACTTTTGTTGTGAACTTTTAGACATTAATGGCTGTGTGTTGAGTTATTTTGAGGGGGCAGCAAATTTACACTGTTATACAGGCTGTACACTTACTACTTTACATTGCAGTGGAGTGTAATTTCTTCAGTGTTGTCACATGAAAAGATATAATAATATGTTTTCAAAAATGTGAGGGGTGTACTCATTTTTGTGAGATAATGTAGGTGGGGTGATAAGTGGCTTGAGTATCCCGAGAGTGCCTTGCAGGGATTGTGGTAAGGCAGCATTTAACAATAAACACATATGTAACGGCACCCCAGGCATAAAAGGGGTTAACAGCTGTTTAGTAGATCTTCCCCTTCCAGAGACATAGGCACAGCTACTCTAGACACCAATCCACCGAACCGGAGAAGCATATGAATGCTTTCAAACATACGGATGCTGTAAACAGCCGAATAGGAAAAACCATACAAATAGGTTTTACACTCCTAGCAGTCAAACTGGAACAGCATACAATAAATCCCCCCAAGAACGAGACAAGGCTCCATTTTGAGGGTCAAGCAGGAACAGCCAGAGCTGTGGGTTTATTGTTCTTATATACACATACTGTGTTAAGCCCACCATTATGCCACAGTAACTCAATATTGGAAGGTCCTACACTAATTCCAATGTTGGAAACAAATTCAATAGTACTAGTGCTAAATTACCTAAAGTGTATTTAATTAATCTGTTGTAAGAACATTGTGAATTTACATCATGAAGAAATAATGTTTTAAAAATAAAAAAAATAAAAAAATATGTCATAACTAAATAATCAAAGAGTTTTAATGTATATATTCATTCATGTATTTTATGTGACATTATTAAACAAAACCTCCTCCAATGTCCAAAATTAGTGGCACCAGGCTGACAGAAGAGCTATGCGGAGTGCTCTAAGTGACCGCTGCACATGGCCCGTTCAATTAATATAAATACTGTGGTTGAGTGATATTTTAAGTTTGTCCCCAGAATTAGTAAGACTCCTATGGTCTGGAAAGATCCTGGTGAGATCTCCCTGCTTGCTGTCCTGCTCCATGATTGGTGTTTAGCTTTACCAGCTGCCCAGCACCAATCACAGTTCCCTGAGCTGCAGCATGAGTGGAATCACAGAGTTTTGATGTCTGCAGAGGGTATCCTTGTGAGGAGGGAATAAGGGACTGATTGGGAGCAACATTAGGAGTAGGTTGTATTATAGGTAGTATCAGGGGCTGGAATGGAGTAAAATTAGGACGCCATCAGAAATTTTGGGGCCCCTAACACAGCTCAAGGTCATGGCCCACGTGGGCCCGCCTCCAAGTCCACCCCCAAATCCCACCCACAGGACCAGCCTCCAAATAAGCCCACAAGGAAGCAGTGTTTGTAGACTGGATACAGGGTGTGTGTTTTGTGGATGAGGTGTGTATTTGTGTATTGGCTACACATATATATATATATATATATATATATATATATATACACACACACACACACACACACACACACAATTTGTGTTTGAATGTAAGCATGTTTTTGTATGGAGTATGTGTTTGAATGTTGGTGTTTGAATGCAAGTGTGCATTTGTGTGTAGTGTATACACTTCCACACATACTGATACTCAGACCCATACACTGACTCACATGCAAATACACTGACACACCGATGTACACACTGAAACACAGATACACTCAAACATTGACAGAGAATACACACAAAGACACATGCACTGATACAAAAGTACACAGATACACACACACAAAAAAAACACACATGCTGACACACACGTACATACTAACAGACACACATGGAAATGGACACACAGATACAGGCATACATACTGACACACATAAGGAAACAGACATACACACATATACAGACAAACAGACTTACATAGTGACACACAGACACTTACTACCATACATACAGACACACACATACATACAGACACATACATACATACTGAAATACATACTGACATTCATGAATGCATACATACATATACATATTGACATACATCCACAGACATACATACTGACATACATACACACATACAGTATCTCCCAAAAGTGAGTACATCCCTAAGTTGAAATGTCCAAATTGGGCCAAAGTGTCAATATTTTGTGTGGCCACCATTATTTTCAAGCACTGCCTTAACCCCCATGGGCATGGAGTTTACCAGAGCTTCACAGGTTGCCACTGGAGTCCTCTTCCACTCCTCCATGATGACATCATGGAGCTGGTGGATGTTGGAGACCTTGCGCTCCCCCACCTTCCATTTGAGAATGCCTCACAGATGCTCAGTAGCGTTTAGGTCTGGAGACATGCTTGGCCAGTCCATCACCTTTACCTTCAGCTTCTTTAGCAATGCAGTGGTCGTCTTGGAGGTGTGTTTGGGATCGTTATCATTTTGGAATACTGTCCTGCGGCCCAGTCTCCGAATGGAGGGAGTCATACTCTGCTTCAGTATGTCACAGTACAAGTTGGCATTCATGTTTCCCTTAATGAACTGTAGCTCCCCAGTGCCAGCAGCACTCATGCAGGCCCAGACCATGACACTCCCACCACCATGCTTGACTGTAGGCAAGACATACTTGTCTTTGCACTCCTTACCTGGTTCCCGCTACACACGCTTGACACCATCTGAACCAAATAAGTTTATCTAGGTCTCATCCGACCACAGGACATGGTTCCAGTAATCCATGTTCTTAGTCTGCTTTTCTTCACAAACTGTTTGCGGACTTTCTTTAGCATCACCTTTAGAAGAGGCTTCCTTCTGGGGCGACAGCCATGCAGAACAATTTGATGCAGTGTGCGACGTATGCCATGAGCACTGTCAGGCTGACCCCTCACCCCTTTAACCTCTGCAACAATGCTGGCAGCACTCATACATCTATAGATCTATTTCCCAAAGACAACCTCTGGATAGAACGCTGAGCTTGTGCACTCAACTTCTTTGGTCGACCATGGCGAGGCCTGTACTTAGTGGGACCTGTCCTGTGAAACCGCTGTATGGTCTTGCCCACCGTGTTGCAGCTCAGTTTCAGGTTATTGGCAATCTTCTTATAGCCTAGGCCATCTTTATGTAGAGCAACAATTCTTTTTTTCAGATCCTCCAAGTCCTTTGCCATGAGGTGCCATGTTGAACTTCCTGTCACCAGTGTGAGAGCGATAACACCAAATTTAACACACCTGCTCCCCATTCACACCTGAGACCATGTTACACTAACGAGTCACATGACACTGCGGAGGGAAAAGGGCCAATTAGGCCCAATTTGGACATTTCCACTTAGGGGTGTACTCACTTTTGTTGTGAACTTTTAGACATTAATGGCTGTGTGTTGAGTTATTTTGAGGGGGCAGCAAATTTACACTGTTATACAGGCTGTACACTTACTACTTTACATTGCAGTGGAGTGTAATTTCTTCAGTGTTGTCACATGAAAAGATATAATAATATGTTTTCAAAAATGTGAGGGGTGTACTCATTTTTGTGAGATAATGTAGGTGGGGTGATAAGTGGCTTGAGTATCCCGAGAGTGCCTTGCAGGGATTGTGGTAAGGCAGCATTTAACAATAAACACATATGTAACGGCACCCCAGGCATAAAAGGGGTTAACAGCTGTTTAGTAGATCTTCCCCTTCCAGAGACATAGGCACAGCTACTCTAGACACCAATCCACCGAACCGGAGAAGCATATGAATGCTTTCAAACATACGGATGCTGTAAACAGCCGAATAGGAAAAACCATACAAATAGGTTTTACACTCCTAGCAGTCAAACTGGAACAGCATACAATAAATCCCCCCAAGAACGAGACAAGGCTCCATTTTGAGGGTCAAGCAGGAACAGCCAGAGCTGTGGGTTTATTGTTCTTATATACACATACTGTGTTAAGCCCACCATTATGCCACAGTAACTCAATATTGGAAGGTCCTACACTAATTCCAATGTTGGAAACAAATTCAATAGTACTAGTGCTAAATTACCTAAAGTGTATTTAATTAATCTGTTGTAAGAACATTGTGAATTTACATCATGAAGAAATAATGTTTTAAAAATAAAAAAAATAAAAAAAATATGTCATAACTAAATAATCAAAGAGTTTTAATGTATATATTCATTCATGTATTTTATGTGACATTATTAAACAAAACCTCCTCCAATGTCCAAAATTAGTGGCACCAGGCTGACAGAAGAGCTATGCGGAGTGCTCTAAGTGACCGCTGCACATGGCCCGTTCAATTAATATAAATACTGTGGTTGAGTGATATTTTAAGTTTGTCCCCAGAATTAGTAAGACTCCTATGGTCTGGAAAGATCCTGGTGAGATCTCCCTGCTTGCTGTCCTGCTCCATGATTGGTGTTTAGCTTTACCAGCTGCCCAGCACCAATCACAGTTCCCTGAGCTGCAGCATGAGTGGAATCACAGAGTTTTGATGTCTGCAGAGGGTATCCTTGTGAGGAGGGAATAAGGGACTGATTGGGAGCAACATTAGGAGTAGGTTGTATTATAGGTAGTATCAGGGGCTGGAATGGAGTAAAATTAGGACGCCATCAGAAATTTTGGGGCCCCTAACACAGCTCAAGGTCATGGCCCACGTGGGCCCGCCTCCAAGTCCACCCCCAAATCCCACCCACAGGACCAGCCTCCAAATAAGCCCACAAGGAAGCAGTGTTTGTAGACTGGATACAGGGTGTGTGTTTTGTGGATGAGGTGTGTATTTGTGTATTGGCTACACATATATATATATATATATATATATATATATATATATATATATATATATACACACACACACACACACACACACACACAATTTGTGTTTGAATGTAAGCATGTTTTTGTATGGAGTATGTGTTTGAATGTTGGTGTTTGAATGCAAGTGTGCATTTGTGTGTAGTGTATACACTTCCACACATACTGATACTCAGACCCATACACTGACTCACATGCAAATACACTGACACACCGATGTACACACTGAAACACAGATACACTCAAACATTGACAGAGAATACACACAAAGACACATGCACTGATACAAAAGTACACAGATACACACACACAAAAAAAACACACATGCTGACACACACGTACATACTAACAGACACACATGGAAATGGACACACAGATACAGGCATACATACTGACACACATAAGGAAACAGACATACACACATATACAGACAAACAGACTTACATAGTGACACACAGACACTTACTACCATACATACAGACACACACATACATACAGACACATACATACATACTGAAATACATACTGACATTCATGAATGCATACATACATATACATATTGACATACATCCACAGACATACATACTGACATACATACACACATACAGTATCTCCCAAAAGTGAGTACATCCCTAAGTTGAAATGTCCAAATTGGGCCAAAGTGTCAATATTTTGTGTGGCCACCATTATTTTCAAGCACTGCCTTAACCCCCATGGGCATGGAGTTTACCAGAGCTTCACAGGTTGCCACTGGAGTCCTCTTCCACTCCTCCATGATGACATCATGGAGCTGGTGGATGTTGGAGACCTTGCGCTCCCCCACCTTCCATTTGAGAATGCCTCACAGATGCTCAGTAGCGTTTAGGTCTGGAGACATGCTTGGCCAGTCCATCACCTTTACCTTCAGCTTCTTTAGCAATGCAGTGGTCGTCTTGGAGGTGTGTTTGGGATCGTTATCATTTTGGAATACTGTCCTGCGGCCCAGTCTCCGAATGGAGGGAGTCATACTCTGCTTCAGTATGTCACAGTACAAGTTGGCATTCATGTTTCCCTTAATGAACTGTAGCTCCCCAGTGCCAGCAGCACTCATGCAGGCCCAGACCATGACACTCCCACCACCATGCTTGACTGTAGGCAAGACATACTTGTCTTTGCACTCCTTACCTGGTTCCCGCTACACACGCTTGACACCATCTGAACCAAATAAGTTTATCTAGGTCTCATCCGACCACAGGACATGGTTCCAGTAATCCATGTTCTTAGTCTGCTTTTCTTCACAAACTGTTTGCGGACTTTCTTTAGCATCACCTTTAGAAGAGGCTTCCTTCTGGGGCGACAGCCATGCAGAACAATTTGATGCAGTGTGCGACGTATGCCATGAGCACTGTCAGGCTGACCCCTCACCCCTTTAACCTCTGCAACAATGCTGGCAGCACTCATACATCTATAGATCTATTTCCCAAAGACAACCTCTGGATAGAACGCTGAGCTTGTGCACTCAACTTCTTTGGTCGACCATGGCGAGGCCTGTACTTAGTGGGACCTGTCCTGTGAAACCGCTGTATGGTCTTGCCCACCGTGTTGCAGCTCAGTTTCAGGTTATTGGCAATCTTCTTATAGCCTAGGCCATCTTTATGTAGAGCAACAATTCTTTTTTTCAGATCCTCCAAGTCCTTTGCCATGAGGTGCCATGTTGAACTTCCTGTCACCAGTGTGAGAGCGATAACACCAAATTTAACACACCTGCTCCCCATTCACACCTGAGACCATGTTACACTAACGAGTCACATGACACTGCGGAGGGAAAAGGGCCAATTAGGCCCAATTTGGACATTTCCACTTAGGGGTGTACTCACTTTTGTTGTGAACTTTTAGACATTAATGGCTGTGTGTTGAGTTATTTTGAGGGGGCAGCAAATTTACACTGTTATACAGGCTGTACACTTACTACTTTACATTGCAGTGGAGTGTAATTTCTTCAGTGTTGTCACATGAAAAGATATAATAATATGTTTTCAAAAATGTGAGGGGTGTACTCATTTTTGTGAGATAATGTAGGTGGGGTGATAAGTGGCTTGAGTATCCCGAGAGTGCCTTGCAGGGATTGTGGTAAGGCAGCATTTAACAATAAACACATATGTAACGGCACCCCAGGCATAAAAGGGGTTAACAGCTGTTTAGTAGATCTTCCCCTTCCAGAGACATAGGCACAGCTACTCTAGACACCAATCCACCGAACCGGAGAAGCATATGAATGCTTTCAAACATACGGATGCTGTAAACAGCCGAATAGGAAAAACCATACAAATAGGTTTTACACTCCTAGCAGTCAAACTGGAACAGCATACAATAAATCCCCCCAAGAACGAGACAAGGCTCCATTTTGAGGGTCAAGCAGGAACAGCCAGAGCTGTGGGTTTATTGTTCTTATATACACATTCTTAGACATTAGTACCACCCACAGGGTTTTGGAAAACAACCAATAAACATGTACAATACACTCAGACACTCCCACACAAAATCCTCCCCTCTGCATGTGATACAATTACCTTACACAATGGGTAATGTAATTATCACAGGCAGAGAAATGCAGTTTTTCCACATTATTAATAATTTTAAAAGTATGCATCACATTCACATGCCCAAAACCAGTTCCACAGAGTCTTCTATCCTGGAGATAATTGGGAAGTAATCCAATTATCTCCAAGGACAGAGGCAAAACTCCATTGAACACATTGCAGCAAAAGACAATAAAATACATAAAAATAAATAACTGTGCAGCCATTGCATAAAACAGGTACATTAAACATATCCCTAGATAGCTCAGATCTGAGTGCACATTATTACTGAATGGCGCTCAGCTCACACACATACAGTTCAATTGCCATGGAGCCAAAGTCTTTCTCATAGTATTTCATTATACGAATGGGCTCCATGGCATGGCTATCTAGGGTACCACCGCTCAAACAGGGCAAGCACCGAATGACCCGGCTTTCATGGCTTTGCGGGGGAAAATCAAGTGTTTCAACATGGGGCCATAGTCTAAAGGCAGCAGGTGGGCAACCAGGTTCCTCCAATGCACAGTGGCGAGATTGGTCTCGTCACAACATACATTACACAAACCTCCAATCAGTCCATGTCTGAGTTAGGCTGGCAACCCACCCCAAAATATCCAGCTAACCTGGTAGCTTCCTGTACTCCATTGTCTCGGTGGGGAGGGAGTCCTACAATCTCAGTTCTGTTATGGTACTTTTTAGCAGTAAACCAAAATGTTTAAATGTCTATCTGTTCCTGTCCAAATTAAAGAAAATTGAATTGCGTATATACGCTGAAGTAATTCAGTCTGACACACGGAGTTCAGGTTAAAATAACTTCGAGAAAATTTATTGGCAAGTGAAGCAAGAGCGGGCTCGCAGGCCCTTTTAAGAGGCATTTTGCGTCATCATTGATTATCAAGATATCAGTAAATACACATCATTAATTGGATTAATTGTTAAGTGTCTGGATTAGTGTCCACCTATCAATATAATTAATTGGCTCAAAAACTAAGTGGTTAGCTACGTGTCCACCCACCGAGAGGTGGTATTGTTTTGGACACGGGTGGGGACAAGGGGCTCAAGCGCCATCTTCCCGAGCATGAGGTTTACTCGGTGGAAAGGGGGGCTTGAGCGTCATTTTACACAGTCAGTGATGTCAGGTCTTGTGGTCAGGTGCAAGGTCTCTTATGAATAGAACATTTCATTACTACAGTGTTCTCATGGCCTTCAAATTATACTGATGTAGATTAATTTAGAAATAAACAAATATGTTTATATGTCTATCTGTTCTTGTCCAAATCTGAGATGATTAAATTGCGTATACGCAGAAGTAAGCTCACACTGACACATGGAGTTCAGGTTAAAAGCACTTCAGAAAATTTAATGCAATCTGGTTGGAAAACAGTTATGCAGGCCTTTTTAAATGCAAAATGACATCATCATTGAATATCAGATAAGAAGTGAGGAAACATTGTCAATTGGCTAAGAGAAGAAGTGGTTAGTTAAATGCCCTCCCTGTTGGGTGTTACGTCTTACATCATAACTGACGTCATAAAGTTCTCCTCCAGATTTCAGCGCCATCTTGCTAGCACGAGGAGTTCTTTCGATGGGAGGGGGCATTTTGGCAGCTATCCATAAAGAGTAGCTGGTACCTTTAGTCTTTCAAGGTTAGTATCCTCAGTATTCTCAAGGCCTCTTTGGCAATTATACACTCTATCAATACTATCTGCTACAGTGTGTTCTTTGAATCAGAAGATTCTAGCATTTTCTGCTGACATGCTGTTTCTACGAACAAAGGAATCTTGTAAAGTTTAAACTACAAGGCATGAGAGCTGAATATGAGAATATAGTATTAAAGGGGCCCAGTAAGGATTATATAGTTTATAAGGGGCCTAATAATGGATATAAGTTATAAGGGGTTAATAATTCTACAACAATACTATGTTGCGAGTTAGGGGAAATTCAGCAGTTTCTGAGTTAGTCATGTCTTTATAGAAAATACAGTCTTTGTCCATTGTGTTAGATGTGCTGGGAAATTCTGTCATGTAATGTAGTTTTAAAATGGAGAAGTCAGGTTATGAGGACAAAATGGAGGATGTGTCACAGTTCAATAAAGATTTTTAATAATTCTACATCAGTCCCCCCTATGAAATGTTAGATTCTAAGAGATAAAACTTTATTTGTTAGTACCAGAAGACGTGTTAGCCCAAAGGCACAGAAACCCCGTGGCCGCTAGCTAGGTGTTAATGCAAAGTGCAAGACTGTCCCTAATTCTGACCCTAATAGGCTAACTCATCGTCAGTATGGCTCTCGAACACTTCACACCCATGGGTGGCCCATGGTGGCTTGCCCACCACTTCTCCACACGGGGCCTTTACCATTCACTGACAGATGCTGTCCCTAAACTAGTCCCTTCCTAGAACTCTCGCACTTTATCAACGAAAGGGATAACCTTTGGAAAAGTTACCCATAAATTTACCGATCCCATCATACATGGTGTAGCAAGTGTAATTACCTTTATATATGGTAATACCATCCGGGGGTTTGACATTCTTGGCTAGAAGAGGATACTCCACTGTCCATGCTTGACATATGGACCTGTTGAATTTGTAGTGATAGGCAAAAAGACTCAAAACACATTCTTCTATATCTACTGGCACGGTTAAAGGCACAGTGCCCAGATGAGGCCGGGCACCGCCACACACACAGCATGCGGTTTTGTTATGCTTGTTGGCATTATATTTCATCCATTCTAACCATAGGTTAACATCATTAAAACCTGTTTCAGCGGCCATGGTATCTTCAAAGGTGGGGTTAGCAATGGCCATCATGTCCTTAAAGGACTGGATATGTGGTTTTAATGGGTTTGTGACCATATGAGTAGCTCCTTGCCACTCAGAGGAATTACACATATCTTTAAGGTAGAAATGCCCTAATTTATTATAGGAACCCTTTTTCCAATACATTCCCATTACATACTGGTCTGCATCTGTTGGGCTTGGATGCTCAATATTTAGAATTAATTTCATTGGTGTGCCTCCTCCAGGCTTTCTCAGGATCATTCTTTGAAGGAGGGATCTACCATGGTCATCTACTTTAGATAAGGCACTTTTTGGTTTGTAACCCCAGGCAGGCCCGGCATTCCATCCCGCCGCCCCCCAATGGTTACAATTGTGCCCCCATTGTCTGTCAACTACACAAACATATGGGTCTTTTGCATGAGGGATATCTCTATAGATATTCTGGATTTGTGATGTAGGGAATGGGCATTCTACGATGTCACAATAATCAAAGGTGTAGGTAGCCACGTGGGTACATGATGAATTATACCAGAAGGTGTACCCACTAACATCTTTAGTGATGGCTACTTGCTGGGCCTTAATTAGACTAATTAAGGAGACAATGTACCAGAGGTACATGGTTGTGCGGTATCTGCTTCCTCTGGGGCAGGAGATTTCTTGCAGTGGGAAGCGTGGATCCAATGTGGCCGGCCAATTTGACGGAGGTTGCGGTAATCAGGAGAACTTGGAATGGCCCGTCAAATCTTGGTTCCAGGGTGTTTTTCCGCACAAACTTCTTGACCAGAACCCAATCTCCGGGAAGCAGGTTGTGGGTATCTGTGTCCAAATCGGGATCTGGAATTGAAGAGAAAACTTGGGCATGTATTTTGTTCAAGGCACTTGCAAGTTCAGTTACATAGTCTACTAAAACATCAGATTGAAGCTGTAACTGCTGCGGATAATAACAACCTAGCCTGGGTGCTGTCCCAAATAGAATTTCATATGGGGATAACGAGTGCTTCCCTCTAGGTGTGTGCCTAACGCTGAACAAAGCTATTGACAGGCTTTCTGGCCAGGGCATCTTTGTTTCTTGTGACATTTTTAACATTCTGGCTTTTAGAGTGCCGTTCATGCGCTCTACTTTACCGCTACTTTGTGGGTGGTAAGGGGTGTGGAAGGCTAGGGTCACCCCCAGAGCAGTCCAAATTTCTTTAGTCACTGTTGCTGTAAAAGTTGGGCCCTGATCACTTTCAATGACTTCTGGAAGTCCAAATCTACATACAATATCTGTAAGTAGGCGTCTTGCGGTTGTTTTTGCAGTGATATTGGCCACTGGGTAGGCTTCTGGCCAGCCTGAGAACATGTCCACTATTACTAGTGCATATTCATGAGGCCCACTCTTGGGCATTTGGATATGGTCAATTTGAATTCTCTGGAACGGGTACATGGGTTTTGCCAGGTGTTTTGAAGGCACCTTAATTGGTTTTCCTGGGTTGCATTTTGCACAAATGACACAGGCCCTGCAGAAGCTGCTGATCAATGTTGTGATCCCAGGTGCTTCATAATACTTTTGAATGAGGGCGGCCATTAGGTCTTTTGACAGATGTGCAGGCCCATGTGCCCATTGGACGACAGCTGGATATAAATTTCTTGGAAGGCAAAATTTAGAGTTGTTGTAGTATATTCCGTCCTTTAGGACAGCTCCTTTCTTCTTCCATTTCTGGATTTCTTCAGGGGTAATTGCAGCTTGCTGTTCTCGCAAAATTCTCAGATCAGTAGGAAAAGTTTGCAAGGTAAAGATAGGAACTTCTTCTTCTTGTCCGGACACTTCTTCATCCACTTCCTGCAAATCTCTGGCTGCTTGCTTAGCAGCCTGATCAGCCAAATGGTTGCCCTTTGCTTCATCTGTATCCAATTTCCCATGGACCTTGACTTTCAAAACGGCCACTTCTTCAGGGAGTAGGAGGGCATCCATTAGTTCCTTGATTGCAGAGCTGTGTTTGACTGGTGTACCAGCGGTGGTAAGAAATCCTCTTGTCTTCCAAATGAGGCCGAAGTCATGTGCCACACCCAGAGCATATCTTGAATCTGTATAGATGTTGGCACGCTTTCCTTCGGCAATTTTGCATGCTGAGGTCAGGGCTTGTAATGCGCAGACATTGCTGGCGGTAAAGATGATGACTTGATAACTTCATCTGTTGTGGTTACGGCATATCCTGTGTGGTATTTTCCTTCTTCATCAGCATACCTTGAACCGTCCACAAACAGAGTAAAATCCGGATCTGGTAATGGATTCTCATGCACAGTTGGTAAGTGCACTGTTTCCATTTTCATTTGTTCAAAACAGTCATGAGGAGTTTCTGGGTCATAGTCATTCACTATGACCAGGTCTTGAAATTCCTTTTCCAGGAAATGGCGTGGCCATGCTTCAAGAAGATCAGTTGCTGGGTATTTGGCAATACCATTTTCCTGTAGCTGTGATTCATCCATGGTGGCCCATAATTTTGCCATGGACCAAGATCATTCCATGATTTTGTTTTCAACTTGGTAACGGGGATATGTGGAATAGCAGTATCCCAATGGCGGTACAGGTAATTGAGTTCTGGGGGCAGTTGGATCAGGACCACGCTGTTGCCTTCAGAGTCACAATAGAAATCTTGAGCAGTGAGCCTCACTCCAATCCAATGGTAGAGCTCATCTTCATAACAAGGTTCAGGAGTAATGTTTGGTTGTACCACATGGTACAGAAGGCATAATCCGGGCCTTCACAGAGAGGTGTCTTGTCCTTGTAAAATGTTAAATGTGGATGCATTCTCTTGATACATCCACAGAGAAGGTAGATGTAAGTTTCATCCGTGACAAATCCATAGTAGATACCCCCCTCAGGGAGTGGAAGAAGAGTGGATGGGTTAAGAACTTGACATCTTTGTATAGAAATGTTGTCAGGCAGAAGAAGATGACATTGCAGACGCAAGTGTCTAGCAGGAGACACGTGCTTGAGCTGGACTTGGTTGATAATGGCAGAGATGTCATGAGGGGCCAAAACAACCAGAGGGTGGCCAAGGACCAGGCCTGAAGTTCTTTCAATGAGTTCTCTTGCAGCAAAAACAGCCCTAAGGCAGGAAGGGGTCCCTCTGGCCACAATGTCCAGTTGGCATGAGAAGTAACCAATAGGCCTCTGGCGGCCTCTTAAGTCATTAGTTTGGGTAAGGACTCCTGTAGCATGGCCTTGTCTTTCAGAGACAAATAATTTGAAAGGTTTGGTATAGTCTGGTAGGCCCAAGGCAGGAGCAGAAACAATGGCACGTTTAAGAGATTTGAAGTTATCCAGGGCTTCATTTGTCAGGCAGAATGGGTCTGACTTGAGTGCATCATAGAGAGGTTGCATAAGCAGAGAGGCTTCTGGGATCCATGCTCTGCAATAGGAAATGAGGCCTAAGAAGGCATGAAGAGATTTTGAAGTCCTTGGAGGTGGGATATCCAGAACTGCTCTGACTCGGTCCCGAGTGAGGTGTCTGGTACCTTGAGATAGGCAATGTCCAAGGAAAATTACAGAAGGTTGGCAGAACTGCAGCTTGAGAAGTGAAGCTTTGCATCCTTGTTCTGCCAAATAGCAAAGCAGACTAATTGAACACCTTTCAGCAGTGGGAATATCATCTCCACAGAGCAGTAAATCATCCACATACTGGAGCAGAACAACTTCTGGGTGTTCAGCCTGCCATGGGTCAAGGATGGTACACATGGCCTTTGCAAATTGACTTGGAGAATTTTGTGCCCCTTGGGGCATGACAGTCCAGGTATACTGTTGCATTTCGTGGGTGAAAGCAAACAGGTATTGACAGGAGGGATCCAGTGGAACACTGAAAAAAGCATTAGCCAGGTCAATGACAGTGAAATACTTTGCAGATGGTGGGACTCCAGAGAGCAGAGTGTGAGGGTGTGGTACAAGAGGGGTGTCCAGGACAGTTGCTTCATTGACAGCACGGAGATCCTGAACCATCCTATACTTCACTGGCTCACCTTTTGGAGTCTTCTTTTTCACAGGAAATAATGGAGTATTGCATTCAGATTTACACTTCACTAGTGTAACGGATCCACTGGCACCCCGACTGGGTACCTCCGTTGAAAGATGCTCCTAGCGCTTCCAGAGGACTCCAAGCACTCCACCAGACACCATAAGCACCGCAGGCTGCAGCTATCTCCCTTCAGAATGAAGCAGGAACAAGCTCTTACAAGAGCTCAGTGATTATAGCAAGGGAATATGCCTAGCATAGCAATCCCTTGTAGCAGATTCCCCCAATAAGAGACAGGACTCAAGTTGAGGGTAAAAATAGAACTCTCTGGCTGCTAGCTTGCAGCCCTTTTTATTAGGTGCTCCCATGAAGGGGAGGGACACACACAGTAACGTACATTAACCAATCACACAATAGTTACATCCCACATATAGCCCTCCCCTCTACCTGTAAACTAATTATCTGTACACACAGGAAAATACAATTATCCTAGGTAGGGAAAATACAGTTTTTACACAACATTCATAACTCCCACAAAAAAACATCAGATTCGCATAAAAATACATATACACAATCAATCCATTCGGGGGAACAACATACTTAAAAATCATACGAATTGGACCAGGGGTTCAAAAGTTAGTACAAATGTGCATTTGACCTTCTGGAAGCATGGTTTTTAGAAGCTCAAACTAGTTCCCCAGAATCCTCTATCCTGGAGACAATGGAGAAGCTGATTTAATTATATCCAGGGACAAACACAGCCTCCATTAAGCACATGTTACCAGCAACCACCAAAAGACATAAAAATACATAACTCCTGTTATACTAAACAGAACCCCCACATTCAACCCATCCCCAGATGGCTTGGATCTGAGCGCTCAACATATCCAAACAGCGTTTAGATGCCACAAACACAGTTCAAACGCCATGGGGTTTAAGTTTCGTATGGGCTGATGAGAGGGCCCATAATCCTGGGGCAGCCCAATAACCCACAGTATGCCCAAATACCGTGCATAAAGGGCCAAATCGCCCAGGGACCGTAGTCACAGGGTACGAGGCGGGCAAGCAGCCCCCTCCAAACCACAGTGGCGAAGTGGCTTTCGCTACATATCTTCCCATTCGGGGGTAGACTAACCAGGTACCTGACCTTCTGCCGGTCAGTACCTAGATTAGTCGGGCAGCCCACCCATAAAACAAAATTAGCAGAGTAGCCCACCCACAAAACAAATTTAGCAGTGTAGCCCCCCCACAATAAAGAATTCACAGAATGGCCCACCCACGGTACATAGTTCACAGAGGGTCTAACCCACAAAACAAATTTAGCAGTGTAGCCCCCCCCCAATAAAGAATTCACAGAATAGCCCCCCAACAATAAGTCATACTGGCCTGTAGGTCCCAAGTTGTGGGGTGAAACTGTGGCACCCTCGGCCTTGCTGGGCAAATGGCTGTGAGTACTTGGGGGCCAGATGCCCGATGTGCTCTGCTCCGGGGTCAGAGCTGGGGTAGTCTCAGGGTAAGGAAAAAAGGAAGGACAGAGGCCAGCGGCGTTCTGCCCAGTTGCCAGCTCTTCTGCTGGGGGGTCAGGGAACAAAGGAGTTGACTGGGGAGGAGAAATATCACTTACCTCCCCCTGGTACTCCGGCTGCTGCTGGGGGGGGAGGTCGATGCTCTCCACTTTCTGTAACTCCAGCTCTAGTTGGGGATCTGGGCCGGTTGCCCAGCATCCCTGTAGGGCCGGTGGAGAGATCTCGGTCCCATCTCCATCTGCCTGCAGGGGGTCCTCCCAGGACCAGTCTATGAGGTCCTCTACCTCGGGTACCTCTGGTTGCTGTTGGGGAGGGAGACCGGTTGTCTCTTCCTCCAATAACACATTCTGCCGCTGGGGAGTGAGACCGACTGTCTCCCCTCCCTGTAAAACATACTGCCGCTGGGGATCTGGGCCGGGTGCCCAGCATCCCTGTAGGGCCGGTAGAGAGACCTCGGTCCCATCTCCACCGGCCACCTCGGTTTCTTCCTCGTCCCACTCTACCTGTGGCTGGAGTTTCTCCCAACGTGTCCACTGGCCTTCCCTCAACGCCCTGTGTTGTAGGTTCCGGGTCACCATGTCCCACACGAACCGCACATATTTCTCCTCTGGATTGGGTCCGTAAAACTTCAGGCGCAACCCTACCATCGTGCCAAACTCTAGTACGGAGTAGCTATACGCCATGCTTGCTGTAGCCACTGCTGGTTCCATTATGTTGCTGAAGATAGGGACGCTGCACAACTCCACACGTTACCGGTGTCTCTGAGCTGCTTCTCCTCACACTAGGACGCCATCCCACCGCTTGCCACCAATGTAACGGATCCACTGGCACCCCGACTGGGTACCTCCGTTGAAAGATGCTCCTAGCGCTTCCAGAGGACTCCAAGCACTCCACCAGACACCATAAGCACCGCAGGCTGCAGCTATCTCCCTTCAGAACGAAGCAGGAACAAGCTCTTACAAGAGCTCAGTGATTATAGCAAGGGAATATGCCTAGCATAGCAATCCCTTGTAGCAGATTCCCCCTATAAGAGACAGGACTCAAGTTGAGGGTAAAAATAGAACTCTCTGGCTGCTAGCTTGCAGCCCTTTTTATTAGGTGCTCCCATGAAGGGGAGGGACACACACAGTAACGTACATTAACCCATCACACAATAGTTACATCCCACACATAGCCCTCCCCTCTACCTGTAAACTAATTATCTGTACACACAGGAAAATACAATTATCCTAGGTAGGGAAAATACAGTTTTTACACAACATTCATAACTCCCAAAATATACATCACATTCGCATAAAAATACATATACACAATCAATCCATTCGGGGGAACAACATACTCAAAAATCATACGAATTGGACCAGGGGTTCAAAAGTTAGTACAAATGTGCATTTGACCTTCTGGAAGCATGGTTTTTAGAAGCTCAAACTAGTTCCCCAGAATCCTCTATCCTGGAGACAATGGAGAAGCTGATTTAATTATATCCAGGGACAAACACAGCCTCCATTAAGCACATGTTACCAGCAACCACCAAAAGACATAAAAATACATAACTCCTGTTATACTAAACAGAACCCCCACATTCAACCCATCCCCAGATGGCTTGGATCTGAGCGCTCAACATATCCAAACAGCGTTTAGATGCCACAAACACAGTTCAAACGCCATGGGGTTTAAGTTTCGTATGGGCTGATGAGAGGGCCCATAATCCTGGGGCAGCCCAATAACCCACAGTATGCCCAAATACCGTGCATAAAGGGCCAAACCGCCCAGGGACCGTAGTCACAGGGTACGAGGCGGGCAAGCAGCCCCCTCCAAACCACAGTGGCGAAGTGGCTTTCGCTACAACTAGAGCACCCTTCTCCAAGAGTGCTTTGATGTGAATGGAAATGGCTGCAGCCTGTGCTGGTTTTAGAGGGTATTGTGGTTTTCCTGGTAACTTAGCTCCTGGAATGAGCTTTACCACCACAGGTGGGACATTTAGGTGACCTATGTCCTCTGGGCCTGAGGACCATAACTTAGCAGGCACCTGTGTTTTTAACACATCCGGGAAATTGGACCTTGGTTCTGCTGCCTCCCTACGGGGTTCTTCTAATTGCAGCATCAGAGGTAGGGAGCACAAGGCTGAGGTGTCTGAAACAGATAGAGGTGTAGACATTTCTACTTGTCCATCTGGGGTGAAGGTTATGGATGCCTGCAGGCATGAGAGGACATCAGCGCCTAACAGGTTAATTGGGCATGTGGAGGATACTACAAAACGAGCAAGCAGGCTTGTGCCAACTCGTAGTGGGGTTGTTAAAGGACTGTGTCTTGGTTGGCCATCCACTCCAACACAAGAGACATCAATATTTGACAGGAAAGATGGGTCTGGCAGGTCTTGTTCTCGTAGAACACTTCGGGCTGCACCTGTGTCAACAAGAAATGTGGTTGGTTGGCCTTCAATGGGTAAAGTCACTGTGGTAAGTGCCCCCCCCCTATCCCCTGTAGACACTGCCATGACAGGGGTTAATGACACAGGCTTGCCAATTTCCTAATCATCTGGTTCCTCAACAATTGGAACCGTTTTCTTGGCCTTAGGGGCCGGGGCAGGCTTGGACAGCTTTCTGGGCTCTCCTGGTTCTCTTCTAGGTTCTGGGCAATCATTTCTGAAATGTCCTTTAGCCTTGCAATTAAAACAAAATCCATCCTCTGGTTTAGTGCCCCTGGGGACAGGGGTAGTGCGGGACACCATGAGAGGAGTTGAACTGGGCCTCTTGGGGGTCTGGGCTGATTCCAAACCTCTAGCAACTAGGAGTAGAGTATCCAGGGGGACAACCTTATATTCAGGGCGAGCAGCAATGATTCCCTTGCGTATGGAATCTTTAACACCTTGGACAAACGCACCTGACAGCATTTGTGAATGAATTTTGTCAGTAAGATCAAATCCCAAATCTGTAAACATTTGATACAGTCTTGCATGAAACCTTTCCACTGATTCTCCTTTGTCTTGCACAACATCAGTAAGGCCAGCAGCCTGATCTGCAAGTTTGTCCTTAGCCCAATCTTTCAATTGGTTGCAAAAAGTTACTCCGGAGGGGTAATCAACATCACTTGTAAGCAGATCTGTACTGAGGTGGCGGGCCATGCTGGGCCAATATGCATCCCCTGCTTTAATAGCACAAATGCTCAGTAAGTCACGCCATGCGGCGGAATAAGTCTTTTGAATCTGAACTATCCCTCGGTAAAAAGGCATAGGCTGCTTTTCTGGGTCAGGGAGAGATTTCATTAAAGCACTAGCTTGTGTGGGGTTAAAGGCAACATATTTAGGAGGGGCCCGTTCTCCCCGACCCTTATGGCCGAAGGGATCATCAATAGAACGGTGGGCCGAGACTCCCGCAGCCTCCAATGAATCCTGGGATACCCTGTCATCCTCTTCCTCCTCTATTTCTATGATCTGGGCCCTTCTACGTGAGGGGCCCGCTTGAGGTGACAGAACCGGGGGATGGGAGGGAGTCCCAGATGCGGGGGTGGCTAGTGGGTCATAGTCTTGGGATAGGTAATCACCGGGAAGCACCGGCATCAGGGGTGCTGAATGGCTGGGGGCCGCCATATTGGAGGCGGGGAAGGAAGTTGCATTGGGGTTAAGGGAAGAAGCGGTGGCCATATTGGATGTGGGCACATCCGGGGCAGACTGTGCCGGACTGGGCATGACCGGAACCTGGGGAGTGGCTTGGGGAAAGGGGTATGGATAATTTGGGTAGGGCATGGACATGGGGTATGGGAAGGGGTATGGCCAAGCCATCTGGGTGTGGGCTGGGGCGGAACCTGGAGAGGGCAGGAAAGTTGGGTAGGGATTAGGGAAGGAGGTGGGAACTTGGGCCGTGGCGGGGGCGGGCAAGGGAGAGGATGGAGAGGAATCAGTAGAGGCGGGTGAAGAAGGAGGAGCCGGAGTGGGTTCAGCAGGATTGACGGTGGCAAGGGAGGAGGGGTTAGCTAACTGGGCGGATCCAGATGGGAGGGTAGGATTATCAACGGAGAGAAAGTGCAGGGAAGGAATGGCAGATGAAATGTTAGGATTAGACACAGAAGGTAGTTTAGGGATGGATGAGGATGATGGGAGTGTTAGGGAAGGAGAAGGGGAAAAGAAAGATCCATCAGAATTCAGGACCGGGCAAACGGGGGAGGTGGCGGGATGGGTGTTGGGATGATCGGGAGTGGGGAACATAGTCAGCTGGCAATCACCCATTGCTGACTGAACCTTGGGGATAGACATCCCCTGGGCGCCATTTTGGGGCGCTGGCTGAGGAAAAGCCCCAGCAACACAGTTATTATGATACACAAACAATTTCACACCCTTGTGAATTATTTCTTCCTCAACCCAACCTTCTTGCTGAATAGCCTTCGCTACTCTGTACCATGCTTCAGCTGTCTTTAATAAATCGTTATTTGCAAGCTTGCCTTTCTTCTCTGTCAGTAACCTATGCCAGCTTTCTGGCTGCAATCTACCACATGTTGGCACAGCAATTTTACATACTTTAGCAATCTTTTCAACACCTTTAACCATCTCCTCACCCTCTCTGTCTTCAACTAAATCACATGCTAGCCAGCCCTTACTGGGCTTACTCAATTCCTGTCCCATATTCCCCCTCCCCCTACACCAGCGTCCTAGATATAGGGAAAGAAAAGGAAATTTGAACAAGAACGTCTACAATGCTCGACTGCCACTCGAGAAAGGTGGTTCCCTCTCAAGTGCGTCTTCCCAAAACGTAGACTAGTCACTGAATCCGCCTACCCGGGGTGGTAGACACGGATTGGAGCGAGGTGAGAAGTGTGTGACCAATCACTTCTCTATCAAGAGGAATGGGAGTGGATAGTGTAATAGTACAGGAAGTGTAGAAAAGGTAAAAAGGTAAGGAGAAATCCTTAGAGACAGACACAGGAGTTTCAATGACTCCTAATGAAACAAACAAGACAACAATACAGTTGAAATACAGTGCATGCATCACAGTTCAAATAAAATCAACAGTAATTCCTTTCCTTTACTCGTGTGACCGAAGTCACCTCCCTCAATCTCGTAGTGTCCCCGCTCGGCTTCCTCAAGTTCCGCACGACTTCCTCAAGTCTCACTACCAGTGGCCAAGGATAACAGCTAACACCGGTCCGAAATCCATATGCCTCCCTCGTTACAGCAGTCCACTAATAGTGGCCAACTCTATCTTCACCCTTGTAGTGCCCCTATGAAACCCACTCATAAGTCCCACTACTCCGTGGTGATGAAGACAGCAATGCCTGCCCGAATTCACGCACCACAAATAACACCGGAATGTCTCCAACTCAGCGCTCAAAGCTGGAGGGTACCACTTCTCTGCAAGCAGAGCTACGTGCACAATGAAGCTAGCTAGGCTACCAAAGTGACACCAGAAGGATCACAGGAAACCATGAGTCTACACAGTATCCACAGTTCCAACATACCTCTTTTTCCATACAGCCACAGCCACGAGGCTCCTAAAAGAGGTAAACAGGCAAAGAAGACCCCCAGGAAAACTTCCACAGGTCAACCCCCCTTTTTCCCTACAGCCACAGCCACGTGGCTCCTAAAAGGAGTAAACAGGCAACAGGACTCCAGGCAAATCCCCCGGGTCCACCCCCCCTTTATCCCAAAAGGGGCAACAGACAAACACAGGACCCCCAGGCAAGCTACCACGGGTCCACCCCCCTTTATCCCAAAAGGGGAAACAGATAAACACTCAGCCCGGGCACTCAGACTAGACCATGCCAATACAGACACACCCAGGCAACAGATAGACTAAATGCAGGTAAGCAAATGAGTAACGAGACCCCGGGCAAGATATTACCTGTCTTTGATGTCCTCCCGGGAAGCATTCACAGACACGTGGACGGGTCAATCAATGGGGCCGGAACATACCGGTGGCTCTGCAGAAGTCTCTACCGTGTACCTGGAGGTGATCAATCTCCTTTCCTTCCCCCCGGATTCCTCCGTCCAACTGCGTCTTCCTTAGGACGGCTCACCGGCCAGACATAGCCCGGGGCCCCACGTTGGGCGCCAAAGTTGTTATGGTACTTTTTAGCAGTAAACCAAAATGTTTAAATGTCTATCTGTTCCTGTCCAAATTAAAGAAAATTTAATTGCGTATATACGCTGAAGTAATTCAGTCTGACACACGGAGTTCAGGTTAAAATAACTTCGAGAAAATTTATTGGCAAGTGAAGCAAGAGCGGGCTCGCAGGCCCTTTTAAGAGGCATTTTGCGTCATCATTGATTATCAAGATATCAGTAAATACACATCATTAATTGGATTAATTGTTAAGTGTCTGGATTAGTGTCCACCTATCAATATAATTAATTGGCTCAAAAACTAAGTGGTTAGCTACGTGTCCACCCACCGAGAGGTGGTATTGTTTTGGACACGGGTGGGGACAAGGGGCTCAAGCGCCATCTTCCCGAGCATGAGGTTTACTCGGTGGAAAGGGGGGCTTGAGCGTCATTTTACACAGTCAGTGATGTCAGGTCTTGTGGTCAGGTGCAAGGTCTCTTATGAATAGAACATTTCATTACTACAGTGTTCTCATGGCCTTCAAATTATACTATGTTGCGAGTTAGGGGAAATTCAGCAGTTTCTGAGTTAGTCATGTCTTTATAGAAAATACAGTCTTTGTCCATTGTGTTAGATGTGCTGGGAAATTCTGTCATGTAATGTAGTTTTAAAATGGAGAAGTCAGGTTATGAGGACAAAATGGAGGATGTGTCACAGTATGAGGTTAAAATGGAGTTAGTGCAATAATTCAATACAAGTTCAATCAAGATTTTTAATAATTCTACATCAGTCCCCCCTATGAAATGTTAGATTCTAAAAGATAAAACTTTATTTGTTAGTACCAGAAGACGTGTTAGCCCAAAGGCACAGAAACCCCGTGGCCGCTAGCTAGGTGTTAATGCAAAGTGCAAGACTGTCCCTAATTCTGACCCTAATAGGCTAACTCATCGTCAGTATGGCTCTCGAACACTTCACACCCATGGGTGGCCCATGGTGGCTTGCCCACCACTTCTCCACACGGGGCCTTTACCATTCACTGACAGATGCTGTCCCTAAACTAGTCCCTTCCTAGAACTCTCGCACTTTATCAACGAAAGGGATAGTTTGCAGCGGCAAGCAGGGTGAGTTGAGATCCTGGAAATCTTGGTCATCAACTTCAAGATGGGTGAAAGTGGGTGCCGCTTGGTCAACAGTCTTCGTGAGGGATTTTCTCAGACAAGGCTTCCCTCACACAACAAAAGAGAAGAGCAAAGATAAAAAGAAAAATTAGTATTGCCATACCAATATGCATTAAAGCCTTTTGCCAACCCGTCATCCAACCAAACCATCTGTCCCAGGGATCTTTTATCCCAGAATTCCTTTTCAACTCTTCAGAGAGGTCATTTAATTTTGCTATGGCTAATGTAACTTTACCATTAGGGTCTGTGTTTTCTGGGATGTAAGTACAACATGTCATGGTGTCGGGCAAAATTTTACATACTCCTCCTTTTTCGCAAAGGATCATATCTAGGGCCATTCTATTCTGGAAGGCCATTTGGGATGTGGCCTGCAACTGTTCGGCTAATCCCTGGAGGGCATCTCTGGTGTAATTAACAAAATGCTGTTGGTTGTAATAAATGTAATTTATCCAATTTAAATTCTTGTTTGCGGTAACTATGGTAAAAAGTGATTCAAATCCTGCAGCAACTTCATCTCTTGCTTTAAATTCATTGGGTACCCCCCTAGGCACCCCAATGGCATCAATATAAATGTGAGGATCAAAACTTCCTTTTACTGGGGCTTCACGCTTAACCTTAGTGTGACTGGACTCATGGGTGTTGAGGTGTGTGTCAGAGATAATGTGTATGGGCATAATGGCCTTAGCCAAAGTACACTCCCCCCACCATTCCGTGTCCATTCTGGATCTTAGCTGTAAATCCCCACACAACCAGTAAATATCTCCTAGTGACCTAGTATGGTGTTGTAACAGGTGCACAGGAACAGCTCTGTAGGTAGCGCAATAACCTTTGGAAAAGTTACCCATAAATTTACCGATCCCATCATACATGGTGTAGCAAGTGTAATTACCTTTATATACGGTAATACCATCCGGGGGTTTGACATTCTTGGCTAGAAGAGGATACTCCACTGTCCATGCTTGACATATGGACCTGTTGAATTTGTAGTGATAGGCAAAAAGACTCAAAACACATTCTTCTATATCTACTGGCAGGGTTAAAGGCACAGTGCCCAGATGAGGCCGGGCACCGCCACACACACATAGCATGCGGTTTTGTTATGCTTGTTGGCATTATATTTCATCCATTCTAACCATAGGTTAACATCATTAAAACCTGTTTCAGTGGCCATGGTATCTTCAAAGGTGGGGTTAGCAATGGCCATCATGTCCTTAAAGGACTGGATGTGTGGTTTTAATGGGTTTGTGACCATATGAGTAGCTCCTTGCCACTCAGAGGAATTACACATATCTTTAAGGTAGAAATGCCCTAATTTATTATAGGAACCCTTTTTCCAATACATTACATACTGGTCTGCATCTGTTGGGCTTGGATGCTCAATATTTAGAATTAATTTAATTGGTGTGCCTCCTCCAGGCTTTCTCAGGGTCATTCTTTGAAGGAGGGATCTACCATGGTCATCTACTTTAGATAAGGCACTTTTTGGTTTGTAACCCCAGGCAGGCCCGGCATTCCATCCCGCCGCCCCCCAATGGTTACAATTTTGCCCCCATTGTCTGTCAACTACACAAACATATGGGTCTTTTGCATGAGGGATATCTCTATAGATATTCTGGATTTGTGATGTAGGGAATGGGCATTCTACGATGTCACAATAATCAAAGGTGTAGGTAGCCACGTGGGTACATGATGAATTATACCAGAAGGTGTACCCACTAACATCTTTAGTGATGGCTACTTGCTGGGCCTTAATTAGACTAATTAAGGAGACAATGTACCAGAGGTACATGGTTGTGCGGTATCTGCTTCCTCTGGGGCAGGAGATTTCTTGCAGTGGGAAGCGTGGATCCAATGTGGCCGGCCGGCCAATTTGACGGAGGTTGCGGTAATCAGGAGAACTTGGAATGGCCCGTCAAATCTTGGTTCCAGGGTGTTTTTCCGCACAAACTTCTTGACCAGAACCCAATCTCCGGGAAGCAGGTTGTGGGTATCTGTGTCCAAATCGGGATCTGGAATTGAAGAGAAAACTTGGGCATGTATTTTGTTCAAGGCACTTGCAAGTTCAGTTACATAGTCTACTAAAACATCAGATTGAAGCTGTAACTGCTGCGGATAATAACAACCTAGCCTGGGTGCTGTCCAGTTCCAATAACAAAAGCTGCCGCTGGGGAGGGGCACCGACTGCCACCACTTCCATTAACTCCAGCTGTCACTAGGGAAGGAGCTGTCCTCCCCTCCCTGAAACTAAAACAGCTGCTGGGGAGGGATGATGATACTCTCATCTCCCTGACAAACCAACTGCTGCTGAGGAGGGAGACCAGCTGTCTCCACTTCCAGTAACTAACTCGCCCGCTGGGGAGGGTGACCGATCGTCTCCGCACCCAGTTCCACCAACTGCCACTAGGGAGGGGGACCGACCATCTCTGCACCAGGTAACTCTAACTGCCACTGGGGAGGGAGGCCAACTATCTCTACTCCCATTTGCTCCAGTTGGAGAAGGAGACCGACTGTCTCCACTACAGGGTGCTTCAGCTGCAGCTGGGGAGGGAGGACAATACTCTCCTCTACTGACATAATACACTGCCGCCAGGGAAAAAGACCAACCATTTCCTCTCTCTGTAATGCACACTGCCGCTGGGGAGGGAGGACAATACTTAGACATAGGAGTAGTCCAGGGTCCTACATAAAATGTTCATCTGAAACTCCTAGTAATGGTGACTACCGTCACAATACTGTTTAATATCAGCCTGCATCATGGGTTTTTCTTTTTCTTTAAATGGTGTGGCCATTTATACTGTTCTGTGGAAGAAAGTTCTACCTCGTTATTTATTGAAATATTTAGTTAAAGAGAGAGAGATATCCAACTCAATATTCAAGTATTGGGTGTGACTACCCCCCCTTTCTCCCCAGTGCTCCCCAATATTATCGTTTTCTTGGGTCCTATGTAGGATATAACTAATTTACCCAACAAGAGAATGTTCAGGATCGGCTAATCCTTTTTCATGTTGTCAAATTCTTTTCTTTTTTAATTTCACGGTTTTCCTGTTTATGTTTTTTCCCTTGTGTTAAAGTCCAGCCTTCCAGATGTTGCTAAACTACGAGTTCCATGATTCTATGAATGAAATAGATAGGCTGTGAATCATGGGAGTTGTAGTTCAGCAACATCTGGAGGGCCGGAGTTTGGGTAAGCCTGGTTTAGACCTTAGAATACACCTCAGATTAGAGTCTGCATGCTTTTCATCCTTAGTTACTTATGATGGTAATGGGTGATTAATAAAGTCATAAAAAGCATTGTTGGATGGAATCTAGTAATTCTTAAGAAATAATAAAAAAATGTGATTTTAAAGAGATCTTCCGTGGAATATCATTAGACAATGTTGACTGTGCTAAATAGTAATTTGCATTGCTGAGGTTTCCTCCTTACTGTTACTTTATGGTGGTAATGGGTGATGAATAAAGTTATAAACAGTATTGATTGATGGAATCTAGTAATTCTTAAGAAATAATAAAAATAAATTTAATTTTATCACATGACAGGAGGCTTCCTATTTCGCATTACTCTCTTTACTAAACTCCATAGCAGTAAAGAAAGTGAAACATTTAAACCAATCAAAATGCAAAACAGTGAGCATATAGTCCCAGTGAACAGGCTCCTCCCCCTCTTTCTTTACTGCTCCATCGCAGTTTTTGGCTCTTCCCTTTTACCTCATAATATATAACGTTTTCTATACATGTATAATTGTTTTTTCTTTTGACTTTTACTTTTATTTCTATCTTTCTACCTTTTCTACTACTTATACTACTTGGTGTCCCTGTATTTTAAATTCATTCCCTTACTGGGACTCTCTAGTTTTATTCTCATAACCCAGTGAGAATATTCCGTTGTTTTCCCGCTCTTTCCGCTCGGTTTCCGCCCTCGGGCGGCTCCCCGAGTTTAGGCAGGTCCCCCTGTCTTTGCCCCCGCTTTGCCGCCATTACCGGCTCCCTCTCACCCTTTTCCCGCGGCTTGGCGCCAGCCGCGGCTACACTCGCGGCGGCCATCTTTAATCCCGCATCTCGCGAGATTACGGACGCCATCTTAGAAGTGCCGCGAGTGCAGCCAGTACCGCAAGGGACACACACGGACGGACTTCTAACCGCAAAATACTCCACAGAGGTCAGTTTTAGCAAAGCTGTGTAAAGCACATAAGGTATTAACCTGTGCTTACTTGGGGTACTGCCCTTAACCGTGCTGCTATAGAGGTCGCTTTGTGGCCACCTCTGCATTCCTGGGTGAGGCCCAGAACACAAATCCCAACTAGTGGTATTGTATTCTGCCCTGCTGGGGCTACATATACTATTATATTACCACCATTGACACTGTATACCCTGCTGAGGTATCATATATATATATATATTTATTTACAACCCTGCTGGGGTTATTTTTGGTTTTTCTCCTCAAACCAATTTCATACCTTGTATAAACCCTGCTGGGGTAATTTGTACTCTGTACAACACAACACGTTATTGCACCCTGCTGGGGTCTGCATAACAATATAAAACCGCTTAAGTCTGTCTAATACAGCTTACTGACCTCTATAATACGCCCTGTGCCAACACATATTCAGGCATTATGGAGACCTCTCAGAATTCAGAGCTCCAAACCATGGTAAATGAGGCTGTATCCGCCTCCATGGAGAAAGTTCTCTCCAAAATGATGGCCTCTGGTAATGACAAGAGGAAACCATCAAAAACCCACACAGCCCGCCATGACTCAGATTCTGACGAACCAGAATCACGCAAGAGCCCAGAAAGCTTCACGGGCAAACGCCATTGGAAAGGCGAAAAGGGTCACCAGAACCCTAACAAAGGCAAAAACCCGGCTAAACGCACTAAGCCCTCTATAGCCACCACCCCGAACCCGCAACACGAGTATTCTTCGGAAGAAGAAGAATCTCACGCTAAATCCATGGCCATCTTAGACGAATGGCAAGCGGACGAGTCAGACTCCAACGAAGACGTTTGGGACTCAGATTCAGGATCCCAATCCTTCTTTCCACAACACATGTTCACGGGAGAACCCCAAGAACCAGACAATGCGGAGACCCCGCAAGAAGACGAGGAGACCATACTCGACCCGTTGGGGCAAAAACTCTTTGACCCACGAAAAATAAGACACCCACGCAAGCGACTGGACACCAGCGAGGTTCATGCACCTCTGATTACGGAAGTCCATGGACAAGACAGTCCGCAACCGCTTAAGGTCGGAATGCCCACGACCATTTTTACCTGACCACGTTGCGGACACTCCAGAATTCGACCAGGTGATGACCACCTTTATGTCGCGAGGTGGCCGCGACCCACGCAAAGGTGTAGAGAAAGGGTTCAGAGGGGTACAAGATAAACTTCTAGATTCTGTGGGACCATTATCCAGAATTATGTATTTAGCTGACGACGCCCTAGCCAAAGCCGATCAATTTGACGCTACTATGGTGCGAGAATGGGCGCATGATGTGCGGGAATGGGCACAAAGGTGCTTCTGTTTTGTGGGTAATGCCAATGTCGCCTTATCATCTGAGCGACGCAAAGCAGCACTTCTCCGCATTGACGGGAAATTGGTGGAGTTGGGCACCAAGGAACTAGGTCCTATGGCACAGGGCAAGCTCTTTGGAGAAGCTTTCCTAAAAGAGCTAAGCAGACACGTAAACGTCTACGCATCCTTAAACAAGGCTCAGACTTCAATGCGTAGAGTCTTCAGACAAAACCCTACCAGGGGTGTTTTTGGACGGGCTGGCCGCCAAAGGGGCCGTGCTGCCAGCCGCTTCTGGCCTTCAGGCCCCCGCTCTACGAGACCCCAACCTTTTTACCCAGAGGTGGGATATCGCCCATACTCCTACACTCGAGGCGCAGACAGGGGTCGAGGACCACGCACCCGAGGCAGAGCTCGCTTTTCCTCAGGTAAGCAACCATTTCACTCATTCTTCTCTTCCCATGCATACAGCAGGTCGCATATCCCTTTTCTTTCAGGAATGGACCTCAATCTCCATGGACGCATGGGTCCTTCAGACAATACAAGGCTACGTCATAGACTTCGTAGACGAACCACGACAGACGGAACTACCACGTCCCATCCACGGTTCAAGGATAGACACCTCTCTCATCGACGACGAACTTCAAACCCTATACTCGAAAGGCGCGATCGAACCCGCCTCCGACCCTCAAGGTTTCTTCAGCAACATCTTCTTGGTAAAGAAGAAAACGGGAGATCTTCGGCCCGTCATAAACCTACGACAACTCAACGAATACGTTTCTTACAACCACTTCAAGATGGAAGGCATACATCTTCTACGAGACCTGCTACAAGACAAGGATTGGTTCACGAGATTAGACCTCAAGGACGCTTACCTATCAGTTCCCGTCCACAAATCCTGCAGACAATACCTTCGTTTCCATTGGCAAGGCCTTCCCTGGCAATTCACGTGCCTCCCCTTCGGCCTCAGTTCGGCCCCATGGTGTTTCACCAAACTGATGAAGCCCGTGGTCGCACATCTTCGAGCGCAAGGAATTCGCTGCATCATATACCTGGACGACCTTCTACTGTTCTGCTCAGACAGACTCAGACTGATACGTCACACAAGGTATACCACGGATCTCCTGTCATCTCTGGGCTTCATAGTGAACTTTCAGAAATCGGCTATCTCCCCGTCACAAACTGTACAATTTCTGGGATTCGAGATAGATTCCATCTCCAGCACCCTACGGCTGCCAACAGCAAAAATCTCAGCCATCCGCAAGGAATTACGCAGAGCCATCCGCTGCCACACCATTCCACTCCGCGCCCTCGCACGCATAGTGGGACTTCTCTCTGCTTCCATTCAAGCTATATTCCCGGGTCCACTTCACTACCGGGCGATGCAACGTCTCAAAGCTTCCTTCCTCAGGGAAAACCCCTCTTACGACCAGCTGGTCCCGATGACAGAGGAAGTCAGAGACGAACTCAGATGGTGGCTGGACAGCATGGAGGCGTGGAACGGCCGAGCCATCTTCGGAAAGGCTCCCGACATGATATTGGAATCAGACGCCAGCCTCTGGGGATGGGGCGCGACGAGCGGAAATATATCGACAGGAGGCGCCTGGACATCCCAGGACCTCAACTTACATATAAACTGCCTAGAACTTCTAGCCGGGTCCTTCGCTATCCGAAGCCTAGCGAAGGACAAGTCGGACTGCTGCATCCTCCTCCGGATGGACAACATCTCCGCAGTCCGCTACATCAACCGCCTAGGCGGAGCCCGCTCCCGGCTCCTGTCAGAAATAACGAAAGACATCTTCAACTTTTGCCTACCCCGCAACATCTCCCTCACGGCGGAATACCTCCCAGGAGAGACAAACCTCACAGCGGATTGGTTCTCACGCCACTGGCGGGACACCAGCGACTGGAAACTGGATCCACAAATCTTCAACCACATCGCGGATCGCCTAGGACCACTCCACCTAGATCTATTTGCGTCCCGCAACAACAGACAAATGAAATCATACTTCAGCTGGCTCCCGGACCCGGAGTGCGCAGCAGTGGACGCATTTCTACAACCATGGCCGATCACGGGAGCCTACGCCTTCCCTCCTTTCGCCATGATAGCGAGGACCATACACTACCTGAAGAACCAGCAAACCTCGCTAGTACTCATCACTCCACTATGGAGGGGACAACCATGGTTCCCAGATCTCCTAGCTCTATCATGCAACGATCCTCTCCTACTACCTCATCATCAGTACATTCTCACAGATCCCAAAGGCAATCCGCATCCTCTCATCCTAGACAATCGTCTCCATCTGGTGGCTTGGACGCTTTCAGGGGCTCCTGGCAAGTCGGCGAACTATCGCAGGCTGCTAAGGAACTACTATGGGACTCATGGGCCCCTGGAACCAGAAGATGCTACCTATCCGCCTGGAATTCCTGGTCCACTTGGTGTCTGGAACGAAACTTCGATCCATTTACGGCCACTATTCCAACCATTTTGAACTTCCTATCTCACCTATTCTCATTGGGCCGATCCTACAGAACACTAAACGTAATCCGTTCAGCTATTTCAGCGGCCCATGTCCCCATTCAAGGGATCCCGGTTGGAAAGGACCCACTCGTATGTCGACTCCTGAGAGGCATTCGATTACAACTCCCCCCAGGGCCGAAATATTCTCAATTCTGGGACGTCGACGTAATCCTCCGATTCCTGAGGGATTGGCCAACTAACGACAGACTCTCCCTCCGTCAGCTATCAGCAAAACTCACAGTCTTGCTTTGCCTGGTCTCCTTCTGCAGGGTCTCAGACATTCGAGCTCTGGACATAGACGCTTTCTCAATCTCCCCTGAAGGAGTTACATTCCGGATATCTCGTCGCACTAAGACGGACTCCACATCTGTGTTTTATCCTTTCTTCCCCACAGATCCACAACTCTGTGTCGTCTCCACTCTACAACAATACGTGGAAACTACCCTACCACTCCGATCCTCACCATCAGGTCAACTCCTAGTGTCATATGTTAGACCACATGTCCCCATCACTACCACCACTCTAGCAAGATGGGTTCGCTGGCTACTATCGCTAGCTGGCGTTGACACTACGTTTGGAGCCCACTCGGTGCGCGGAGCAGCAGCATCCTCAGCCTTTATGGCGGGCGCTTCCATAACGGATATCCTACGCTCCGCAGACTGGTCCAGAGAATCTACATTCCGCACCTTCTATTTCCGACCGAACTCCGGTGCGGCTATGTCTCTTATTCTACAGCGTTAAAAATGCAAAATAGGAAGCCTCCTGTCATGTGATAAAATTGAAGATTATGCTAGCGCTAGTGTACTTATAATCTTAATTTTAATAATGACAGGAGGCGAGTATTTTCCCACCCTTCCCACCCGGAGGAGGGGAACTACTCTATTCATAGTTTTGTCTACATCTTTCCTTTCCTGTTGTCTAACTGTTTTCTTAAATTTTAATACGTTAGGCTTAATATATCCTTTGGTATCATCAGCCTATTTAACTACTAGTAGATTACACTCTGAATTCGCAAATTATTAATGCAATATTATCCGATGGATCACTGTCATGACTACAAACAGTTTCAAGACCGGTGCCTAACCTTCTCATATTCTCTTTTCAGTTTAATTTCGCAAAGATTGGGAACATCTACCACATATCCATAGGATTACGGCTCATATTATAAAGACCAAAGACCCTATTGGACGCTTCACCTGTTGGTACCTGTTTTTCTACTCAAGCCAAGAAGTTCATCACTCCCGTTAAAGACTACTACTGATGTTCGTTACAGACTTTATCATCAACCTTCTTCCCTGTTTCGATGTCGCTCCGAAAGAGGGGGAGGAGCCTGTTCACTGGGACTATATGCTCACTGTTTTGCATTTTGATTGGTTTAAATGTTTCACTTTCTTTACTGCTATGGAGTTTAGTAAAGAGAGTAATGCGAAATACTCGCCTCCTGTCATTATTAAAATTAAGATTATAAGTACACTAGCGCTAGCATAATCTTCAATTATATTTTATATGTCTAGAATAGCACATAAGAAATGTTGATACAATAAAGCAGTTCATTAATGTTCACTTTTACATCAAGTAGAAGGTGCCTTGTCTCTTTCTGTGTTGTAACTATCTACGATCTGCTATAGTGCCATCGCTCAAAGGAGAATTGCTAGCAGTTTTTAGTTAGATAGAATATACTGTAATACCCGGAGCAACTCTAAAATGTATCACCAGGAGAGCTAGTGGAAGTTCTCGCAGGTGATACAAGGTCCGAACTGTTATGCCTCAGTAACAAAGACGCCAAAACTGCATAGCTTACAACTGAATTGCAAGCTAGGAGAGACACTGCGATAGTAGGCCTGAACTGATCCACTTTCAGGGCCAGAGATGCCAGGTCCATATTGTCAGAGGAGGATTCCCTCCACCTCCACTCATTAGTAGTGTATTGTATTGAATCAGATTAGTAAAGGGCTCATGACCTAGTGTTTCCCCGGGCCCCCATCCACGGGTGAAGGATTGTGTCCCTAACATTGAAAATCAGAGAGGAGAACCTTTCCACCCCAGCAATGCTCACCCATGGATGATGGGTAGTATCCCTAATTAATTATAACATGGAGGGTGGATTTGCCAATGTCCACCACCTCCAAACAAAGTATGCCCGCCCATGCTTTGGGATAGCTTACATAGTGCGGGAAAGCCCATATCAGGGCTCAGTCTGTGGCAAGTCCTCCATGGGTTGTAGATGGATCCTCCTCCCATTACTATTAGAATTAGACCCCCAAACTGTCACTAATAGTCGAGGGCTGTGGGGGAATCTAGGTTCTCGCGTTTTACGATTATAATTAAGGTCCCTAACAGCAGCTCATAGATAAAGGCAGGGGGTATGTGCAGTGATACCTGTTATAACTGTTATGTGCACTACCTGAATAGAAGATAGGGTTGCCATAAGTTTAATGTTAGTCGTGAGTTAAAATAAAGTATTGTGTGCTAGCTCTATTGAGAACTGTGTGTCCTGTTTGGTTTGTTTGGGGATCCCAGTAACAGATTTTTTGGACCTGTTGGCTAGCTGCGCCTGTCCCTGATCCTGGGAAAATATTAAAGAGCTAGGCCTGAGAACCACAAGTATTTTTGTAAAGGCATTAGTTGGAGACAGTATAGACAAAGGTTTTGATTACTGCCTATGAAAAGAACATATCTTTTATTTTTAGATATGAGGGAAGGTGTGACGTTGCCTTAAGAGCATAAAGGTACAATTTACTGAGCCAGTGCCTTCAGGCTCTGTGAGTGGTTACAAATATGACCTACGACAAATACCTTTCAATATTACCATCTGCACTATATATTCTTTTTTTCTGTTTATATATTCTGTGTATATCCCAATAAGATAAGTCCAGGGATTGATGAAAGTATTTAGAAAATTGGGCAGACTAGATGGGCCGAATGGTTCTTATCTGCCGTCACATTCTAGGTTTCCAAATAAGAAATGGCCTTTTTGGATATGTTCATTTAAAATATATGATATTTTCTTTAAAAAATTTGAAACAATTTGGAATACGAGTCATTAATTATTTAATAGAAGAAATCTATTTAAAAGCATTTCCATGCCTCCAAAAAGCGGTTTCTGTACCTTATCAAGAAATACTCAATTACATTAGAGTTAGGAATTTTGTGAATAAATATCCTATCAAACACTATGACGGGCATATTGAATTGCTGGCAAGATTATTAACAACTGAGAGAGTAGATAACACATTGTAGCGGAGATCCCCGTACCCCGGCTGGGTACCTCTGCCAAGGACCACTTCCTAGCTGGAACAGGGGAAAACCTCAGCGCTTCTGCCCCAGTCACTGTGGCCTCTCCATCCTGCAGCAGGATAGGGGACTAGCTCTATTCCCTCTCAGGGACTGGAGGACACACAATCCTGGGAGCTCTAGTTCTTAAGAGAACTTTCCCCGCTGAATCCTCCATGAGCTGGAACAGGGTGCTGAGCAGGGATTACCCCCTTGCCTTCCCACTAACTAGACATCACATAGTTCTGGGAGTACAACTGATTTTAATGAGCCAAGCTCTGCCTTTTATGCACAGACAGCAGCAGGGGGTCTCCATTGTATTCAACACAAGTCTATGAAAAAAATTCAGCCCAGGCATTTTTTAATCCTAGTGGCACAGACAGAGGGGGCGGGCCAGAGAGGTGGTGTTTTGTCATCACCAATGATAAACAGGCGCCCTATCAAATGTTGGTTCAATGCTCTTCCAGGGCAGTCCATGCGCAGAGCTCTGCTAAAGAGCTCTAGCATGAGGAAAAGGCCCTGTATTTGTTCTGTCTCTGGTGTCTCCATAATGTCTCCTATGTCTTCTCTGTCTTCTCTGATAGACAGCCACTAGAGAAGGACTTAACCTTAAAAACTGCCATAATTACACTTGCAGGGCTAAGGGTGATCGGAGTTGGCACCCAGACCACTTAAATGAGCAGAAGTGGTCTGGGTGCCTGGAGTGTCCCTTTAAGGAAAGAAGAGTTCCACTCCTATCTGAGAATAATATGAAAGCCATTACTGATTGTGCTGCTATACTGAAGCCTTACAATTTATATTTCATATTCAACAGTTATTTTACAGCACCTATTTAAATACACTAATCCAATATTGAACTTGGACCCGTCTCTTTTCAGTCTATGTAACTATAATATGACCCATCTCCTTATCCTATGATAGCTAAATCAACAAAGTAGTAGATACATAGAATGGACACCCAGTAGAAACCAATGTCTAAACTTCATTACTTAATTCCAAACAGTACAAGTTTGCAAATCAGAATTCTCTTATACAGGAAATAGCAATATAGATTCCTAAAACATACCCCAATAATATTCTTTATTCTTCACAATCCAAAAAATTACAAATCTACACAATGGGACCAAGAAATTCCCTGGCATAATACGTTATTACACACTGACGGACATCCGACACCCCCTCTCCCACTTCTCTTGGATGGTGACATTAGCTACCATCAGAACAAGTGTTAAGTAAGTCAATAAGCTGGTATCCAAACATATCAACACACTTACTTACACACTTTATCCACACAGAATAAAAGAATCCTTCATACATTTATCTTAGTAAATAGCACCCATTCACACATATTACCTATTGCAGTATTTAATGCATGTTTCTATGTGGTATACCTATATATACTATATAATTATTCTATATCTCATTTGCAATTTATCTGTCTGCTCTCAATCAGTTAATATACTTAACACTTATTAAGTATCTGTGTTTAGTTAATTTCATGATAACATTGCAACATTCATATCAATAAACAGGTTCATGGAACTCGAGCACAAGGAACCCACCTTACCGCCCCCTCCATACCTCTAAAGACACTCTAAAATTACAAATTTCGGTGGATACTGATAGATTGAAAAAATTCAATATAATAACACAAAATGCCCCAAAAAAAGTCTATACAAAAACCAAAAGATTGCAATCACAAAATACAGCATTTTGAAAAGTGTATGCACTGCTTAGTTATCATCGGCTGCCTGCAAGAAAGTAAATGTTAAAACTCAACTCAAATGTATGTCTGTATTGCATGTTCATACCTTAATACCATAAATAATAACATGTTAATAGATTTTTACTTCTGGAGTATATAATACATTTGGAAATTCTAAATAATTCATTACACTTTAACTAAACCCTTTAGATTTTAGTCAACTAAAACCTTCTGGAGATTAACACTGTGCTTAATCCCTTAATTGGTGGTTACCAAATAAACTCTTTTTACGATTATATGTTTATTATTTTATCACTGCACTGTGAACATTGTGTCCTATGTTTAGATATATCTATGCTAATGGTATGGATGGAATATCACTAATTCTGCAGTTTAGAATAGGTTTATCTCACGTTATATGAGGGTATGTTCCTCGGCTGGATGTGGCTAAGTGTGATTTAACATTTTTAATATTTTAACTTGAAAACATTTCATTGTTTGTGTGCTCGAGGTAGCATCTTTTTAAATATGTCTTTCTCGCATGCAAAATGGCTAAACCATGTTTAAATTGTCTAACGTATATATTTAATATAGACAATATTTTGCAACTGGAATTTATTTGGTGGTATAGACAGGTTTATGTTTTTTCCAGATAAATCTGACTCCATCAATAAATAATTTAATATCATGTTCCTAAGAATTACTGACACATATAAATCCACGTGGTTTCCTGACTCGCCCAGATTCACATCGTATAAAAGAAAGCCCAACTCAGAGAAGACAATAACTTCACACTCATCGCACTGACCTGAGAGCTGACACTCAAACAGAACAATGACCACCATCACCCTGTACGACAACACTCACCTGACTGGAAACCATGTGGTGATTGATAAGGATACTCCAGACCTAGCAGGTGAAAACTTTGCGGAAAAGGCACAATCCCTTGAAGTCAATGGAGATCCCTGGATCGCGTTCACAAGGAAACATTATTTAGGTGACTTTTCTGTCTTTGAAAGTGGGAAACACAACACGATAAGACTGCGTAATAGTTTCTTCTCGGTGAGGAAGACAGGTCCATTAAAAGATCCAGAAATTACCGTGTATGAGGATGTCAACTATCAAGGCAAACACCAAAAACTTACATCTGGAGTGCCTTCACTATGCTCCATTGGAATGAGTCGAATCTCATCTTACAAGACACATTCAGGAGTTTGGATTCTGTATGAAACAGTAAACTATAATAATCAGATGGAAGTGGTTCCTGTTGCTGGTGATAATGTGCAAGACATAACAAAGTTGACAAACAAGCATATTCTGTCACTCAAACCTCTTGAAGATTGTGATCTCTCAAACCTTAACAATATTGTGAGCTAAACAATTATTGAAGAAATACACAGAATGTGAAGAATGATAAAATCACACTCCTCACTCATCAATGCCAGCTTACAGAATGAACACTGTCCTGCCTGCTGATCTCTCAATCAAACTGCTGCAACCACTACTAAGAAACCTTCCTCCCTTCTTCTGCCATTAAGCTTCTATTACCTTCAATTCACAGTCAGTCCAGCTCCTTCCGGGAGAGAAACCGTGCCGGGACATCGATGGAGTAAGACCAGTGATGGTTGGAACCAGCCCCAGACTGGACGGCTACAGAAATCGAAGCCATGAGAGTCCATAGAGACCCGATAACGAGTGGTTACCGAGGAAATGAGCTCAAACTGAAGATTGGGACGTTTTATTTATAATAATAATAACAAAATATTATGCTTGATTCTCTTTATAATTTGCTAAAGCAATAAAACTCCTCTAAATGTAGCAACGTCTCTGCTTCTCTGTCTGAGCACAGGTGAGATAGCATTAATAGTGAGTGTGTAAGAGTGTTTGCTCACTAAACTCCATAATGTACAGAATCAAAATCTGAATAACAAATGTCTGCAAAAATAGCCGAGCAGTGAGTATAGCTGAGTTGGAGAGTATTTCCAGATCAGTTAGTTATGCCTCAGTTGTGTCATTCTGTTACAAATCAGAGTTTAGTTAATATTCCCTTTAGTGTATCAGTAACAGGTGGATGGGACAATGATTAAACTCCAAGCTGTACTAAACTGAGAATATTTGTTAATTGACTGCAGAGTGCAATTACAGTTTGGAGTCATGCTTCTCAACCATTTAGGTTTTAGCAGCACAGGACCCAAAAATCAGAGCTGTTCCTTGGGGTCCCCAAAACCATAGTGTGAGTTCATTTTTAGACGTGCTCACACTACAATCGTGGTACTAGGATCCTGCCAAGAGCACCAAAACAATCTGCTAGCCACCATTACCCCCTCCCACTGGCAATCTGCCTTTCTAGATGCCAATTTTGGGGGGTTTGGTGACACATTCTGGATGCACTGACATAATAGCCTTTAAAAGGTCTGAAATGGAACTGGAACATTTATTAAGATGCACATTAATCACCAACTGCCTCTGATACATTTATAACAATCGGGTGCACATACACAGTCCCCATCCACTCTAGAGCAGTGCTCCTCAACCCTCTCCTCAAGGCACATCTAACAGTCCAGGATTTATTGATTACCTGGGTGTGTCTAAGGTGTTTAGTAAAAGAAAATACCTTAGAGCAGGGGTTCCCAACCCATTCCTCAAGTACCCTCTAACAGTCCAGGATTTAGGGATTACCCTGTTGTGTTTTTAGAAAGGGATTTTTTTTTTTTACACAACAGGCTAATCCCTAAATCCTGGACTGTTAGGGGGTACTTGAGGAATGGGTTGGGAACCCCTGCCTTAGAGAGTAAGGTGCTTTTAGTTTTGTTTTCTAAACACCTTAGACACACCCGACTAATCCCTAAATCCTGGACTGTAAGGTGTGCCTTGAGGAGAGGGTTGAGGAGCACTGCAGTCACGTACACACATTTGAAGAAATCTGCTCCATTAGGCTGGTTTAGGATGCTGGAAATATGAAGTGTGTACACCAACATCTGCAGTGTTATGGTTAATCATTACTAGTCACCATGTTTCCCTAGGTGTTTGACATATAATGGCAGGGGAACAGGACGTGGCAAGTGAAGAGTGATTTAGCTCCATCCATATAAGTCACTAAAAGGTCCAGCACCCAGAGGTCAGTGACCCTTGGCTCCCTTCCGCCAACCTGAAAAAGATATATATTGTTGTCCTTGAAACAGAATTGGCATCTTATTTCCCATGAAAGGTCACTGAATGGGGAATTCAAGGTAAACATTTCTCTGGGCTGAGTCTGGGGAGGTTGTCCACCCTCTACAAAAAAAAAAAACCCTGCATTCTCTGTGATTGTAAATGGAGAGGGGGTAGGTAGGACCAGACTTACCCTCTCTGCTGTCCCAAGGCCAGTTTCCACAATGCACCCTGTGCCCATATGTATGTATATGAAAGGATGGCACTCCTCGGTCTTCATGTCAATTGTAATTGCTTTGTAATTAAACTATTTATTGCTAATGATCCGGTTTTATATTAACATACATTACAGTGTTATATTTCTTTTCAGTTATATATGAAAACCTTCACGTTTTTAATACAGAACTGAAACGTTGAAAAAAAAGTTAAGTTCTAATTAAAAACAAGACAGGGGATGGGATAATTACTAATGAAGTGTGGTTATGAATATGCATTTAGCTTGCAAACAAAGTAAAATACACACACTTTATCACTTATACACACTTGCAACCACATACTCTGTCTTTCTCATATATCTACGCCTTGCACTGTGCAGCAAGCACTGAGACCATGCAGGGAGTGCTTCAGTGGTCCTGATAGCTGGGTCGTCCAGTAATATGGAGTCTTATTGCCCCCCCACACCCCCATCAGGTTGCTTTATGCATTATTTTTTTATTTTTCACTTTTTTTACTGTGGAGACTGGCTAGCAATTGCTGGAAACTGTCCACATGGTTAACACTCACCGCACTGAGCTTTATTTATTTATTTTGCCACTGGCTGACAGGTGACTGAGGGAGGTAAGTAGGTTCTTTCCACCTAAAATCTTACTTGTGCTGATGACAGAGCTCCCCTGTAGTCTCTTTTACTGCCTAAAGCAGTTCCTTATTGGTCCAAAGTCTCTAATTCTGCTTAACTTGATTTATTTTGTCTTCTGCCGTTCTTTGGGACTTCTTCCTTTACGGATGTGAGGACCCATGGCTACGTATTTGTAGCGGATCACCAGAGTACCATCGCCACAGATGCCCTTTTCCAGTGTGAAGAAGCTCTATCCAACCGTTGAAGTGATTATTGCCAATGATATACGGCAGGTTGCTTCCACACTGTCATTCTCTGAAGTTCTGCCTGTGCATAACACTCAGAACGACAGGCGGATGCGTATTAGGGACTTTAACTTGTGGCTTGGTGAAGGGTGTCGGGAGCAAGGATTTGGATTTTAGCAGTTTAGCAGTAAAATAATTAGAATGTTTACAACTGCGCTGTAAGCGCACTATTAGACGCTTCTATTTGACTCTCAGATATGAAGAGCAGGCCCCAAAATGTGCTATTTAGCAGTTTAGCAGTAAAATAATTAGAATGTTTACAACTGCGCTGTAAGCGAACTATTAGACGCTTCTATTTAACTCTCAGATATGAAGAGCAGGCCCCAAAATTTATTATTTAGCAGTTTAGCAGCAAAACAATTAGAATGTTTACAACTGTGCTGTAAGCGCACTATTAGACGCTTCTATTTGACTCTCAGATATGAAGAGCAGGCCCCAAAATGTACTATTTAGCAGTTTAGCAGCAAAACTTTAGAATGTTTACAACTGCTTTGTAAGTGCAGTATTTGACGCTTCTACTTGACTCTCAGATATGAAGTGCACCCCACTAATGTACTATCCCACTAATGTACTATTTAGCACCAAAAAAATGACTTTTTAAAACTCCGATGTAACCGCAGTATTTGACGCTTCTATTTGTCTCTCAGATATGAAGGGCACCCCACTAATGTACTAGTTTGCAGAATTCTTTCCTAAGCTGTCCCTCACAGCGGCAGCATCCTCTCTCTACACTAATAAGACCTCATGTGCGTGCGGCGCTACGTGACTTCAGCTTATATATAGAGGCTGTGTCACATGCTGCACTGGCCAATCACAGCCATGCCACTAGTAGGCATGGCTGTGATGGCTTCTAAAGGCGCACGAGTCAAACGCTTGTTGATTGGCTGCCCTGCCTTTCAAAACACACCATTAAATCGCCGAACACCGAACTCCAACCCAAACATACAATGATATGTCCGTGTTCGGGTCAGGGGTCCAAAAAACGTAATGTTCGGTACGAACCTGAACTTTAAAGTCCGGGTTCGCTCAACTCTAATACTGACATACATACACACATACAGTATCTCCCAAAAGTGAGTACACCCCTAGGTTGAAATGTCCAAATTGGGCCCAAAGTGTCAATATTTTGGTGGCCACCATTATTTCCCAGCACTGCCTTAACCCGCATGGGCTTGGAGTTCACCAGAGCTTCACAGATAGCCACTGGAGTCCTCATCAACTCCTCCATGATGACATCATGAAGCTGGTGGATGTTAGAGACCTTGCCCTCCCCCACCTTCCATTTGAGGATACCCCACAGATGCTCAATAGGAGACATGTTTGGCCAGTCCATCACCTTTACCTTCAGCTTCTTTAGCATGGCAGTGGTCGTCTTGGAGGTGTGTTTGGGTCGTTATCATGTTGGAATGCTGCCCTGCAGCCCAGTCTCCGAAGAGATGGGGTCATACTCTGCTTCAGTATATTACAGCACATGTTGGCATGCATGGTTCCCTCAATAAACTGTAGCTCTCCAGTGCCAGCAGCACTCATGCAGGCCCAGACCATGACACTCCCACCACCATGCTTGACTGCAGGCAAGACACACGTGTCTTTGTACTCCTCGCCTGGTTGCCGCTACACACGCTTGACACCATCTGAACCAAATAAGTTTATCTTGGTCTCATCGGACCACAGGACATGGTTCAAGTAATCCATGTCCTTAGTCTGCTTGTCTTAAGCCAACTGTTTGCGAGCTTTCTTTGCATCATCTTTAGAAGAGGCTTTCTTCTGGGACGACAGCCATGCAGAACAAACTGATGCAGTGTGCGGCATATGCTCTGAGCACTGACAGGCTGTCCCCTCACCCCTTCAACCTCTGCAGCAATGCTGGCAGCACTCATACGTCTATTTCCCAAAGACAACCTCAGGATATAATGCTGAGCACGTGCACTCAACTTCTTTGGTCGACCATGGCGAAGAACCTGAGTGGAACCTGTCATGTAAAAACGATGTATGGTCTTGCCCACCATGATGCAGGTCAGTTTCAGGGTCTTGGCAATCTTCTTATAGCCTAGGCCATCTTTATGTAGAGCAACAATTCTTTTTTTCTGATCCTCCGAGTCCTTTGCCATGAGGTGCCATGTAGTACTTCCAGTCACTAGTATGAGAGAGTGTGAGAGTGATAACACCAAATTTAACACGCCTGCTCCCCATTCACACCTGAGACCTTGTAATGTGGTGGAATATCGGTAAAAATAAATTTAGTAGGCCGAGATTGCCACGTGGTATGTGCACGTGCATACACTGATGTATCGGTCGGTTGGTTACACGCAGGGGCGTATTAGCCGCGAGGCAAACAAGGCATTTGCCTTGGGCGGCATTTTCCAGGGGGCGGCAAAAAAAGCCGCCCCCCAAATGCCCAAGGCAAATTTCTTGTTAGCCTTGCGGCTAACAGACATGCCGGCGGGCTGCTGGGCGATCGGGCGGCACTGCCTGGCGGGCGGGTGGCCGGCCGGCGAGGGAGCACTTCCCCTGAGCTCTCTGCTCAGCTCCCTCGCCAGCCGCAGAGTGAGGCTGGGAGGCGGAGCCGGAATATGACGTCATATTCCGGCTCCCAGCCTCACTCTGAGGCGCGCGAGGGAGCTGAGCAGAGAGCTCAGGGGAAGTGCTCCCTCGCCGGCCAGCCGCCCGCCAAGCAGTGCCGCCCGATCGCCCAGCAGCCACTGGACCACCAGGGAGGAAGAGACACCCCCCTCCCCAGCATTCCCAAAGGTAAGGAGGCAGGGGGGGGGGGTGTTAAATAAAAAAAACAAAAATGTGTTAAAAATAAATTTAAAAAAAAAGTGTTACAAATAAATTAAAAAAAAACGTGTTAAAAAAAAAAAAAAAAAATGTGTTAAAAAAAAATGAAAACAAATGTGTTAAAAATAAATTTAAAAAAATGTGTTAATGTGGGTGGGTGAGTGTGTGTCTGTGTCTGTTAGTGTGTGTGTGTGTGTGTGTCTGTTTGTTAGTGTGTGTGTCTGCTAGTGAGTGAGTGTGTGTCTGTTAGTGAGTGTGTTTGTCTGTTAGCGAGTGTGTGTGTGTGTATTTAGAATGCGGGGCGGGGGGAAAGGTTGGCTGGGGGTGGCGCGAGGGGAAGGGGGGGGCGCCTGAGTTTTGTCCTGCCTAGGGCAGCACAAAACCAGGATACACCACTGGTTACACGTGGCAACGATACAATCAGTAGTGTACGGAGCATGTGCAGGAATACAGGATATAGAGAATTCCCCTCCTCCATTGTGCTGGGCAAGCCATGTGGTCAAATAGGAAGTTAGTCTTTATTCTGTTGATTGGCTAAGAGTACGTGTGGGTGAGCTGATTATGGGAGGAGCTATATACCTATATAAGGGACCTACACTGTATGATCAGGGCTCAGACTTTGCTGTATTTTGGTGACATTAGTCTCTCTGAGTAACGGTCGGTGGATTGAATAAAGATCTCTTCCTTCCTGAAGAAACCTGTGTCCATCTCTCTGTGCTCGGCTTCCGTCAGTTTCTCCGGTATCAGTAACACTAATTAGTCACATGACACTGGGGAGGGAAAAGGGCCAATTGGGCCCAATTTGGACATTTCCACTTAGGGGTGTACTCACTTTTGTTGCCAACCGTTTAGACATTAATGGCTGTGTGTTAAGTTATTTTGAGGGGACAGCAAATTTACACTGTTATACAGGCACATACTACTTTACATTGTAGCGGAGTGTCATTTCTTCAGTGTTGTCACTAGTGATGTCGCGAACATAAAATTTTCGGTTTGCGAACGTCGAACGCGAACTTCCTCAAACGTTCGCGAACCGGGCGAACCGCCATGGACTTCAATAGGCAGGCAAATTTTAAAACCCACAGGGACTCTTTCTGGCCACAATAGTGATGGAAAAGTTGTTTCAAGGGGACTAACACCTGGACTGTGGCATGCCGGAGGGGGATACATGGCAAAACTCCCATAGAAAATTACACAGTTGATGCAGAGTCTGGTTTTAATCCATAAAGGGCATAAATCACCTAACATTCCTAAATCACAATGGATATGGATTGACACCTTGACATATGGATTAACACCTGTCCTCAGAGACCCTGATACACACTGACACAGAGCAGAATAGGGACTGTTCCCCCTACATAGGGTCACTTGGCAGATTTGGATTGACACCTGTCCTCAGAGACCCTGATACACACTGACACAGAGCAGAATAGGGACTGTTCCACTTACATAGGGTCACTTGGCAGATATGGATTGACACCTGTCCTAAGGATCCCTGATACACGCTGACACAGAGCAGAATAGGGACTGTTCCCCTTACATAGGGTCACTTGGCAGATTTGGATTGACACCTGTCCTCAGAGACCCTGATACACACTGACACAGAGCAGAATAGGGACTGTTCCCCCTACATAGGGTCACTTGGCAGATTTGGATTGACACCTGTCCTCAGAGACCCTGATACACACTGACACAGAGCAGAATAGGGACTGTTCCCCCTACATAGGGTCACTTGGCAGATTTGGATTGACACCTGTCCTCAGGGACCTTGATACACACTGACACAGAACAGAATAGGGAATATTCAATAAATGCCACACATTGTTATACAGGGGAATATTCAGTAAATAAGGATAAAGGGAGGAACCTACTGTCCTCCCACCCGGTCCCCACCCCTGCGCGGTGGGTGGGGGCCATAATTCACAATGGGGGGACCTACTGTCCTCCCCCCCGCCCCCACCCGAGAGCGGTGGGTGGGGGCCATAAAAATAATGAGGGGGGGGACCTACTGTATGATGTTGTATCGATCAGGTAGTGTAAGGGTTACACCCGCTTCACAGTGACAGACCAAACTCTCCGTTTAACGAACCGCAATCAACCGCAAACAGTCCATTTCCACAACTGCAAACTCCCCATTTGCACAAGGTTGGATACCAAGCTAGCCATGTCCCGTTCCTTGTCCTCACTGATGTCATTGAAGGTCTCTTCCTCCACCCAGCCACGTACAACACCAAGGGTCCCCGAAAGGTGACAACAAGACCCCTGGGACGCCTGCTGTGTTTGGTCTTCCACCTCCTCAAAGCCACCTTCCTCCTCTGACTCCTCTTCTTCAGACTCCTCTCTCTGCATTGCCTCTCTCTGCGTTATTATAAGGTGTGTTAAGTAGTACTATTCTTATCAATTTAATCCCTGTTGCGTCCCCTATCAGGGGACGTGTATATGGCATCGATTTTAGGAACCGTGAGATGGAAAAAGATGTTTGGTCGGTCCTCCTAACTGGAGACTGTGTTTCTGTACGGGTGGCAGGGGGAGCCATTTATAAAGTACCCACTGCCAAGGTACATTTGAATTGTGGAGTGGGGCACGGAAACGTGGAGGTGGGGATGATGCAGGCAGGACCTACCCGCTGACGTTATTTTGGGCAACGACCTGGGGGAGCTGACTTCAGCTTTTGTTCCTCAAACCGCAGTACAAGAGGCGTATCCGGTTGTGACCCGGCAGCAGGCCCGCACCACAGCTCCGCATAACCACTCTGAGGCTCAGGTAAGCAATTTACCCCTCATGCCCAATGTCACGCCCTGGACATCCCCCTTAGAATTCGGTTCTGGAGTGGCCCTAGATCCCTCCCTGCAGATCTACAAAGATCGTATTAATAAAGACCAGACAGGATTAGAAGGGGAAAGGTACACCTGGGACAAGGGGCTGCTGTAACGGCACGCAGAAAAAATAGTGTCCGAATCCATTCCCTTACCCATAAAGCAATTGATAGTGCCGCGAAAATACAGACTGGAGTTATTACGCATCGCCCATGACATTCCCCGTCTGGGCACTTAAGGATCAGCCGTACTAAGCACAGGCTGACCCAGAACTTCTTCTGGCTAGGTATCTCACAGGACGTCAGGCGATACTGCCAGACCTGTGATACCTGCCAGAGGGTAGGGAAGAGGGGAGACTGATACAAAGCCCGGCTCCGTTCTCTCCCCATAATTGAGGAACCGTTCAGTAGGGTAGCGGTAGATATCATAGGACCCCTATCCAAGCCCAGCCCCTCCGGCAAGAAATATGTACTGACCATGGTGGACTATGCCACCAGGTACCCAGAAGCAATAGCTTTGACTAATGTGCACGCAGAGACGGTAGCGGATGCCCTGATGCAAATATTTTCCCGGGTGGGCTTTCCCAAGGAAATTATTTCGGATAGGGGCACCCAGTTTACCGCCGAAGTCGCACAACAACTCTGGAAGATATGTGGGGTTCAGCAAATACTGAACTCCGCTTATCACCCCCAGTCCAATGGGCTCTGTGAATGGTTTAATGGAACACTTAAAACAGATGATCCGTACGTTCATAGACACTCAGACTTGGAAAGGTTACTACCCCAATTGATGTTTGCCTATAGGGAAGTACCTCAGGAATCCACCGGGTTCTCTCCTTTCTAACTATTATTTGGGAGGAGAGTGAGGGGCCCCCTAGATTTAATTAGGGAAGACTGGGAGGGAGACTAGACTGTTAGCGGCACCCCCATCGTACCCTATGTGCTAGAGTTTAAGGACCGCCTGGAGATGCTGACCCAGAACGTACGCGACAACCTCCATGCGGCCCAACACAGGAAGCGCAGATGGTACAATAAGGGAGCCAGGGACCGCAGCTTTAAGGTGGGGCAAAATATGCTAATTTGGCGACCCGTCCACAAGGACAAGCTGCAGGCTTCCTGGCAGGGCCCATACAAGGTGGTAGAGCAGGATTTTTATACCACCTTTGTTATCGGTCCGTTCACAGGCACGGAAGGCAAGCGCATGCTCCTTGTGAACCTGCTCAAGCCATACCACGAGTTCACGGAAGAGGTAACAGCGATCTGTGCACCTGCCACTGAAGATTATGATAATTTGCCACTCCCAGATCTCCTAGACCAAGAGGGCCAGAGCGGAGACCTGGGAGAAGTACAGTTAGGAGAATGGTTAGACCCCAAGGAGCAAACCCAGGTCCAAAGACTAATCCAGGACAAGGTGGCCATGTTTCCCTACCTACCTGGGTACACTCCGTTAACCACTCACAAAGTTGAAACCCTAGACCAGACCCCCCTTCGCCAAACCGCCTATTGCATACCCGAAGCAGTTAAAGAAAATATGCGGAAAGAAATTGAGGAAATGCTGCAGTTCGGGGTGATAGAACACTCTGACAGCCCCTGGGCCTCCCCGTTAGTACTAGTACCGAAACGGGACGGCACGACCCGTTTCTGTGTGGACTACCGGAGGCTAAACGATAAAACAACCTCAGACGCCTACCCTATGCCATCGATAGATGAGATCGTAGACAAAATGGCCATAGGCCAGTACCTCACCACAATAGATCTGTGCAAGGGGTACTGGCAAATTCTATTAGCCGAGGATCCCACCCCCAAGTTGGCATTTGTCACCCCGTTTGGCCTGTATCAGTTTAAGGTCATGCCATTCGGGATGAAGAATGCCCCGGCTAACTTTCAGAGGATGGTAGATCGGCTACTGGATGGGTTTCAGGAGTATGCCTGCGCCTACTTGGATGATATAGCCATTTTTAGCTGCTCCTGGGCCGAACACCTGACCCACATAGGAGCCGGACTAGACCGGATTAGGGAGGCCGGACTGACCCTAAAGTGCCATATAGGAATGGCAGAAGTTCAATACTTAGGGCACAGAGTCGGGAGCCTGCTACAGAAACCAGAACCAGAGGCAGTCGCCAAGTGGCCAACCCCCCGCACTAAAACCCAGGTCCTCGCATTCCTGGGTACCGCAGGGTACTACAGGAAATTCGTAGCTAATTACAGCACCCTAGCGGATCTAACACGTAAAAACCTCCCCAAGATAGTAGTATGGGCCCCAGAGTGTGAACAGACCTTCCAACAGCTCAAGACGGCGCTCATTAAATCACCTGTACTTTCTGCTCCTGATCCAACTAAATGCTTTCTCGTCCATACAGATGCTTCTATGTTTGGATTGGGAGCAGTACTGAGCCAAGTCGGAGCAGATGGCGGCGAGCAACCCGGGGCTTATCTTACTCACAGATCACAACCCGTTGGTGTGGCTGAACAGGGTGTCAGGAGACAATGCCAGGCTGTTGCGCTGGAGTTTGGCACTACAGCCTTTTGACTTTACAATTCACTATCGCCCTGGGAAGCAAAATAGCAATGCTGACGGGTTATCCAGACAAACAGACCTTGAACAGTGATCTGTGAGTATTCCTCCAGACATCCCCAAGCCAATCCTGGCCTGCTTCAGGACATCCTGTAAGCCTGGGTACTTATGCACAAAGCGTTGTACGATCAGATTACACACATGTGCCATGCACGGCACATGTGTCAACTTGCCCAAATTCAATGCCGCCAAGAAATTTCTTCCGTTGTCACAAACCACTTTGCCGATCTCCAGTTGGTGCGGAGTCAGCCACTTTTCCACCTGTGCGTTCAGGGTGGACAGGAGTGCTGGTCCGGTGTGACTCTCTGCTTTCAGGCAAGTCAACTCCAAGATGGCATGACACTGCCGTATCAGGGATGTGGAATAGTACCTGGGGAGAAGGGGGGTGCCGTTGATGTGGAGCAAGACGCAGCAGCAGAAGAGGACTCAGCCGAGGAGGATATGGAAGAGGATGGAGTAGGAGGAGTAGAGGAGGTGGCAGCAGGCCTGCCTGCAAGTCGTGGCGGTGTCACCAACTTCTCTGCAGAGCCACACATTCCATGCTTGGCAGTCGTCAGCAGGTTTACCCAATGTGCAGTGTAGGTGATATACCTGCCCTGACCATGCTTTGCAGACCAGGTATCAGTGGTCAGATGGACCCTTGCCCCAACACTGTGTGCCAGGCATGCCATTACTTCCTTTTGCACAATTAAGTACAGGTTGTGGATTGCCTTTTGTGCAAATAAATTTTGTCCGGGTACCTTCCACTGCGGTGTCCCAATAGCTACAAATTTTTTGAACGCCTCAGACTCCACCAGCTTGTATGGTAAAAGCTGGCGGGCTAATAGTTCAGACAAGCCAGCTATCAGATGCCGGGCAAGGGGGTGACTTTCTGACGTTTGCAGACAACTAACTGCTATTCAATGTATAACAGTGAAAAAAGTTTTTGGGTTTTTAAATGCAATCTATTGTGACACCAGATAAGAGTGGCAATGTGCACTGGCAGAGGTTGGCAGAGTAGACGCTGTAGGCCTGACACACCCGCTTGAAGACAACTAACTGCTATTCAATCTATAACAGTGAAAAAAGGTTTTTGTTTTTTAAATGCAATCTATTGTGACACCAGATAAGAGTGGCAATGTGCACTGGCAGAGGTTGGCAGAGTAGACGCTGTAGGCCTGACACACCCGCTTGAAGACAACTAACTGCTATTCAATCTATAACAGTGAAAAAGGTTTTTGGGTTTTTAAATGCAATCTATTGTGACACCAGATAAGAGTGGCACTGTGCAGTGGCACACGTTGGCAGAGTACACGCTGTAGGCCTGACACCTGCTTGAAGACAAATAAGTGCTATTCAATCTATAACAGTGAAAAAAATATTTTGTTTTTAAATGCACGCTATTGTGACACCAGATATGAGTGGCAAAGTGCAGTGGCAGAGGTTGGCAGAGTACACGCTGTAGGCCTGACACACCCGCTTGAAGACAACTAACTGCTATTCAATCTATAACAGTGAAAAAAATATTTTGTTTTTTAAATGCACGCTATTGTGACACCAGATATGAGTGGCAAAGTGCAGTAGCAGAGGTTGGCAGAGTACACGCTGAAGGCCTGAAACACCCGCTTGAAGACAACTAACTGCTATCAATCTATAACAGTGAAAAAATATTTTGTTTTTAAATGCACGCTATTGTGACACCAGATATGAGTGGCAAAGTGCAGTGGCAGAGGTTGGCAGAGTACACGCTGAAGGCCTGACACCCGCTTGAAGGACACTGACTGCTATTAGATTACAATCAAAAACTTTTTTTGTTTTTAAATGCACGCTATTGTGACACCAGATATGAGTAGCAATGTACACTGGCAGAGGTTGGCAGAGTACACGCTGTATGCCTGACACCCGCTTGAAGGACACTGAATGCTATTAGATTACAGTCAAAAACTTTTTTTGTTTTTAAATGCACGCTATTATGACACCAGATATGAGTGGCAATGTGCACTGGCAGAGGTTGGCAGAGTACACGCTGTAGGCCTGACACCCGCTTGAAGACAACTAACTGCTATTCAATCTATAACAGTGAAAAAAATATTTTGGTTTTTAAATGCACGCTATTGTGACACCAGATATGAGTGGCAAAGTGCAGTGGCACAGGTTGGCAGAGTACACGCTTAAGGCCTGACACCCGCTTGAAGGACACTGACTACTATTAGATTACAGTCAAAAACTTTTTTTGTTTTTAAATGCACGCTATTGTCACACCAGATATGAGTTGCAAAGTGCAGTGGCAGAGGTTGGCAGAGTACACGCTGTAGGCCTGACACACAGACGCTTGCAGACAACTAACTGCTATTCAATCTATTACACTGAAAATTGTGACACCAGATATGAGTGGTGGCACTGGGCAAGTGGGCACAGTATCCACTGTGAGCCTGACACAAAAGCTGGCAGGCAGGCAACTGTAATTAGATTACACAGGAAAAAAAGCAGACTGATGTTCAAGCCCTAAAAAGGGCTTTTTGGGGTGCTGTCCTTACAGCAGAGATCAGATGAGTCCTTCAGGACTGTAGTGGACACTTACTACACTAGCCTAGCTATCCATTTCCCTATCAAATCAGCAGCAGCTACACTGTCCCTCCTCTCACTAAGAATGCAGCTTCAGAATGAATCTAAAATGGATGCTGTACAGGAGGTGGGAGGGTCTGGAAGGGAGGGTCTGCTGCTAATTGGCTGGAATGTGTCTGCTGATTGTGAGGCACAGGGTCAAAGTTTACTCAATGATGACGAATAGGGGGTGGATCGAACCGCGCATATGTTCGCCCGCCGCGGCAAACGCAAACACGCTATGTTCGCCAGCGAACCGTTCGGTACATCACTAGTTGTCACATGAAAATACATAATAAAATAATTAAAAAAATGTGAGGGGTGTACTCATTTTTGAGAGATACTGTAGATGGGGTCATAAGTGTCCTGAGTATCCTGGGTGTACCTTGCAGGGATTGTGGTAAGGCAGCATTTAACAATAAACACATACATTACACAAACCCTACATCTACAATGGGCACAGGGTGACTTAAAAATAGAAGTAGTCCAGGGTCCTACATAAAGTGTTTGTCTGAAACTCCTGGCGATGATGACTACATTATATATCTCCTCTCCCCCCCCCCCCCCCAAAAAAAAAAAAAAAATAGACTAACCAGGTACCAGAACTCCAATCGGTCCATGTCTGAGTTAGTCTGGCAACCTACCCCAAAATATCAAGCTAACCTGGTAGCTTCCTGTACTCCATTGTCTCGGTGGGGAGGGAGTACTACAATCTCAGCTCCAATACCAAAAGCTGCCGCTGGGGAGGGGGACCAACTGCCACCACTTCCGTTAACTCCAGCTACCATAGGGGAAGGATGTTGTCCTCCCCTCCCTGAAACTAAAACAGCCGCTGAGGAGGGAGGATGATACTCTAGTCTCCATTAATATTATTATTATTATTATATTATTATTATATTATTTATAGAGCGTCGTCAAATTCCGCAGCGCTTTACAATGGGTGGACGAACAGACATGTAGTTGTAACCAGACAAGTTGGGCACACAGGAACAGAGGGGTTGAGGGCCCTGCTCAATGAGCTTACATGCTAGAGGGAGTGGGGTAAAATGATACAAAAGGTAAGGATAGTATTAGACTAGTGACAGTTGCAGAAGAGGAATCAGTTGGGAGCTATTAAGAGTTTAATTGATATGCTTTTATGAAGAAGTGGGTTTTTAACGATTTTTTGAAGGAGTGGAGACTGGGTGAGCATCTAACGGAGGAGGGAAGCGAGTTCCACAGGAAAGGTGCAGCCCTCGAGAAGTCTTGAAGGCGAGCATCAGAGGTGGGAGTACAGACAGAAGATAGACGTAAGTCTTCAGCAGATCGTAAGGACCTAGATGGGACATACTTGTGTATAAGGGAGGATAGATAGGTGGGAGCAGCATTATGTAGAGATTTGAAAGCAAGAACCAGATTTTTAAATTGAGCTCTATATTTTATAGGAAGCCAATGTAGGGACTGACAGAAGGGTGAGGCCTGGGAGGTGCGGGCGGACAGGAAGATGAGCCTCGCCGCCGCATTCATTATGGACTGTAAAGGCGCAAGTTGGGAGCACGTAAAACCACTGAGAAGCGGATAACAGTAGTCAAGGCGAGAAAGGACAGTGGAATGGACCAACACCTTAGTCGCATCTGGAGTTAAGTAGGGGCGGATGCGCGCAATGTTTTTGAGATGGAAATGACAGGATTTGGCGATAGAGTGAACATGAGGCTTGAAGGAGAGGTCAGAGTCAAAGAGAACACCTAGGCAGCGAGCCTGCGTGGTGGAGCTGATGGTAGCACCATTGACTTGGAGGGAGACAGACACAGGAGTAACAACACTTGAGGGAGGAAAGACCAGAATTTCAGTTTTGGTCAAGTTGAGTTTAAGGAAGTGGGCAGCCATCCAGTTAGAAACAGCAGAGAGGCAGTCAGAGACACTAGTCAAGAGGAATGGGGAGAGATCAGGAGAGGACAGGTAGATTTTCATTTCATCTGCATAGAAATGATATTGGAAGCCAAATGAGCTAATGAGTTTACCAAGGGAGGCAGTATAGATGGAGAACAGTAGGGAACCAAGGACTGAACCTTGAGGGACACCAACAGAGATGAGTTGGGGAGAAGAAGCAGAGCCAGAGAAAGAGACACTGAAAGAGCGCTGGGAGAGGTAGGAGGAGCACCAGGAGAGAGCAATATCTTGTAGACCGATATTGCTGAGGATGAGAAGAAGCTGTTGATGATCAACAGTGTCAAAAGCCGCAGACAGGTCAAGGAGAATTAGGATAGAGTAGTGACCACGAGATTTTGCAGCGAGTAGATCATTGGATACTTTGGTCAGTGCCGTTTCCACAGAGTGCTTAGCGCGGAAACCAGACTGAAGCAGGTCTAGCAGAGAGTTTGATTCAAGGAAGTCTGTCAATTCTTTCAAGGATCTTGGATGCAAAAGGCAGTAGCGAGAGAGGACGATAGTTGGATTGGTAGTTAGGGTCAAGATTGTGCTTCTTTAGAATTGGGGTTACAGTTGCATGTTTGAAGGGTGATGGAAATATACCAGAGGAGAGAGTGAGATTGAGAATTTTAGTGAGAGGTGGATGTTACAAACTGCTATTTGTAACTGGCCCTTTAAATGTAAAATTGCCCTGCTTCCCTGGATTGTGGAGAAGCCTATTTGCCAGCCTCCTCCCTCATGACTATGGCCCCTGGAAGATTGTGCCCCTGAAAACGTGTTAACTTTTATTGGGTGTGTATGGCCCTTTAAGAACCGTCTGGGGGACATATTGTGACTTTGCTGAACAATGCCCCTTTAAGACTTATCCCCAGACCTGTAAAATAACTTGCCCCTGGCTCTCTCCCACTTGGTTCAGTAAATAGGGCTTACTGAACCAAGTACCACACAGGCGGACCACCCAGAAGTTAAAGTGTGCAGGCAATTTACCTCCCAGGCTGTGAGGTTACTGCAGGTTAATTGCACGTGGCGGTGGCCATCTTGGTTCATTCGAATGCGGTCAGCGGTGTATGCTAAAGATTCTGTGGAACTGAAATCGGCTACACATTTTACCGAACACCGCTGACCCTTACCTTCTCATACACTTCGTTTTTCAGCTCCAGAGACTAAGTCCGTTCGAAATGGGACTTAGCATGAAATTGACCGACCGCACAGCCCAAATCTATGGAACTGTTTTGGGCAGGAAATTGTGCTTGCGGTCGGTCATAAAGGGACCTCCAGCTAACTTTTGATCCACTGGAGGGATTTGCCTGATTTTTGGAAGTGTTTATGTTTGATGTATGCTGAGCCTGAATATGTAACTTTTATGGAAATTGAATGTATGGTTTTAAAGTTACAGTGTGTGTGTGAAAACTGTCTTTGTATTGTATGTAATAATTGGTTTAACTGTTTATCTGAGGGGAGGGGATGTGTGGGTTGCACCAGATGTGTGATTGGTAATTTTATGCCTCCCCCTGGGAGTGTCATGTTTGCATGTAACCTCAATAAAAGCCAGGCTGGGTGTTCCACCATCTGAGACCTCTTCTGACCCTCTAACTTGTAGCCTTGACTCATGTTTGTAGGGGACAGCTATAATCACTACAGGGATTGCTATGCTCTTCATACTCCCTTAGCTACTGAGCTCTTGTAAGAGTTCTTGTTCCTGATCCTGCTTCGCTCTACAGAAGGAAGAGGTTCGCCTATTACAACCTGGAGCCTGGTCGTAGGTCCAGGGCGCAGAGCAGACAGCGAGATACCAGCCCAGCAGCGGTGGTTCGTGGAGTCCGCAGTGCTTATGGTGGCTACGGTGCTGATGGTCCTTTGGTGAGCGCTAGGACCATCCTTTTCTACGGTCCAACTTCCAGCCAGCCTGGAGGCAACCGTAACAGTGGAGAAAGAGAAGAAGACAGAGTACGGATGAGATGCAAGGGAATTGGATCGAGGGAGCAGGTGGTGGGGCGGGAGGACTGGAGCAGAGCAGTAACCTCTTCCAATGTAGCGGGTGCGAATGAACATAGAACAGCAGAGGGAATGAAGTTAGGGGAAGTATTGCAAGGGGGAGGAGAAAGATGAGAGATCTCTTCTCTGATTGTAGAGATCTTGTCAGTGAAGTGAGTTGCAAAGTCTGAGGCAGTCAAGATAGTAGGTGGAGGAGGAACAGCAGGGCGAAGAAGAGAGTTAAATGTGTGAAATAGTCGTTTGGGTTCGCGGGAGAGTGTGGTTATGAGGGTATTGAAGTAATTAACTTTTGCAGAGGAAAGAGCCAAGCTGTATGAGCTCAGCATAAATTTATAGTGGAGAAAGTCAGATGCACAATGAGACTTTCTCCAACAGCATTCAGCAGTTCTGGAGCATTTTTGGAGGTATCGAGTGAGCTTGGTGTGCCAGGGTTGTTGTTGGGGGGGCCTGCGGCGTTTAAATGTACAAGGTGCCATGATGTCTAGTTGAGAGGAGAGGGTGGAATTGTAGAAGGAGGTTGCAGAACTAGGACAGGTGAGGTTTGAGATAGGTAAAAGCAAAGTTTGGAGATTAGTGGAGAAATGCTCTAGGTCAAGACATTGGAGGTTTCTGCGAGAGTGATGTTCAGATGGTGGTGTCAATTGGGTCTTAGGTATACCAATGTCAAAAGTCAGCAGATGGTGGTCAGATAGAGGAAAAGGAATATTGGAGAGATTAGAGACAGTACAGAAGTCCATGACAAACCAACTGCCGCTGAAGAGGGAGACCAGCTGTCTCCTCTTACAGTAACTTATTCTGCCGCTGGGGAGGGAGACCGACTATCTCCACACCCAGTTCCACCAACTGCCACTAGGGAGGGGGACAGACCATCTCCGCACCCGGCAACTCTAACTGCCACTGGGGAGGGAGGCCGGCTATCTCTACTCCCATTTGCTACCGCTGCAGGAGAAGGAGACTGACTTTCACCACTACGGGGTGTTTCAGCTGCTGCAGGGGAGGACAACACTCTCCTCTACCGACATAATACACTGCCGCTGGGGACAAATACCGACCATCTCCTCTCCCTGTAACACACACTGCCGCTGAGAGGGAGGACGATACTCTCCTTTCCCTGTAACACACACTGCCGCTGAGAGGGAGGACGATACTCTCCTCTCCCTGTAACACACACTGCCACTGAGAGGGAGTGTGAGGAACTGACTCTGCTGGGTTTCGAACGCTGGTTTACATGCTGCTAAACCTCTTCCTTACCACTACACCACCCTGCCTTTTGCAAATGTACCTGAGATCTGGTAACCTTGACTCTATAAGCATTGGTATCAGTGACAAGTCTCTTCAGCTGTGTCTGGTCATGTGTCTGGTTCTTGGCCTATAAAAGCCACTTCCTGTCTCTGTACCTTTGCCAGATTATTGTGGTTCCTGTACTCTCTAATCAAGCTTGTTCCTGTTTCTCCTACCTGTTGCTGATTTTGGACCGTTTTGACTTTGCTGCTTCTCCTTCCCACTGACCTCGGCTTGCCTCACTACGATTATCATCTCTCTGTTCCAGTCTCCCATCTCTGCTTAAGACCAGAAGGCCACTCAAGGCTCAGGGGCTCAACCACCTGAGTAACGAGTGGCTACCTCTGGCAGAAAACATTGCTGATCTGGCTACTGGACTCCAAAACTTTGTAACATCAATATCATTACAGAATAATCTGTCCCATTCATGGAGACCGTCGGATCAGATTCTGCATTGGCCCAGCAGGTTGCTTTTAATGCACAGACCATTCAAGTGCTGCAGGATCAGGTAGCTGAACTGCAAAATGAAGTTTGATCAATGCATGGTGAGCTTACCAGCTACAGGGCACATGATGTTGCGGCTGCTGCTGCTACTACTGTTACACCTGCACAAGATGCCCGCTTGCCTCTACCAGAAAAATTTGGAGGAGACCGCAAAAAATTTAGGGGTTTCCTAAATCAATGCCGTTTGCATCTTATGATGTTACCTAACCGTTTTCCATCTGAAAGAGAGAAGGTGGGATTTATTTTCTCCCTATTCAAAGATGAAGCCCTGGCTTGGGGCTCCCCTTTTCTGGAACAGGACAGTCCAGTCTTGGGAAATGTAAAAGACTTTCTTGAGGCCATGTGCCTAGTTTTTGATGACCCCAATCGCTGTGCTACAGCAGAAGCCACTCTCCTTCATTTACATCAAGGGAGGCGCTCTGTGGCTGAATATGCTGCTGAATTCAGACAGTGGGTTGCTGATACTACTTGGAACCAATCAGCCCAGAGGTTCCACTTCAGAAGGGGTCTCTCAGAAGCTATAAAAGATGAGTTAGCTCGTGTTGATCTTCCTGTTGAGTTTGATGCATTTGTGCGGTTGGCTATCCGTATTGATCGGAGACTTTCAGAAAGAAGATTGGAAAGACAGGGCTCTTTTAAACCAAGTGCTACTCCTACTTTCTATTCAAGAATTTCTACTCCGACCCCACAAACACCTACAGAATCTGAACCTGAGGCTATGCAGGTAGATCTAATAAGATAGTCATTATCCAATGAAGAAAAACAGTGGCGACGCACTCACAATTTATGCCTGTATTGTGGTAGTGCAGGGCATTATGCCATCAATTGCCCTAGCAAGTCTAAAAGAACAATAGCTATGACTGCTGAGGGTGCACAGATTCAACACCAATCCCAGATTTCAGACCAACTGGATTCTGTCACACAACCCTTGTTTTCTCTGGCTCAGGATGAAGAGGGTATGATGACTCAACATCCTCATTTGGTGGTGCCTATCACTTTGCAATATGGTGATAATAAAATTTCAACTACAGCTATGATAGATTCTGGAGCAGGCGGAAACTTTATGGATATCAAATTTGCAGCAGGAAATAAAATTCAGTCTATCCCTAAATCTTCACCTGTGTTAATGGAAACAGTAGACGGTTCTCCACTCACGTCAGGCCCGGTTACACATGAGACTGTGCCCTTAAAATTGATGCTGGAAGTGAATCACCATGAGTCTATATCTTTCCACCTAATTTCCTCAACACAGTTTCCAGTGATTTTGGGTATACCCTGGCTTGCTCTGCATAACCCACAGATTGATTGGAAGACTAGAACTTTGTCCTTTCCTTCAGAACACTGCTTAATAAATTGTCAACCCTCTAAGGCAACAACTGTTGCCACAACAATTAATGAAATGGTTGATACAAACTTAACTAAGCTTCCTCTACAATATTGGGATTTTGCAGATGTCTGTGATAAGAAGAATGCTGATCAGCTTCCACCTCACAGGCCTTATGATTGCCCCATAGAGCTGCTACCTGGAGCTGCTATCCCATTTGGCCGTATATACTCCCTTTCTGAGCCTGAATTGAAAGCACTTCGTGAATACATACAAGAAAATCTTGCCAAAGGCTTTATTCGACCATCTACTTCTCCAGCAGGAGCTCCTATATTCTTTGTAGAAAAGAAAGATGGCAGTCTACGGCCATGTGTCGATTACAGGGACATTAATAAAATCACTGTTAAAAAACGCTATTCCTTGCCTCTCATTCCTGAACTTCTGGAGAGACTTCGTTCAGCTAAAATATTTACGAAGCTTGATCTACGGGGGGCATATAATCTGGTTCGCATAAGACCAAATGATGAATGGAAAACAGCTTTCAGAACCAGGTACGGACATTACGAATATCTAGTAATGCCATTTGGACTTTGTAATGCCCCTGCAACTTTTCAGCATCTAATCAATGATGTACTACGGGATCTCCTGGATCAGTTTGTTGTGGCATATTTGGATGATATCCTGATATTTTCTGATAATCTGGAAAATCACAGAAAACAGGTCTGCATTGTTCTTGAGCGCCTTCGTACCCACCACCTATACATTAAACTGGAAAAATGTGAGTTTGAACAAACAGAAATTCAATTCCTGGGATATGTAATAACTCCTAAAGGTTTAAGTATGGACGCAAGTAAAATTAAAGCTGTGCTGGACTGGCCCATCCCCAAGAATGAAAAAGATATTCAGAGATTTGTGGGGTTTGCCAATTTTTACAGGCGTTTCATTAAGAATTTCTCTGCCGTTATTACACCGATCACTGAACTTACACGTAAAGGGACTTCTTTTCAGTGGTCCAATAAGGCTGACACTGCATTTTCCAGATTAAAGACTCTGTTTACATCTGCCCCTATCCTGGTACATCCTCAGCCAGAATTGCCATTTACTGTAGAGGTAGATGCTTCTGATTCAGCTGTTGGGGCTATACTGTCTCAAAGGACTGGACCTAAGATGTTGTTACATCCATGTGCCTTCTATTCCCGCCAGATGTTACCAGCAGAAAGAAATTATGACATAGGGAATAAAGAACTTTTGGCTATAAAAGCTGCCTTTGCCGAATGGAGACATCTCTTGGAGGGAGCCACCCATCCAATTACTGTCCTCACAGATCACAAAAATCTGGAATGTATTCAATCAGCTAAGAGACTGTCAGCCAGACAAGCACGGTGGTCCCTATTTTTCTCAAGGTTTAATTTTTTGATTTCATACCGCCCTGGTTCCAGAAATGGCAAGGCAGATGCCTTGTCTAGGATAGCTGACCCCCTCCATACTACAGTAACCAAAGCCACCATCTTGCCTGAGAGTAGATTTTTAGGAGTTACCTTTCCTTCTGATCTAATGTCTCGCATTAAAAAGGGCTACGCTGATGATCCAGTTTTTCGTGATCCTCCTCGTGATCTTCATATGACCATGCTTAATGGGTTTTGGATTTTTCAACAACGTCTGTTTGTTCCAGAATCAGTGCGACTGGACGTTTTACGTCTCTACCATGACTCAAAACCAGCAGGTCATCCAGGAATCCGAAAGACACAAGAACTACTTACCCGATCCTTTTGGTGGCCTAAATATTATGAGGATGTTAAGAAGTATGTGTCCTCTTGTGATGTATGTGCCAGACATAAGACTCCTCGCTCATCCCCTGTTGGCATGCTTCAGCCTCTTCCTATTCCTCATCGTCCCTGGGGATCTATTTCCATGGACTTTATTGTGGAACTACCTCCCTCTAAGGAACACACTACCATTCTTGTTGTTGTGGACCGGTTAACTAAGATGAGTCATTTCATACCAGCTCGTGGTCTCCCTTCAGCTAAACAGACTGCTGACCTAGTTATTCGGGAAATATTTCGCTTGCATGGAGTGCCTGATGAAGTAATTTCTGACAGGGGAGTGCAATTTACATCTCATTTTTGGAAATATTTTTGTTCTATTCTAGGTATTAATGTAAATCTGTCGTCAGCTTTTCATCCACAAAGTAATGGACAGACTGAGCGAACCAACCAGACGTTAGAACAATATTTGCGGTGCTATATTAGTTACCTGCAGGATGACTGGCTGGATTTTCTACCCACGGCGGAATTTGCCTATAACAATGCCCAACACTGCTCCACTTCTCTGAGCCCATTTTTTGCTAATTATGGTTACCATCCAACCTTTCTAGTGAGTCTCCCAATTACTACTTCCATTCCTGCAGTCACTGACCGGCTAACCGCCTTACGAGATTCCCAAGAACTGTTGAAGAAGACTCTTTCGGAGGCTCAGGAATGTTACAAAAGAGCTGCTGATAGGCATAGAAAGGAGGCCCCAGTTTATCATGTTGGTGACAAGGTTTGGCTGTCAACAAAGAATCTTAAACTTAGGATTCCTTCTCATAAATTGGGTCAAAACTTCATGGGACCTTTTGAGATCATAGCTCAGATCAATGCTGTCACCTTCCGTCTGCAACTTCCAGATTCCATGAAAATACATCCAGTGTTTCACGTTGCACTGCTTAAACCTTTTCATGAAAATACTTTCCCTGGTCGAGCCCTGCCTGCCCCACCACCAGTCCTCGTGGATGGTGAAGATGAATACGAGGTGGAAAAAATTCTTGACTCCAGGATATTCCGCAACAAGCTTCAATATTTGGTTCTTTGGAAAGGCTATGGTGAAGAGGATAGATCATGGGAACCAGTGGACAATATTCATGCTCCTGATCTTCTTCAGTCTTTCCATGCACAGTACCCTGCTAAACCAGGAAATAGGGCAAACCAGGAAATAGGGCATCCTCTTCCTTACCACTACACCACTCTGCCTTTTGCAAATGTACCTGAGATCTGGTAACCTTGACTCTATAAGCATTGGTATCAGTGACAAGTCTCTTCAGCTGTGTCTGGTCATGTGTCTGGTTCTTGGCCTATAAAAGCCACTTCCTGTCTCTGTACCTTTGCCAGATTATTGTGGTTCCTGTACTCTCTAATCAAACTTGTTCCTGTTTCTCCTACCTGTTGCTGATTTTGGACCGTTTTGACTTTGCTGCTTCTCATTCCCACTGACCTCGGCTTGCCTCACTACGATTATCATCTCTCTGTTCCAGTCTCCCATCTCTGCTTAAGACCAGAAGGCCACTCAAGGCTCAGGGGCTCAACCGCCTGGGTAACGAGTGGCTACCTCTGGCAGAAAACATTGCTGATCTGGCTACTGGACTCCAAAACTTTGTAACATCAATATCATTACAGGAAGGATGATACTCTCCTCTCCCTGTAATGCACACTGCCGCTTGGGAGGGAGTAGATAATCTCCTCTCCCTGTAAAACACACTGCCACTGAGAGGGAGTAGATACTCTCCTCTCCCTGTAACACACACTGCCGCTGAGAGGGAGGACGATACTCTCCTCTCCCTGTAACACACACTGCCGCTGGGAGGGAGGACGGAACTCTCCTCTCCCTGTAATGCACACTGCCGCTGGGGAGGGAGTAGATACTCTCCTCTCCCTGTAAAACACACTGCCACTGAGAGGGAGTAAATACTCTCCTCTCCCTGTAACACACACTGCCGCTGAGAGGGAGGACGATACTCTCCTCTCCCTGTAACACACACTGCCGCTGGGGAGGGAGGACGAAACTTAGATATAGGAGTAGTCCAGGGCCCTACATAAAGTGTTCATCTGAAACTCCTAGTGATGGCGACTACCATCACAATACTGTTAAATATCAGCCTGCATCATGGGTTTTTCTTTTTCTTTAAATGGTGTGGCCATTTATACTGTTCTGTGGAAGAAAGTTTGACCTCGTTATATATTGAAATATTTAGTTAAAGAGAGAGAGATATCCAACTCAATATTCAAGTATTGGGTGTGACTATCCCCCCTTTCTCCCCAGTGCTCCCCAATATTATCGTTTTCTTGGGTCCTATGTAGGATATAACTAATTTACCCAACAAGAGAATGTTCAGGATCGACTAATCCTTTTTCATGTTGTCAAATTCTTTTATTTTTTAATTTCACGGTTTTCCTGTTTATGTTTTTTCCCTTGTGTTAAAGTCCAGCCTTCCAGATGTTGCTAAACTACAAGTTCCATGATTCTATGAATGAAATAGATAGGCTGTGAATCATGGGAGTTGTAGTTCAGCAGCATCTGGAGGGCCGGAGTTTGGGGAAGCCTGGTTTAGACCTTAGAATACACCTCTGATTAGAGTCTGCATGCTTTTCATCCTTAGTTACTTTATGATGGTAATGGGTGATTAATAAAGTCATAAAAAGCATTGTTGGATGGAATCTAGTAATTCTTAAGAAATAATAAAAAAAGGTGATTTTAAAGAGATCTTCCGTGGAATATCATTAGACAATGTTGACTGTGCTAAATAGTAATTTACATTGCTGAGGTTTCCTCCTTACTGTTACTTTATGGTGGTAATGGGTGATGAATAAAGTTATAAACAGTATTGCTTGATGGAATCTAGTAATTCTTAAGAAATAATAAAAATACATTTAATTATACATTATATGTCTAGAATAGCACATAAGAAATGATGATACAATAAAGCAGTTCATTAATGTTCACTTTTACATCAAGTAGAAGGTGCCTTGTCTCTTTCTGTGTTGTAACTATCTACGATCTGCTATAGTGCCATCGCTCAAAGGTGAATCGCTAGCAGTTTTTAGTTAGATAGAATATCCTGTAATACCCGGAGCAACTCTAAAATGTATCACCAGGAGAGCTAGTGGAAGTTCCGAATGGTTATGCCTCAGTAACAAAGACGCCAAAACCGCATAGCTTACAACTGGATTGCCAGCTAGGAGAGACACTGTGTTAGCTAGCGGGAAAAGTACAGGCTAATGCAAAAAACACCATGGGTGATAGTAGTCCTGAATTGGTCCACTTTTAGCGCCAGAGACGCCAGGGCCATATTGTCACAGGTGGATCTAGTATTCCATCCACCTCCACTCATTAGTAGTGAGTATTGTATTGAATTAGATTAGTAAAGGGCTCATGACCTAGTGTTTCCCCGGCCCCCATCCACGGGTGATGATTTGTGGCCCTAACATTAAAAATAAGAGGGGAGGACCTAGCCACCACCGTAATGCTCACCCATGGATGATGGGTAGTATCCCTAATTATAACATGGAGGGTGGATTTGCCAATGTCCACCACCTTCAAACAAAAGTATGCCCGCCCATGCTTTGAGATAGCTTACATAGTGTGGGAAAGCCCATATCAGGGCTCAGTCTGTGGCAAGCCCTCCATGGGTGTAGATGGATTCTCCTTCCATTACTATTAGAATTAGAACCCCAAACTGTCACTAATAGTCGAGGGCTGTGGGGGAATCTATGTTCTCACGTTTTACTATTATAATTAAGGTCCCTAACAGCAGCTCATAGATAAAGGCAGGGGGTATGTGCAGTGATACCTGTTGTAACTGTTACGTGCACTACCTGAATAGAAGATGCAGTCTTTCACTGAGCTGAGTGAGGCCTGAAAGACAGAGAATGGGAGTGAACAGTTATATGGAGGTGTCATCCAGTTAACTAACCCATCAATGTTCTAGCAACCTACTTTTTCCCCATTCATTTAATACATTCTATCCTTACCTCTTGTCACTATACCCCTCTTGTTTGAGCAGGAACCCCCTCTGTTCCTGTGTGTCCAACTCGTCTCGTTGCAATGTCTGTTAGCCCACCTATTGTATGGCACTAAAGAATTTGTTAGCGCTTTAAAATTAATCATAATGATAATAAAAACACTAATGTATTTGTTTAATGGTTCTATTGTGTTTTAGATCCATCAAGCAGATTTATTTACATTGGTGTGGTGGCGGGGGTTTTGGTGCTTGTTTTCGGTAAGTGTTCATCTGTTTTATATAAATAAAGCAGTAAGGGATAAGATACTATTTATAGTTCTCTTACAATACAATTATAATACAAGACACTGACCTGGTTTTCATATATCACATCACTTTCTTTCAATGATTGTACATTTGTTTCAATATCACGTTTGTTTGTTTGTTTGTTTGTGTAACTAAAGATTTAATGTTATCTTTGTTTTGTATTTAAATTTCGATTTTTATTTAACGCTTTTCTTCCAAGTTTGCTGCTGATGTGAGTTTTTTCTGAATATTTTTTTGATTATAATAAGAGCTATTAAGCAGGAAGGTTACCTTTTATTATGGAGCCGGATGCCAGCTTACCTGAAGGGGTTAAAGTATTCATTATTCTTCAAGCCAGTGTCAGATAGCTCTGCATCTGCTCAATGTTGGTGCTTTAACCAAATTGTCACCATAAAATGTAAATTTCACATTCGCAATTATAATACAAAATAATTTTATTTATAGTTATCTGAAGTTGAGAAGACACCATTTAGTGAAGCCATCAGGCTTTTATTTTCGCTACTCCCGAGTGCTATACTGCTGTTAACAGGGTAATCCGATTACCGTATATACTCGAGTATAAGCCGACCCGAATATAAGCCGAGGCCCCTAATTTTACCCCAAAAAACTGGGAAAACTTATTGACTCGAGTATAAGACTAGGGTGGGAAATGCAGAAGCTACTGGTAAATTTCTAAATAAAATTAGATCCTAAAAAAATTATATTAATTGAATATTTATTTACAGTGTGTGTATATAATGAATGCAGTGTGTGCGTATGAATGCAGTGTGTGTGTATGAGTGCAGTGTGTGTATGAGTGCAGTGTGAGTGCAGTGTGTGCGCGTATGAGTGCAGTGTGTGTGCGTATATAATAATTGAATATTTATTTCCAGTGTGTGTATATAATGAGTGCAGTGTGTATGAGTGCAGTGGATGTATGTATGAGTGCAGTGCGTGTATGTATGAGTGCAGTGTGTGTGTGTATGAGTGCAGTGTGTGTGTGTATGAGTGCAGTGTCTGTGTGTGTGATGCAGTGTGTGTTTGTGTATGTGTTGGTGGGGGTGGGCATTTTGATATATTATTAATTTTTTTATTAATTATTATTTTATTTTTTAATATTATATTTTTTTATTATTATTATTTAATATTTAACTGAATTATTTTTTTTATATTTTTTTATTATTTTTTTTTTCGTCCCCCCTCCCTGCTTGATACATAGCAGGGAGGGGGGCTCCTTCCCTGGTGGTCCAGCATTGGTAGTTCAGTGGGGGGGGAGAGGGGGGCTGGCAGAGCTGTACTTACCTGTCCTGCAGCTCCTGTCAGCTCTCTCCTCCTCCGCGCCGTCCGTGCAGCTCCCTCTGTCAGCTCCCAGTGTAAGTCTCGCGAGAGCCGTGGCTCTCGCGAGATTTACACTGGGAGCTGACCGAGGTGCTGAACGGACGGCGCGGAGGAGGAGAGAGCTGACAGGAGCTGCAGGACAGGTAAGTAAGATCTCTGCAGCCCCCACAGCCCCATTGTCTGTATTAAGGCAATGCAAATTCACCATATTATGGTAGTTTTAACCATTACTTTCCTTTATTGTTACTTTACACGGTGTGGGGGGAGGGTGCTTTCTAACTCCAGCTGACATTATTGTTTATTGTGTTTTACTGTAGTTTTATGCTTTCTTATTGCTGCCTCAGTAATCGGGCTTTAAACGCTAATTGTCACAGTAATGTGGGACTTTCTGTACACAGGTTTCATTGCTTATCACAGTTGCCGATCTGAAGACCCAGTGTCAGAGGATGGACCAGAGCAGCAGTTCCTATAAGAAAACCATGTCTGAAATTGTGGTGTCAGATGCCAAGATAACTTAGAATTAGCACAAATGCATTCATATTTTGCACATAAAAATCATCCCAGGAAGCTGTGTTTATTTACAGGGGTATTTACGAAGGTGAGAATTGTAAGTGAATTTCACATCTAAGGTCAAAATACTCTAACTGGATAAAAAGTGCTTCCATTCAACTAGACTGGTCTTAAATTTGAAATTCACGTTTAATTCTTGTTTTTAGTAAATTCCCCTGGGTGAGTACCTTTCTTTCTGTCTTTGTATTATTTAGATCCAACCTTGCAGTTCATAGATACTCAGGGCGACCAGCCTTTATGAATGAAACATTGGCTGCATGATCTTGACTTAAGTGCAATTACTGTATATCAAATATATTTATATATATCGCAAAAAAAGGGAAGTTCTATTCGTAAAATCAAGCACAAACGTACTGCTTCCCTTCATCATACATCTGCATTTTTATAGGGTTTGGACTCCATGGCTGGAGGGATCTAGCCATCATTGTCTTCGCATTATCTGTAGCCGTCCAGCCCACCGCTTTCTCTACTCTGCTTTTCTTCTTATTCCCATTCTATCTTCGTTTTCTTGCTCCTCTGTGATGCTTTTCCTGCTCCCTGAAGGAGGGTTGTATGGCCCATGCAGAGCCTTTTAGATTAATTGCAAACTAACTCTACAAAAAGACCAATGAGTACTGCACGCCCGTTAAAAGTACTTTGGAGGGTGGTCCGCCATCCACCAGGAATAGTATGAAAGTAAAAGTCCACAGACGTCACAATGTAGAGTGAAGGTGGAGCTATTCTACTGAAGATCAAAGGGAAAAAGAGAGACAGCGTTTGGGCCCTTAGGCCTTAATCACGTAGGATTATCACAATCAAATAACACACATAAATATCCTGGTGAGAACAGGAAACACTCCCCCTCCAAAACATAATTAACCTGGTGACATCACTACTTGGGGACCAATGGATAATAACTAAACGGTGATTTTAAAATAAAAATGGCAACAACAGAAATCAAATGGCAAAGTTTTTTTCTTTTGGCAGGCTTTGCAAACGCTACTCCTAGGCAATTTCGTTATTATTCTGTACTCCGTTTATTCTTTTGGCCGATATATTGATTCTTGTTTTTATTTCTTCTTATCAGTTTTTTCTGTGGCCATTATGTAGTTTCTATTAATGTCATGGGATCTCTGTTCTTTGATCTTCAGTAAAATACCCCTACCTTCACCCTGCATTGTGACTCTTGTGGACTTCTATTATGCCAACTGTTTTTACATTATAGAGAAAAAAAAACTACAGGTGGCAAGGAGAACACTTGCCTTGTAGTTAGAGGGTGGGTTGACTATGAATATAACAAAAAGAGGTCTCTAATATCGTTATTTATATGGTGTCTAGGGTCTATTTCCATCGATTTTTAGTATCCCTAGAAATCACCCCTAAGTATCCAGTCCTATTTCATTTTAGCACTTCACTGGAGGTAGTTCACTCACTATTTATTCTGTTTTGTATGTGTTTTTTCTAATAAAGGTAATTACTATATTGTGTTTTAATCTGAGGTAACATATTGAAATGCTGGCAAGATTATTAACATTTGAGAGAGTAGATAACACATTGTAGCGGAGATCCCAGGACCCCGGCTGGGTACCTCTGCCAAGGACCACTTCCTAGCTGGAACAGGGGAAAACCTCAGCGCTTCTGCCACAGTCACGGTGGCCTCTCCGTCCTGGAGCAGTGTGTGGGACTAGCTCTATTCCCTCTCAGGGACTGGATGACACACAGTCCTATGAGCTCTAGTTCTTACAAGGACTTTCCCCACCGAATCCTCCATGAGCTAGAACAAGGTGATGAGCAGTGATTAGCCCCTTCCCCTCCCAGTAACTAGACAACACATGGTTCTGGGAGTACAACTGATCTTAATGAGCCAAACTCAGCCTTTTATGCACAGACCCCAGCAGGGGGTCTCCATTGTATTCAACACAAGCCCCTCCCAGGAATCTCTGGGTCTGGAAGATAATTTCATTAAAGACCGATAAGCTAATTATCTCCCAGGAACAGAGAGCCAAAACACAAATATATAAAAAAAAAAAAAAGTACCCAAAAAACAGGCACAGACTGGGAAAAAAATTCAGCCCGGACATTTTTTAATCACAGTGGCCCAGACAGAGGAGATGGGCCAGAGAGAGGTGGTGTTTTGTCATCACCAATGATAAACACGCCCCCTCTCAAAGTGAGCATGTTGGTTCAATGCTATTCAAGGGCAGCCCATGTGCAGAGCTCTGCTCAAGAGCTCTAGCATGAGAAAAAGGCCCTGTATGTGTTCTGTCTCTTGTGTCTCCATAAGTGGAATACCAGAGGACAAAATGATAAGGAAAGTGTATTGTTCAAGTGTTTGGAGGCTGCTTGTGGGATTGCGTGTGTGTAGAGTGAGCTAATTGTGGTGTGGTGTTTTGTGTAAATTGGTCGGTTTCAGTTGTGATGTGTTTGTGGTGTAATGTGTGTGGCTAGGGACTGTGAACTGAGGAGTGCACCGTGTGTGTGAGGAGTGCACTGTGTGTGTGTGCTAGGGGTGCACGGTGTGTGTGTGATGCACTGTGTGTGAGGGATGTACTGTGTGTGAAGTGTGCATTGTGTGTCTATAGGGGATCTTTTGTATGTGTAGAGGATCCAGAGTGTGTATAGGGGATCTAGTGTGTGTGTAGAGGATCCAGAGTGTGCATAGAGGATCTAGAGTGTTTACAAGGAATGTGGAGTATGTAAGTGGTGTAGAATGTACAAGGCATAATGTGTGTGTGTGTGAGGGGTGCAGTGTTTGTGTGTTTTTTTTTTTTTTTTTAAATAGTCTTTATTAAAAGGTTTTCCCTTTTTTTTTCAAAAAAAGACAAAACAATACAACAATTACATACAAATAGTAGAAAACGTTACTTCACTTTGAAAAATACATCCATAAAAATTTTCTTTATACGCTTCACTTAACAAAAGACAAACAATACTTTGACTTACATATCTACATGGACAAGACAATGCAGCAAAAAAAGAAGGGAGGAAAAAAATCGAGTTAGAATGTATATCTTATATCTTATGTTGTCCAAAGTGTGGACAATCAGACACGGTTTCTCTTTAAGTTTGTATAGGGGTTAATTTTTAACAAACCTTATATTTATTAAAATGCTACCAAGGAGCTTGTCCATGCTCTAGTAATTTCCCGCATGGATTACTGTAACCCTCTCCTGATTGGTCTCCCCAAAAGCCGTACTGCCCCGCTACAGTCTGTAATGAATGCTGCAGCTAGACTGATTTTCCTATCCAGTCGGTCCTCTCACACCTCGCCCCTCTGCCAGTCCTTACATTGGCTCCCTGTATCCTATAGGAGTCAATTCAAAGTGCTAACCCATACATTTAAAGCACTGAACAATTCCAGCCCCTCTTATATCTCTTCACTGATCCAGAGGTATGCCCCTCCTCGTACCCTCCGCTCTGCCCGCGACCACCTCCTGACCGCTGCTCGCACCCGTACGGCCAACTCACGCTTGCAGGACTTCTCACGGGCGGCTCCTCTCCTATGGAATAACTTGCCTACTGCCATCAGACTCTCCCCTAGTCTTCAATCATTTAAGAAGGGCCTTAAATCCCATCTCTTCAGGAAAGCGTATGGCCTCCCAGAGTAATCTCTCCCTTACATACCTGTCTCTTGCTCTCCTATGGGATAGTGCTTTGCTCTCTCCTCCAGCTCTGCTCACTCCTACTTGATATTTCCTATCCTAATGTTTCTAATACCCCACCTCCTATAGACTGTAAGCTCATTTGAGCAGGGTCCTCTTCAACCTATTATTCCTGTAAGTTTTCTTGTAATTGTCTTATTTATTGTTACATCCCCCCCCTCTCAAAATATTGTAAAGCGCTACAGAATCTGTTGGCGCTATATAAATGGCAATAATAATAATAATAATAATAATAATAATTAAAAACTCTATTTATTGATCCTCTCCCAGCATTTTATCCAAACAGTTGTTTTTGTACTTAATTTTTGTTTGCTCAACAACAGTTCCATTTTTATTTGAAACTTGACCTGGGCTCTAACTTGATCCCAAGGAACGTCCCTGCCATTCTTCCATCCTCTCGCAATCACAATTTTTACTGCTAGAAAAAGGTGAATGAGAATAATATTCGAATCGAACGCCATTACCGTCCAATTTAGATGGAGCAGGACGACCTCTGGAGAGAGCCTCAGCTCAAGATTCAGATCTACAGACACAAACCTTTGAATATTACACCACAAATTATTCAATTTACTACACTCCCACCAAATATGCTTAAAAGTACCTGTATCTATACCACATCTCCAACATAGATGGTTTGTTGTGGGATACATTTTATTCAATTTATCTGGTACTAGGTACCATCTATTTAGAACCTTAAAATAGGTTTCTAATAAATTTAACGAGTGTATATGCTTTGAAGCTCCTATCAGTGAAGAACCCCAATACTTAATATTAATATCTATGTTTAATTCTTCTTTCCAGGCGGCTATAGCTGTTGGTGTTTTTTCTTTATTACACATTTTGCTTAATACCAGAGCTTTTGAGAGTGGATTATTTATCTTGCCTGTATTGAAAAGTATATTTATCGCATTGTTCAAACTAGATTTTGATACTATTAAATGTGACGTCAAAAAACTTTTAAGTCTTAAAAAATTAAACAGCTCTTTTGGTGGTAGGTTGTGTTCCTGTGTTAATTGAAGAGGTTTTAATGCAAATAGTTGGGACAGTCGCAGAATTCCTGCTTGTTTCCAATTTTTAAGGTTTATATCTGCAACTTGATGTTCAACAAAATCCAATTTTAAATAGCTTGGGATTTTATTTTCCATTTTTAGAGTTTTTTTTATTTTAAACCAGCTGTTCATTAAATGTGTTAAAATTATGTTGGAATCATCTTTTTTTTGAGGGGATTTAGTAGTGTTCCAAATTAAACAATCCAAACTAGGAACTCCTCCTGCAATAAGTTCTGTTTTATACCATCCTTCGTTTTTATTCTCCTCTAATTGCATCCTATATATATGTAAAATTACAGCTGCTCTGTAATTATTTGATATTAAAGGATAAGCTAATCCTCCTCTACTTAATTTTTGTGTTAATGCTAACTGGCTCAATCTTGTTTTTTTTCCTTTCCAGATATATTGGGTGAAACCTTTCTGTATTAATTCCAACCAATGGTTAGAGATATATAGTGGCAGCATTTGAAACATATAGTTCCATTTTGGAAAAACATATGAATTAACCACGTTTATCCTTCCCCAAAGAGATATTTCTACGTTTCTTCGGTTTTTAACCATTTGTTAAGGTTTTGTAATAGATCTAAAAAATTTATCTCCATTATTTTGTTTACATCTCTAGTCAATTTGACTCCCAGATAATCCATGCTATTGTCAACCCATTAAAAATTATATCTATCTTTAATCTTATTTTTGATTTGCTTATCCAAATTAATATCCCAAATCATAGATTTGTTTATATTTAATTTATAGTTGGATATTTTGCTATAACTGTCGATTTCTGACATTAGAAAATCTAATGAGATATCAGGATTAGTTATGGTAATTAAGATATCGTCGGCATATAAACTTAGTTTCTGTTCTGCATCTACTGTTTTATAGTCATTGATCTTTTTATTGTTTCTGATTTTCTCAACTAATGGTTCAATAGAGAGCAAATGCAGTAATGGTGAAAGTGGACACCCCTGTCGTGTGCCATTTTTCAGTTGGAACCATGGAGCAATAATATTTGGTCCTTTAGTACGTGCTAATGGATTTGCATAAAGGGCCATAATGGCTTTATTAATCCAACCATCAAGGCCATAATGCGACAGTACAGCATCTAAGTAGGTCCAGTTGACTCTGTCGAAAGCTTTTTCAGCATCAATCGACAGAGCCAAAACTGGAACCTTGTTTCTTTTAGCATTGTCCAAGATGTTGATAATTTTCCTGATACTAGTATATGAGTTTCTACCTGGGACATATCCTATTTGATCTTGATGTATAATCAATGGTAAGAGTTTTTTAACTCTAGCGGCCAACACTGAGGCATACAATTTGGTGTCAACATCTATCAAGGATATTGGACGATAGTTCTTAACATCAGTATTGTTTTTATTTTGTTTTAGAATTGGTAAGATGTTAGCTTTTAACATCTCTGTTGGAAGAAATCCTCTTTTAGCTGCACTATTAAAAGTATTAGTCATGTAGGGGCAAATTAGTTCTTTGAATGTTTTATAAAATAGATTGCTAAATCCATCTGGGCCTGGGGTTTTAGACCCTTCCAAATTATTTATAGCCTTCATTATTTCATCCATAGTTATATCTTTATTTATTTCTACACTTTGTAATTCTGTTAACTGAAACTTATTTATTTTTTCTAAATATTTTTTTATGTCTTCAGCTGTCGTAGTTTGAGGTATATTATATAGCTTACTGTAGAAATCATTAAATTGTTGTCCTATATCTTTGGGAGTTACTGCAGTTATTCCATTATTTGTTAGTTTTTCTACCTTATTTAGTCCCTTTTGTTTTCTAAGTTTTTGTGATAGCAATTTGTCAGCTCTATTGCCCTTAGAATAATATTTTAGTTTTAATCTGTTTAAGCTTTTGACCGTTCTTTCCATTAATTTTTGATTAATCTTATATTTTATTACTGATATTTTCTCAGAATTTTCCACTGTTGGGTTTTGTTTATTAATTTGGATCAACTTCCCTAACTGACTATGGAGGTAGGATAAACTAATATTTTTATCGATTTGGCTTTGAAGTTTAATAAAATTACCTCTTATTACTGCCTTAAAGGCACACCACAAAGTGGATGGATCGATATCTTCTGTACTGTTTTCTTTGAAATAGTGACATATTTATTTCCATATGTTTTTTATTCACATCAGAACAGAGCAAACTATCATTTAAACGCCAACTGTATGGCTCTTTAATATTTTTTCCAATATCTATTCCACATAATACACTATTACGATCTGTCCAAACTATTTCCTTTATATTTGCTTTTTGAACTTTATCAATAAGTTTGGGGTCTATCCAAATCATATCCAGCTTTGAGTAGGAAAAGTGAACTTTAGAGAAGTGTGTATAATCTTTCAAATTTGGATTATGCATTCTCCAAATATCAAACAGATTGAATCCATCTTTGATGGTTTTTAAGGATTTAGCTTGTTTAACTACCATTTTATTTATTTTAACACCTTTCATTATTTTCTTATCTATTTGTGGATCAATAACCGCATTGAAATCTCCAGCCAATATTAAGTTTCCTACTTTTATTTCTTCTATTTTTTCCAGAATAGATCTTAAATAAGAAGCTGGGGAATAATTTGGAAGATAGACATTGCAGAGTGTAAATATCCTAGAATTAATTTTACATACTATTACCAGAAATCTACCATCTGCATCTTGTAACTGTTGAATTATTTCTACCTCTAATTTTTCACCAAATATTATGGCTACACCACATTTTTTTTTAATCTTTATTTGAGGCTTGTATGATAAGCGGACATTTTTTTCTTCCCCACGTTTGTTTATCTGATTGCCTCCAGTGAGTTTCTTGTAGAAATCCCAAAATCTATGTGTTCAGCAGCTAAATATTTATATACTAAAGACCTCTTTATTGTTGTATTCATACCTTGGACATTAAGAGTTAACATTCTTATCATTGAAATTGATCAAACTTCTTTCCCTTCATCTCGACATTGTAGTCTTCCCTATTTTCCTTCATTGCTGCACATACATACATATAACAAAAAAACACATTTCTAAAACCATAGGAGGAAATCGTCCTCCTTAACCCCTTCAGGACGGAGTCAATAGTGCACGTTCTGATCAAAACAAAACGTAAACAAAAACTGGAATTTGCGCTATATGTCTGTTCACCCGTAGTTCCCCTCTTTCATATTAAATGCACCCACACTTATTATATATCATTTTGTTCAGGAGAAACAGGGCTTTCATTTCATATAAAATATTTATATATGAAACAATTTATTATGAATAAAATTAAAAAAAACTGTGAGAAATTTGATTTTTTTTTTTTAATTTGTAGTTCCGCCTCACATTTTAGCTGTAAATGTCATAATACTGTTAGGTTTTACTGCAACAAAATGCACATATTTGTAATCAGCGATGTCTCACGGGTACAACAGTACCCCCCATTAATAGGTTTTATGGTGTTTTGGAAAGTTACAGGGTCAAATATAGAACGTTCCATTTTCAAATTGAAATTTGCCAGATTAGTAATGTTACCTTTGAGACGGTGTGGTAGCCCAGGAATGAGAATTACCCCCATAATGGCATACCATTTGAAAAAGTAGACAACCCAAGGTATTGAACGTGGGGTATGTTTAGTCTTTTTTAGTAGCCACTTAGTCACAAACACTGGCCAAAGTTAGCGTTCATATTTGTTTTTGTGTGAAAAAAGCAAAAAACTAATATTTGGCCAGTGTTTGTGACTAAGTGGCTACTAAAAATGACTGGACATAACCCATTTGCAATACCTTGGGTTGTCTACTTTTGCAAATGGTATGCCATCATGGGGGTAATTCTTATTCCTGGGCTACCATACGGTCTCAAAGGCAACATAACTAATCTGGCAAATGTCAATGTCAAAAAAATGAAATGCAAGCCTTATATGTGACTCTCTAACTTTCCAAAACACCATAAAACCTGTACATGGGGGGTACTGTTATTCTCGGGAGATTTCACTAAACACAAATATTAGTGTTTTAAAACAGTAAAACATATTACAACAATAATATAGTCCATAAAAGTGCTGTTTGTTTGTAAAAAATGCAAAAAATGTCACTTTTACTTAAAATATCATCGTTGTAATACAATTTACCAGTTTTAAACACTAATATTTGAGTTCAGCAAAGTCTCCCGAGTAAAACAGTACCCCCTATATACAGGTTTTATGGTGTCTTGGAGAGTTACAGGGTCAAATATAGTGCTTGCGAATTAAATTCTCTGCACTTTCTCCCTGTGTTGACAGGCATGTTAATCAAATTTTAATTAATCAAATGACATAATTATGTTAAAAAATTACTTAAATATTCACGTAGAATTTTAATATATATGCATTTATAGGTATTTAAATTCTACGTGTATACTAATGTAATCTTTTATGTAATTATATGTATTTATCTATATATATATATTTGCGGTTATTTGTATTTTATATATAGATAGATATATATAGAATGTCATTCTAAGTGTATTCTGTTTCCAATATATATATATTAATAACAAAATACAGTTAGAATGAAATTACATATGAATATATAATTTATTTTAAATGTTGTTTCAATATTTTATTTATTTAATTATTTATCTTATTTATTTATTATTTTAATTATACGTATATATATATATAATATATATATGTAGATCTATTATATATATATATATAATATATATACATATTATATATATGTAACGTCATTCCAAGTGTATTTTAATACTAATATATATATTAATATTAAAATACACTTTGTATGACATTACATATATATAATATGTATATATATAATATATATAGAAGGCGTATGCCTGAAGTTGTGGGAGGGATTTAGGCATATATAAACCCAGCAAACCCCTACTCACCTGTCTTCGTCGATTCCGGAAGTTCGCCTTCATTCCGCTTCACAGACCCTCTGACGTCATTCGTCCGCGACGTTCGCACAGCCCGCCGGTCAGTGCAGTATCCATGCGAACGCTGGCATCAGAAAAATCACCCGACAACCGTAAGTCCACTTCGTTAGACGATTAATTCATGTCGTTTATACATTCGCATTCGGCTAACATAAACAGCTCATAATATCACTTACTCACGTTTAAAAACGCAGTTCGAACAACGCATCTGATGTCTACAGTACAATCACTTATCCTCCATAACGGCTATTCTTAGCTCAAATTCTCGTACGTTTCGGTCTATGTTGGTGTTACTAAACTAGTTATTTTATATCCTTAGAGTGGCATGCATTTAAACACGTATAACATTTCTAATTTGCAACCAATTCAAGTACATGAACATTTCTGCGTAACAGGAAGGTATTATAATCTAGTATAGTGAGTTATGGTGACAGATTGGCAATATTTTGGGTTAACATTAAATTCTACACATTACCATATCTTGAATTTCACTAGCAGTTGTTGTGGTATATACAAATGGGTTAACCTAGTATGAGTATATTTTCGTTTACTTGCTAATTTAATTTTCTTTATTGGTTGCTAAATTCATGGGTCTCCTCTGTATGTTTTTTTTTTTTAAATTACAGGGGTAATTCTTCCAGGATACGTTTCTTCAATTAAAGCTGTATTACAAGTTACGGTTTGGTTAGTAATATTTCCCTTCCTACACTACGTTATTCCTTCCTACCTTGCTCGTTACTAATTGGAGTCGGTAACTCGTTTGTCTATTCTAAAAAAAAAAAAAAAAATCATAAACTAAAATTGGCTTGTTTCTTTTCTATTTTAAAAAAAGACCAAAGTACACAATGGTGTGGAATAGGTGGCGCTTATATAATCGTGTATATTTATATCAGAATAGCCGCTAAAACACTCTGTGGGCACTCCTATGAACCCACCACATATACAAGATCACCAAAAACAACAATGAAAACCTAAGTTTTCTATGAGTGTAGCGCTAGGTACAGTTGGAAATATAAAAGTGAAAAAGTGCTTCAAATGCACTTACCCTCTTTTTCTCACTTGTATATATGAAAAGAAAAAGAGAGAAAATATACAAATAATTGTGCAGTATATTACAATGGGTTAAATTAGATAGTAAATGTGCCGGATATAGAGTTGAATCCACTCACATTTTTTAGAGCCTTTTACAGATCTAAGGCTCTAAACTTCCTAGTGTCTGTGTCTTTTTTGGGTAGACCACACGACCCTTCTCTCCCGATAAACGTGTGTGTATTTTCCTCCGTGTTGGGTAGAAAGAAAAAGGGCACAGGTAATCCAATCTGAGCGTAGTATTTCAGATACTTTAAATGTCAAGATGTGAAAAAGAATATATAATATTGCTCACCTTCTTTAGAGCCTTTGATAACCGGCTCTAAGTATATTAGCCTAGTGTCAATTTGTGGGGTGACACTTCCCCTTTCTGGAATTACTCCAACAGGATACAGCAAAGTAGGTTTAAGTATAAAATATATATTTATTATAAACAAAGAATTTCTAAAATTTTGTATACAGTATACTAGAAAATAAAAAATTAAAATATCATGTGGATAGTACAAATATAAATATAAATTATTGCCAAAACGCGTTTCACCGTTACACGGCTTCCTCAGTCGGCTCCTGATCTTCTGCTGGGTGATTCCGCTTTATGTACCTTTAAATTGGCCGCCAAAAGTCTCGTGATTTTCAGTCCGGTGTGTTTTCAGTGACGTGGGTCGATGCCGTCGCGTCACTTCCTGTCTTTCTGACTACATTTCCCATGATGCTGCGTGCGTCCCGACGTCACTTCCGGTTTTCGTCAGTGGTGTTGTGGGAGATCGAGTTCGTAGTAACATCGTTGGAAAGTTCATTTATAGTCCATAAACACATAGTTAGCATATTGTTTGTTGGGACAGGGATAAAAGGAGACATATATAATTTAATTATTAAAAGATTTTACAATATAAAAAATATATATAAAACTCAGTAATAAAATTTGAAATAGTGATAATAACAAAGTGTAAACACAGATTTGACTGTATTCAATGTGTAGGTTTCTTCGTCTAAAATCATGTTATTCTCTCTAAAGGTTTTACTGTGGGTTATATATATAAAGATAAAAACTGTTGGGTTGTCCTACATTTTGAGCAGCCTATGTTGGAGAATTTTTTAATAAAAAGGATGGGAGAAAAGATGAAGAAATGATAAAAAATGATGATAAAAAATGATAGAAATGGTGATAAAAAATTTAAGGAAATGGCATAATTCGAAATCCGCATTTAAACCCAAAGGGGCTAAAGTATTTAAATTAAAAATCCACTTTGTCTCTGTTTTTCCTAGCTTTTTTATTTCATCTTCCCCTCTCCAGTTTAGAGTGACCTTCTGAATGGCTAAAAAGTTTAAAAATTGAGGATCATTGTTATGTACTTCTTTAAAATGATTTGACACACTGTGTTTTTCATACCCTTTTTTTATATTTCGTATGTGTTCGTTTATTCTTACATATAAAGGACGCTTGGTTCTGCCCACATATAGAAGATTACAAGAACATTGTAGTAGGTATATAACTCTCTTGGAGAAACACGTAGTCATTTCCCGTATTTTATATTTATTCTCTTTTTTTGAATCTAAAAATTCTGTAACATGTCTTTTCGTGCTCTTTGTATTTTTACACGCTGAGCATAGTCCACAGCCAAAAAAACCTTTTTTTTGAAAGAAAGGGGTGGATTTCTTGTCCTTTATATGGTTGTGTACCAGTTTCTGTTTTAGGTTGGGTGCTCCCCTATATATAAATTTGGGGTTCTCCGGTAAAATAGAGTGCAGCATTGGATCATTTCTTAGCATTGGCCAATGTCTGCTGATTATTCTTCTTACTCTATGGCTTTCCTGATTAAAATTGCTAATAAAGGGTAAAATGCTGTGTTCTTTTATGGTTTTTTGTTTGTATGTCAATAAAGAGGATCTATCCATAGCTCCTGTGGCGAAACCGACCTCGCCACGTGTCCTTGGAGGGGGCTGATTGCCCGCCTCTTGCCTTTGGACTATGGACCAGACTTTATGGGAATGTAATACCCCAGATAGCTATACCATGGAGCCTATTCATATAATGAAAGACTATGGGAAAGACTTTAGCTCCATGGCAATTGTACTGTGTGAGTAGGATCTGCGCGCTATTCGGTAGTTTTGTGCGTGCAGATCCCAGCTATCTGGGGATAGGTGAAATGTCTGTGTGTTATGTGTAAATGTGACTTTATGTATTTTAAAGTGTTTTATGTCGTTTTGCAACCATGTGGTTAATGGAGTCTGCCTCTAGTCCTGGATAATTGAATTACTTCTCCAATTAACTCCAGGGCAGAAGGGAGGAAACCAGGGTGCATTGTGGGGATGTTTTTCTGCCAACCAGAAAGGAACAAAAGATACTTTTAGTAACTTTTGAACCCCTGGTCGGATTCATGCCATTTTTTAATATGTTGTTCCCCTGAATGGATTGATTGTGGGTATGTATTTTTATGTGAATGTGATGTATGGTTTTAAAGTTATGAAAGTTGTGTAAAAGTATATTTTACACTGTATGCATAATGGGATTATGTGTCACACTAAGGGGAGGGGATGTGTGGGAGGTAACATCTATGTCATTGGTTCTTTTATGCCTCCCCCTGGGTGTGGCCTGTATGTGTGAGTTGGAAATAAAAGCCAGGCTGGATGAGCCAGTCCTGAGTTCCTGTTTTACCCTCAAAGTGATGTGTCGTCTCATTATTGGGGGGAAGGATTTATTGCATGCTGTTCCAGTTGACTGCTAGGAGTACAAGCCTATTCGTATGGTTCCTATTCAATGGTCTACAGCATTCATATGCTTGGGAGAATTTAAAAGGTTTTCTCGGATCCAGTGTTCGTGTGTCTCCAGTCGGGAGAGTGGTGTTTGCAGTAGCTGCCTGTGCATCTGAAAAGGGGGATATCGCCTAAACTGGGTTTTATCCTCTTGTAAGTGAAACGGTCCGTTACAATTGGTGGCAAGCGGTGGGATCGTTCCTACAACCAGAGGGACAGCTACAGACAACACCATTTCTGGATTACAAATTGAGGGCAACGCTAGTATCCGTACAGCGACCCTATCTACAAAGGAAATCAGGAAAATGGAAGGAGACAGAGTCGCAGCTGCTACAGCACCTCCGAGGGAGGAGGAATTCGAGTTTGCCAGGGAATATAGGAGCAGGATGGCTCTATTCTCACCAGCCCGAGCGGAGCAGATGGCATCCCGGGTCTACGACGATTTACAGGCGTACCTCATGCTGCGAATGACGCAGAGGAACCAACAAGATTGGTCCTGTGAGGAACCACAACAGGCAGGTGGAGATGGGACCGAGGTCTCTCCACCGGGCCCAACGGGATGGTGGGCAGCAGGCCCAGATCCCCAGCGGCAGGCTGAGTTACAGGGGGCAGAGGTTGTTGTTCCTGCCCCCCAGCAGAAAAGTGATATCCCAGGAAGGCAGTGTGAAGTAAAGGGAGAGGAGAGCAGCGTCCTCCCTCCCCAGCGGCAGTGTGTGTCTCCGGGAGCTGATGGTGTCGTCCATCCTCCCCAGCGGCAGTGTGTACCCCAGGGAGATGAAGGTGTCGTCCTTCCTCCCCAGCGGCAGGCTGAGTTACAGGGGGCAGAGGCTGTTGTTCCTGCCCCCCAGCAGCAAAGTGATGTGCCAGGAAGGCAGTGTGAAGTGAAGGGAGAGGAGAGCAGCGTCCTCCCTCCCCAGCGGCAGTGTGTACCCCAGGGAGATGAAGGTGTCATCCTTCCTCCCCAGCGGCAGTGGGTACCCCAGGGAGCAGAAGGTGCCATCCTTTCTCCCCAGCGGCAGTTTGCCATCCAGAGAGAGGAGCTTGTTACACCCTCTCTCCCACGGCAACCTAACCCACCAAGGGGAGATGTTAAGCCCCACAACTGTGCAGATGGGACCGTAGTCTCTGCACTTACAGCACAAGGGATAGGGACGGTCGGTCCTGTTCCCCAGCCTCAGTGTGATGTATCCAAAGGGGAGACAGTTGGTCTCTCCCTCCGACAGCCGAGATGTGCACCTAAAGGGGAGACAGTCAGTCTCCAGCAACCAGGCGCCCACCAGACTACTCCCATGGTAGTGCTGGCAACAGGACAGAGTACCGCTGGTCTCTGCCCCCTCAGCAACCCACCAAGGCAGCCTACCAGTCCCCCACACAGCCGTGGTAAGGCACCTGGACATGGACAAGATTCTCCCTTACCCAGGTGTAGTAATGGTTTATTGTGGGTGGGCTGTACTGCTGTTTCTGTCTTGTGGGTGGGCTGCTGGACTAACAAGGGCACTGACCGGCAGGAGGTCAAGTACCCTGTTAGTCTGGGGGGTAAAGGGGAGAAGTGTGGCGAAACCGACCTCGCCACGTGTCCTTGGAGGGGGCTGATTGCCCGCCTCTTGCCTTTGGACTATGGACCAGACTTTATGGGAATGTAATACCCCAGATAGCTATACCATGGAGCCTATTCATATAATGAAAGACTATGGGAAAGACTTTAGCTCCATGGCAATTGTACTGTGTGAGTAGGATCTGCGCGCTATTCGGTAGTTTTGTGCGTGCAGATCCCAGCTATCTGGGGATAGGTGAAATGTCTGTGTGTTATGTGTAAATGTGACTTTATGTATTTTAAAGTGTTTTATGTCGTTTTGCAACCATGTGGTTAATGGAGTCTGCCTCTAGTCCTGGATAATTGAATTACTTCTCCAATTAACTCCAGGGCAGAAGGGAGGAAACCAGGGTGCATTGTGGGGATGTTTTTCTGCCAACCAGAAAGGAACAAAAGATACTTTTAGTAACTTTTGAACCCCTGGTCGGATTCATGCCATTTTTAAATATGTTGTTCCCCTGAATGGATTGATTGTGGGTATGTATTTTTATGTGAATGTGATGTATGGTTTTAAAGTTATGAAAGTTGTGTAAAAGTATATTTTACACTGTATGCATAATGGGATTATGTGTCACACTAAGGGGAGGGGATGTGTGGGAGGTAACATCTATGTCATTGGTTCTTTTATGCCTCCCCCTGGGTGTGGCCTGTATGTGTGAGTTGGAAATAAAAGCGAGGCTGGATGAGCCAGTCCTAAGTTCCTGTTTTACCCTCAAAGTGATGTGTCGTCTCATTATTGGGGGGAAGGATTTATTGCATGCTGTTCCAGTTGACTGCTAGGAGTACAAGCCTATTCGTATGGTTCCTATTCAATGGTCTACAGCATTCATATGCTTGGGAGAATTTAAAAGGTTTTCTCGGATCCAGTGTTCGTGTGTCTCCAGTCGGGAGAGTGGTGTTTGCAGTAGCTGCCTGTGCATCTGAAAAGGGGGATATCGCCTAAACTGGGTTTTATCCTCTTGTAAGTGAAACGGTCCGTTACAGCTCCTATTTGTTTAATAGTGTTTGAAAGGGATTCTTCTTCATAGCCTTTCTCTACGAATTGATTTTTAATTTTAATGGCTTGGGTTTCGAATGTATTTGTGTCTGTACAGTTTCTGCGGACCCTCATTAGCTGAGCTTTCGGGATATTTCTTAACCAGGGTGAAAAATGGCAGCTGTTTAAAAAAATATAATTGTTCACATCCACTGGTTTAAAAAAAGTTTTTGTCTTAATTTGGGTTCCTTCTATAAAAATTGTTAAATCAAGGAAATTCACACTTGTTTTGCTATACTCAGTGGTTAATCTCACTCCCCAATCATTAGTGTTTAAAAAGTTTAAAAATGACTTGAAAAGATCCTCTGACCCTTTCCAGATAAAAAATATGTCGTCTATGTACCGCTTACCAAAAACAACAATGAAAACCTAAGTTTTCTATGAGTGTAGCGCTAGGTACAGTTGGAAATATAAAAGTGAAAAAGTGCTTCAAATGCACTTACCCTCTTTTTCTCACTTGTATATATGAAAAGAAAAAGAGAGAAAATATACAAATAATTGTGCAGTATATTACAATGGGTTAAATTAGATAGTAAATGTGCCGGATATAGAGTTGAATCCACTCACATTTTTTAGAGCCTTTTACAGATCTAAGGCTCTAAACTTCCTAGTGTCTGTGTCTTTTTTGGGTAGACCACACGACCCTTCTCTCCCGATAAACGTGTGTGTATTTTCCTCCGTGTTGGGTAGAAAGAAAAAGGGCACAGGTAATCCAATCTGAGCGTAGTATTTCAGATACTTTAAATGTCAAGATGTGAAAAAGAATATATAATATTGCTCACCTTCTTTAGAGCCTTTGATAACCGGCTCTAAGTATATTAGCCTAGTGTCAATTTGTGGGGTGACACTTCCCCTTTCTGGAATCACTCCAACAGGATACAGCAAAGTACCAGATTATATTTTAGTCACTGCGGATGTGAGTTCACTCTATACGATTATATCGCACACTAAAGGAATAGAGGCCGCACAATTTTTTCTCAAAGAAGAAAATTTCTACCCTGAAGAACAAATTGATTTTATAACAGAAGGGATAGAACTTATTTCAAACAACAACTATTTCTGGTTTGATAACGAATTCTTTTTACAGAAAGTCGGTACCGCTATGGGGACCAGGTTCGCTCCGAGTTATGCGAATCTCTTCATGGCATTCTGGGAGGAGAAGTTCATAAATCATAACGAGGACTGGAGAGCGAACCTGGTCTCTTATAAGCGGTACATAGACAACATATTTTTTATCTGGAAAGGGTCAGAGGATCTTTTAACGTCATTTTTAAACTTTTTAAACACTAATGATTGGGGAGTGAGATTAACCACTGAGTATAGCAAAACAAGTGTGAATTTCCTTGATTTAACAATTTTTATAGAAGGAACCCAAATTAAGACAAAAACTTTTTTTAAACCAGTGGATGTGAACAATTATATTTTTTTAAACAGCTGCCATTTTTCACCCTGGTTAAGAAATATCCCGAAAGCTCAGCTAATGAGGGTCCGCAGAAACTGTACAGACACAAATACATTCGAAACCCAAGCCATTAAAATTAAAAATCAATTCGTAGAGAAAGGCTATGAAGAAGAATCCCTTTCAAACACTATTAAACAAATAGGAGCTATGGATAGATCCTCTTTATTGACATACAAACAAAAAACCATAAAAGAACACAGCATTTTACCCTTTATTAGCAATTTTAATCAGGAAAGCCATAGAGTAAGAAGAATAATCAGCAGACATTGGCCAATGCTAAGAAATGATCCAATGCTGCACTCTATTTTACCGGAGAACCCCAAATTTATATATAGGGGAGCACCCAACCTAAAACAGAAACTGGTACACAACCATATAAAGGACAAGAAATCCACCCCTTTCTTTAAAAAAAAAAGTTTTTTTTGGCTGTGGACTATGCTCAGCGTGTAAAAATACAAAGAGCACGAAAAGACATGTTACAGAATTTTTAGATTAAAAAAAAGAGAATAAATATAAAATACGGGAAATGACTACGTGTTTCTCCAAGAAAGTTATATACCTACTACAATGTTCTTGTAATCTTCTATATGTGGGCAGAACCAAGCGTCCTTTATATGTAAGAATAAACGAACACATACGAAATATAAAAAAAAGGGTATGAAAAACACAGTGTGTCAAATCATTTTAAAGAAGTACATAACAATGATCCTCAATTTTTAAACTTTTTAGCCATTCAGAAGGTCACTCTAAACTGGAGAGGGGAAGATGAAATAAAAAAGCTAGGAAAAACAGAGACAAAGTGGATTTTTAATTTAAATACTTTAGCCCCTTTGGGTTTAAATGCGGATTTCGAATTATGCCATTTCCTTTAATTTTTTATCACCATTTCTATCATTTTTTATCATCATTTTTTATCATTTCTTCATCTTTTCTCCCATCCTTTTTATTAAAAAATTCTCCAACATAGGCTGCTCAAAATGTAGGACAACCCAACAGTTTTTATCTTTATATATATAACCCACAGTAAAACCCTTAGAGAGAATAACATTGTGGCGAAACCAGCTTCGCCACTGTGAACTGGAGAGGCCTGGCTGCTAGCCTCCTGCCCGCTGACTATGGCCCCTGGACATATTGCACTTTAAAGACTATATTTGGGCATGTAATAATTTGTATTGCTGCTGCTGGCCCTTTAAAAGCAGCGATGGACATATTGGAACTTTTGGGACTACTGTACCTTTAAGACTGTGGAGCGTAGTACAGTAATCCTGCCTTTAATACTTTCATGTCATGTATGTATTTTTGTATGCAGTTAACCTGGGTTATATATGTGTACAGCATTCATCTGATTGTTCGGTAGAATCACTCCATTCATTGTATGGAGGAAACTACCGAACAACCAGACCACCCAGGACTAAGTGTGCCTCCAATTACCGTTTGCAACAATGTTGCAAACAGGTAATTGGCAATCCATGTAATGTATTATGTGTCCTCTGGGTGGCCGCCATTCGGGAAACAACCACGTGGCGGCGGCCATCTTAAACTACCGAACAGCGGTGTTTTGCCGTCGAGCGTCTGGAACTAAAATCGGACACTCGACTAGGCAAACACCGCTGAGACCTCCAGACTTCCAGGATTTCGTATAGAAACTACCGAATGGCCCGCCGTTCGGTAGAAAGAACCCCTCAAACAAGGGAATTCATTCAAACCCTCTCCAGGCTCTATAACACAGGCAATTCGCCTGTTTTCATTCCCTTGTTTGTGACCGACCGCAGGGCCAAAATGCATGGAACTGTTTTCGGATACTTTACCCATGCGGTCGGTCAAAACTTTGCCTGCTCATAACTCCCGAACCCCTGGTCCGATCTGGGTGATTTTTGAGTATGTTGCTCATCCAGATCAGGGCTATCAGGGGATACCTGTTTTAGGGGTGTATCATATGTATTTGGGGTACATCCAGGAATTGGGGAAAAGTGTGTACTGTATAATTGGATTAAGTGTTAATCTAAGGGGAGGAAAGGTGTGGGAGGTACATCCATGTGATTGGTCAATTTCATCCTCCCCCTGGGAGTGTCCTGTATGTACCTGTTTGTGAATAAAAGCCGGGCTGGATGAGCCAGTCCAGAGTTCCTGCTTAACCCTCAAAATGAAGTGTCGTCTCGTTCTTGGGGGGGATTGGATTGTAAGCTGACTGCCAAGAGTGTAAGCCGATTGTATGCTTTTCTTGTTCAGCTGTTCCAGTTCGGAGTGTTATTTCGTATCCAGCTCGTGAGTTCTGATGTTCTGCAGTAGCTGTGCCTGTCTATGGAAAAGGGGATTATCGCCTAAACGCATTTTTCCCCTTTCATGCTGAAACGGTCCGTTACAAACATGATTTTAGACGAAGAAACCTACACATTGAATACAGTCAAATCTGTGTTTACACTTTGTTATTATCACTATTTCAAATTTTATTACTGAGTTTTATATATATTTTTTATATTGTAAAATCTTTTAATAATTAAATTATATATGTCTCCTTTTATCCCTGTCCCAACAAACAATATGCTAACTATGTGTTTATGGACTATAAATGAACTTTCCAACGATGTTACTACGAACTCGATCTCCCACAACACCACTGACGAAAACCGGAAGTGACGTCGGGACGCACGCAGCATCATGGGAAATGTAGTCAGAAAGACAGGAAGTGACGCGACGGCATCGACCCACGTCACTGAAAACACACCGGACTGAAAATCACGAGATTTTTGGCGGCCAATTTAAAGGTACATAAAGCGGAATCACCCAGCAGAAGATCAGGAGCCGACTGAGGAAGCCGTGTAACGGTGAAACGCGTTTTGGCAATAATTTATATTTATATTTGTACTATCCACATGATATTTTAATTTTTTATTTTCTAGTATACTGTATACAAAATTTTAGAAATTCTTTGTTTATAATAAATATATATTTTATACTTAAACCTACTTTGCTGTATCCTGTTGGAGTGATTCCAGAAAGGGGAAGTGTCACCCCACAAATTGACACTAGGCTAATATACTTAGAGCCGGTTATCAAAGGCTCTAAAGAAGGTGAGCAATATTATATATTCTTTTTCACATCTTGACATTTAAAGTATCTGAAATACTACGCTCAGATTGGATTACCTGTGCCCTTTTTCTTTCTACCCAACACGGAGGAAAATACACACACGTTTATCGGGAGAGAAGGGTCGTGTGGTCTACCCAAAAAAGACACAGACACTAGGAAGTTTAGAGCCTTAGATCTGTAAAAGGCTCTAAAAAATGTGAGTGGATTCAACTCTATATCCGGCACATTTACTATCTAATTTAACCCATTGTAATATACTGCACAATTATTTGTATATTTTCTCTCTTTTTCTTTTCATATATACAAGTGAGAAAAAGAGGGTAAGTGCATTTGAAGCACTTTTTCACTTTTATATTTCCAACTGTACCTAGCGCTACACTCATAGAAAACTTAGGTTTTCATTGTTGTTTTTGGTGATCTTCTTTTCTATTTTATCTAACCTGTGTCAGTTTTTCTGCAATTCGGGACGTCAGCAGTACAAGCCGACAGTGTAAATTACTCTCTAGGTCATCTTAAGTTAATCCTGTCACTAATTCATCGTTCAGGTAAGTTTAATAATATTACAATACGAGCACGTTCAGTCTCGCCGCTATTCCCCCGTCCAGTTAGTCGTTGCTGGTTGCTAGGGTTTTAGGAGCCCAATAGCGGTAATCTTCCCCTGGCTTCTTCGCCTAGGTTAGTGGTCCCGCGAGGCCAACTCCCATCCTCAATTCGGAGGTACTACGTCCCTCGGGCCAAATCATAGTTAGCCGCCTCGCATTTTGTATAGAGAGGGCCTCACCAGTCACCCCCAGTCTGTCTTATGATTACTTCTCACCGAGAGGCCAACACCCCGCCACAACGCTCAGTGGCCTCAAATCCCCTCGTGCCAACTCATAGATAGAGCTTCTCAAGCCACTTGGCACTTAGCAGGGCCTCACCAGTCACCAACCTAGTTTAATTGCTTCGCCACGGTGGCACTAGCTAGTCAACCAGCACACACACACACATAAAAGAAAAAAAAAAAAATATTAACACTAAGTTTCCTCTCATGCCGTAGCATGTCAACAGCCTCGGTACCAGACGATGAACTATCAGTCGCAAGCACTCCGTCCAGATCTAGCTCCCAGCCAAGACAGCCTAGTGCCTCATCCAGCTACAGATCCTGGACTATTCCAAAGATTACGGCCGAGCTGAATAGGAGGAATATTCCCTTCCCGGCTACAGCCAGGAAAGCTGAACTCTTCTGTTTGCTTAATGCCCAAATTGCGGAGGATTCACCAGGCCCTAGTTCTGACGGTTCTATACAGAATAGTTTAGCTGAACTGCGGAGCATGATGTCCTCTTTGGTGTCCTCTGTAGCCGGCATAAGTACCAGGTTAGATACCCTGGAAGCCTCTGGTCGGTCCGGCGTTACGGAAGTTCAGGTTCCTCTGGTACAACCAGAGTCCGACTTAGGAGGTAACTCCACTACTACTCCTGTCAAAAAGTCTAATATCGTTAATCCAGTTAATTTAATCCCACAAAACCTTAGACGGGACATAATAGAAGGGAAGGATGTTAACTTAGCTTCCCTCCTCATCGCATCACAGGATGTTATCGAGAACAGGGCTTACACCTTTGAAGATATATCCGTAGTGATGAAAGCCAGGGACCCTAGGCTTAATAAAAAACTTAATATTCCCGAATTCGTATTAGCCTTTGGATTATATAGAGACGTAATTTTCTCCGCTTTCCCGCACCGTAGGGAAGAGCTGGACTTATATTTGCACAAGCTGGTGGACCTAGCCTACAAGTACGGTGGTTATGCGTTCTACGACTACCACAAGTCCTTTTCAGCCAGATCAGCCGCATCCCTGGCACAGTTCAACACTCCCACTGATTGGAGTCAGTTGGACACTGAATTATCTTGTAGGCATTTCGCCGGGCTTAAGACACCAGCATGTGCAATATGCGCTTCAGCTTCTCATACTTCGAACTTTTGTCCTAGTACCGCAGTTAGTCCGTCTACTAGTTTCGCTAACCCAGACTATTCTAGTCAAAGGGAAATGAAGGACAAATTAGGCAGACCCATAGTGTTTCTCGGGAAAACGCAGGTATGTAATAACTTTAATGAAGGGGGATGTAGTTATAGCGCATGTAGATTGCTCCACGTTTGTTCTGTCTGTTTCAGGGCACACGCAAAAACGATGTGCCCGAACAAACTGTTTCCGAAAAAGGCAATTACTCCAATAAATGTACCAAATTTGCAACGTTACCTGACTGCACATCCTTCTTCTCAATTGGCGGACTTTCTCATCTCCGGTTTCACCAAAGGCTTTCACACAGGTTTTGTGGCACTCCCTTCGGGCACACTAGAATGCCCCAACCTGCAGTCGGCAATATCCGACCCAGCCAGTCTAAAACATCTCCTCGACAAAGAGGTGGAAAATGGTTTCATGATAGGTCCCTTCACCACACCACCTTTCACGTCCTGGAGAACAAGTCCTTTAGGTATAGCCACGGGTAAATTCAACGTCAAAAAGAGGTTAATAATTGACTTCTCTGCACCGCACTCTTCCACCTCCCCAAGTTTAAATTCCCTTATTCCATCCGAAGACTTCTCACTGCAATACGCCAAGATAGACGATGCCATTCAAGCCATTTTCAACCTCGGTAAGGCAGCCTGGTTGAGCAAAACGGACATCTCGAATGCTTTTAAGCTGCTACCTATTAAGCAGTCGCTCTGGCACCTACACGGGGTCAAGTGGCAAGGGGAATATTATTTTGCAACCAGGCTGACCTTTGGCTCGAAAAGTAGCCCGAAACTTTTCGACTTGTTTGCAGAGACCCTGAATTGGCTGTTACTCAACGAATCCAGATGCCCAGTAGTAATCCACTACCTCGACGATTTTCTGTATATAGAACCTCACTACTGCACACCGCTCAGCCTACATAGGGCACTCTCCTTATTTGAGGAACTTGGTGTTCCCATAGCCGCAAATAAGACTGAGGGTCCCAATACAGAAATCACCTTTTTAGGGATCACGATCAATTCTGTATCCATGCAAGCTAGCCTCCCTCAAATCAAGGTGGATAGGATTCTAGATTGCATTCACACCTGCACCAACCTCGGGTCTTGCACCAGGAAAGAATTACAGTCTCTCTTGGGCTCTCTTAACTTTGCCATGAGAGTTATCCTGCAAGGCAGATCTTTTATCTCCAGGTTACTCTCGCTACTACACGGCCTCCCTGACGACGACACTAAGATCAGTTTAGACAATTCAGCAATGGCTGACCTAGAAATGTGGAAGCTATTCTTGTCCTCGTGGAATGGTAGGTCATTGTTCATTCCTCCCATCTCCGACGATTCTCCAGTTATCTGGACAGACGCTGCAGCTTCAGTCGGGTACGCAGCAATATTTGGGGACGAATGGGTATATGACAGTTGGCCGCCTGAGACTAACACACTAGATAACTTCGACAAAACCTCAGCGTTATTCGAAATCTTTCCCATAGTAGCAGCAGCACACATTTGGGGTGAAAACTGGAGGGGTAAAGCGGTTAAGTGTCTTTCGGATAACATAGCAGCCTGCAATATAATTAACAAAGGCCGGTCTCAGTCCCTGTCTATCATGAAGTTAGTAAGAAAGCTCACTTGGTTGGCAGCAAACTGGCAGTTTTACATTTGTTGTATACATGTTCCAGGAATGTTCAATAACGCTGCTGACGCATTGTCACATTTCAATTTTCAGGAATTTTTCCGCAATTACCCTACTGCGAACAAGCAACCCAAAACTCCCCCACAGTTTGCAGATCTAATCATGCTTTAGATCAATTATTGGCCCAGGGTAGAGTTCTAGCACAGGCCGGGTTATCGGCAAACACAAAAAAAGCATACAATAGGGCATTTGAAATGTTTAATAATTTTGTACGCAACTTTAACATAATAAATCGATTTTCAGTAGAAACTATGGTTGCATTTTCAACTTTTTGCCACATCTCATTAAAGCTTGCATACAACACCATCAAACTATACTTAACAGGTGTACAACACTTCATGCTTACTATCTATCCCGATAAGACCCCTTTCTTGTCCACATACCCAATTAAAAACATTCTTAAAGGTATCCAGAGACTAAATAACCATAAAACCCTTGAGAGACTCCCAATTGATAGTAACATCTTTGAGAGGATCTCTGAGCTGTTAGATAAAAATCCGTTTGATTGTCCTACTAATCTGATAATTAAATCCGCAGCTTATTTGGCTTTTTTCGGATTCCTACGGCCCAAAGAGTTTTCAGTAGAAAAAATAACAGACACAGACACTTGCCTTAAACAGAAAAATTTGACCAAAATAAATGATCATTATATATTAGTTATTCCCCGTACAAAAACAAAACAGGCCCCCCTCGTGGAGGTTAAGTATTTCCCTACAGGGTCTAAATTTTGCCCAGTTCAGGTGCTGGATAACTTGTTAAGTCAGCAGATTAGGAATCCAGAACTGCCGCTTTTGTCCCTACAAGGGAAACGACTCACTACAAAACAGTTCATGCTATACATACGTTCATTATTACTTAGACTTGGCCTCAATCCAAACTCCTTCTCAGGACACTCGTTTCGAATCGGAGCAGCCACCACGGCCTCAAGTAATCATGTCCCATCACATATCATAAAGAGAATGGGACGCTGGAAATCTGCAGTATATAACCGATACATTCCAAACCCAGAGAAAGAGATCAGACTCGCTTTTCACAGTATGTCTAAATAATGTTTATTATTGTGATGTTAATAAATATATAAACGTTACTTACTTTTTGGCCTCTTTTTTGCAGGCCTAGCCTCTCGTCGGTTTCGGCACACCTCAACCGACTATTATTTGTTAAAACTAAACCTACTTGGAATGTACGCCCCTTTTCATAATCCCGTACACAAATAATATATATATACATATATTATATATATATAAATACTTGTATTTTATTTTAACATGTGTATTTATTTATTTTTTTATACTTTCCTACCAGCAGGGGGACTGTCTGATATTTTAGACACCCCCCTGCTGGCAGATCCATAGCCAGCTATAGGGGGCCATGTGATCGCTCTTTGAGAGCGATCACATGGCCCCCGGGGGTCTCATTTGCCGGAGGGGGGCTGCCTGGGCTCTCAGGCAGCCCCCCAGAAGAGGATCGCAGCAGGAGGTGAGTACACAGTACCTCCTGGGGGCTTCAGCCGTTACGGCGTTCTATGCCGCCGCAGCGGCTTTAAAGCCCTTTAACCCCTTAAGGACCAAACTTCTGGAATAAAAGGGAATCATGACATGTCACACATGTCATGTGTCCTTAAGGGGTTAAAGCCGCGACGGCATAGAACGCCGTAACGTCTTTACGGGGTTAAGCACATAGACTGTTTACTCACCAACTGGGGAGTCAGTCTAATCCTGTGTCTAAATAATAGACACTAAGTAGGTCTGTCCAGATTAGGGTGATACTACATAGTGATGCCCCTTAATCTATTTTGAGAGAAAAATCAAAAAACAATTAATATTTCTTTTACTTCTAGCCTACATGCAGTAGGGTATAAATGAGTAACCTTCGGATCTAATTACTAATCACTAATATACGTGCAAATATTTATAATAACGTTTTGTCCTCTTTTATCTAATCTGCTTATTTTATAGATCATAAGCTACTAAACAGTTATTTTACCCTTAACTTATGTGAAGAAAAAAAAAAACACGCCTTAATAAATAAAATGAATCCAAACCAATATAAATAAAAATAGGCGAAAATATTTCTAGCAACCTTTTGTCCTTATGATCCATCACCTTATTTTGGTGTATATTTTTTTGTATATTACAGATATCTTAAACTCAACCATATACACATAAAGGTATATATAAAAACCTTTCTGATATATCCTTATTGATAAATTACATTCTTTCTTATGATTATTATTTGTAAATTACATATATCATAGACTTTGAATGAATTATTCTACCTATTAGCGTAAATAGAAACCTTTATGAATAATTTGTCTGTCTGATATACGTGAGGATATTTATGATGACCTTTTGTCTGCTTTAACCCTTCTACTTATATTGTCACATAGGTGAAAGAAAAAAAAATGAGATCCTTCGGTTTCAACAGTCCTATTGTTTTCATATTTGAATTCTTGCTAACCAGCTCTTTGCTTCATCTGCATCTTTAAAGGAAAGTCTTTCTTGTCTCCAGATAAATTTTTAAAGAAGCCGGAATATTCCATTGAAATCTGATATCATTTTTCCTCAAAAAATCTGTTAATGTTGAAAAGGACTTTCTCCAGGTTCTAGTGAAGTAAGATAAGTCTTGCAGAAAATATGTCTTTGTAGGCAGAATTTACTAGGGGATTGGTGCGTCTGGCCTTAATCAAGTTATTTTTGGCTGAAAGTGAACAAAAACTCACTATAACGTCTCTTGGAAAATGAGCTGCAATTATATTAGGTTTTCGAATACGGTGGAATTTTTCTATTTGGTGATCAATTATCTCGGGAGAGACTTCCAAAGTTGAGGTTTTGTTCGTTAGAGACTGCACTGTTTCCTTAACTGTTCCTAATAGGCCAACATATATATTATTATGATTTTCTTTATATAAATAAACCATGTATATTAAATGAACATAAGTAGTCGTGCTCATTTTAAATACTACCTTTTTTTTGTTGTATTCGCCCCTTACTTCTTACCTTTGCCCAGGGAGGGGGGAGATTGCAGTCCTGGTGGTCCACTGGAGAAGCCTCGGTGTTCCGGTGGAGAAGCCCTTGTGGTTCGGTGGTGAGTTTACTCTAGCGAGATCCGGAGCATTGCCATGGTATCCGCGGCAATGCTCCGACCTCGCGAGCGGAAGGACCTGGTGGAGTTGCTAGTTAGAGCTCCAGGGTCTACTCTCTCCTCCCTCCTACCTCCCGGCTGCCCAGTAAAGTGCCTGTGGGACGGTGAGGGAGATCTATGCCGAAAATAGTTCCAGGGCATTTGGTGCTTTTGCCGGTCAACTTTTGTTCCCTTTCTGTATGACATTGTCCCATTTTCTAGCACATCTGTGTGTCATTGTCCCCTTCCCCAGGCCCTATATGAGGGCCATTGTCCCCTTCCTCATCCATTCTCTGTGTCATTGTCCTCTTCCTCATCCCTTCTCTGTGTCATTGTCCACTTCCCCAGTGTTAGATGATTTAAACCTGGTTTAACCATTTTGTATGCTACAAATACATACTTAAAATGATGCCACTTCGAGCACATAAATATCAATAATATGTTTTTAAGTTAAAATATTAAATGTTAACGCATGCTTAGTCACATCTAGCTGAAGAACATACATGTAAGATGAGACAAACTTCTTTTTCTCCTTTTACCTTTTTATCCATCTGCCACAACATTCAACTGCATTGCCACTTAATATAAAGGTTTAAGTATAGTCATAAACCATCTATGAAAATAAACTGCAGAATAAGTGATATGTCATTCATACCATTAGTATAGATATAGCCAGGGGCGTTTTAGCTACAAGGCAAACAAGGCATTTGCCTTGGGCGGCATTTTCCAGGGAGTGGCAAAAAAAGTTGGGCGGTGCTGGCGAGGGAGCACTTTCCCCTGCTCAGCTCCCTCGCGTGCTGCCCGCATTATGATGCCGGGAGCCGGAATATGACATCATATTTTGGCTCCAGGTGACCGGCATCACTCTGCGCGAGGGAGCTGAGCAGACAGCTCAGGGGAAAGTGCTCCCTTGTCAGCGCCGTCCGCCCAACCACCTGCCACTGGACCCCCAGGGAAAGGAAACCCCCCCCCAGCATTCCAAAAGGTAAGGAGGCTGGGAAGGTTAAATAAAAAAAAAGTGAGTGTGTTAATGTGAGTGAGTGTGTATGTCTGTTAGTGTGTGTGGTGTGTGTCTGACTGTGTGTGTCTGTTAGTGAGTGTGTGTGTGTCTGTTAGTGAGTGTGTGTTTGTCTGTTAGTGAGTGTCTGCTAGTGAGTGTGTGTGTTTGTTAGTGAGTGAGTGTGTGTTTGTCTGTTAGTGTGTGTGTTTGTGTGTGTGTGTCTGTTAGCTAGTGTACTGTCAGTGAATGTGTGTGTGTGTTTAGAAGGCGGGGCAGGGGTTAAGGGTTGGGTGGGTGTGGCGCGGGGGGAAGACGTCTGAATTTTGTCCTACCTAGTGCAGGACACAACCAGGATACACCACTGGATATAGCTGAAGATAGAGCACAATGTTTACAGTGCAGTTTGATACGTTTGCAGTGATAAAATAATAAACATAAAAGTATTAAGAGTCTCTATGATAATCCGCAATTAAGCGTGTGATGAAATCACTATGTTTTTTGGGACTTTTCTTTTTTTATTGGTTCGGTAGCTGTAACTACTGAACACCGACCACCCCCTGCCTCATTATCTTCAAAGAGAACAGTTGATTACGGGCTCACCCTGTGTGGCTGCCGTTTGTATAGTCGAATGCACATGCAGGAGAAAACGGCGGCCATCTTGTTCACACAAAAGGAGACAGCGGGACTTGGTCGTTGAGTGTCTGGAACTAAAATCGGACACTCGACTTCCCGAACATCGGTTAAACTATACGAATGCCTGCTTCCATTTCCTGAACGGCCAGGAGAAGGCTGTTTGGTAGAAAAATCGCTGCTATGAGCCAGGGAGAACCATTTGTGAACCATTTCGTTTTTGAGACTTGTCCAAATAGACCGACCCCACAATCTAAACTCATGGAACTATTTCTGGGCAGGAGCCTCGTGTGCGGTCAGTCAAAATTAGACTTCCATAAAATTCCAAAACCCCTGAACTGATCTTGGTGATTTTGGATATGTTGGTCACCCAGATCAGGGCTATAAGGGGATGTAACATTTATGGGTAGTTTATGTGTTTTGGGGTACTTTTCAAGTTTTGTGTAAAATGTGTTTTTTTCGGCCTGGAAATAATTTAGTTATTACTTTATCTGACTCAATTATCTCACAGGCAGAGAGGAGGGATTATCTGTTTGTATTGGGAGTGTCACACCTTGTAACTGTATTGTTATTGGTTGTAAACTTTGTTTTGGAGTCCCCTAACTTCACTCCCTCTGGTGTTCTATGTTCATTTGCACCCGCTACATTGGAAGAGGTTTCTGCTCTGCTCCAGTCCTCCCGCCCCACCAGCTACTCCCTAGATCCAATTCCCTCGCATTTCATCCATACTCTGTATTCTTCTCATTCTCCACCTCTCACTAAAATTCTCAATCTATCTCTCTCCTCTGGTATATTTCCATCGCCCTTCAAACATGCAACTGTAACCCCAATTCTAAAGAAGACCAACCTTGACCCTAACTCCCCATCCAACTACCGTCTTATCTCGCTACTGCCTTTTGCATCCAAGATCCTTGAAAGAGTTATGTATGCGAGATTGACAGACTTCCTTGAGTATAACTCTCTGCTAGACCCGCTTCAGTCTGGTTTCCACGCTAAGCACTCTGTGGAAACGGCACACTGAGTATCCAATGATCTACTCGCTGCAAAATCTTGTGTTCAATACTTCATCCTAAATGACGTGTCTGCGGCTTTTGACACTGTTGATCATCAACAGCTTCTTTTCATCCTCCACAATATCGGTCTACAAGATATTGCTCTCTCCTGGTGCTCCTCTTACCTCTCCCAGCGCTCTTTCAGTGTTTCTTTCTCTGGCTCTGCTTCTTCTCCCCAACTCCTCTCTGTTGGTGTCCCCCAAGGTTCAGTCTTTGGTCCCCTGCTGTTCTCCATCTATACTGCCTCCCTTGGTAAACTCATTAGCTCCATTGGCTTATCAATATCATCAGCAAATCTACTGGTCCTCTCCTGATCTCTCCCCATCCCTCTTGACTAGTGTCTCTGACTGCCTCTCTGCTATTTCTAACTGGATGGCTGCCCGCTTCCTTAAACTCAACTTGACCAAAACTGAAATTCTGGTCTTTCCTCCCTCCTGCGTCTGTCTCCCTCTAAGTCAAAGGTGCTACTATCAGCTCCACCAGACAGGCTCGCTGCCTAGGTGTTCTTTTGTACTCCGACCTCTCCTTCAAGCCTCATGTGCTGTTTATCGCCATTTATCGCCAAATTGGTAAAACAACATATAGTATACCTCAGAAGTCTGGATGTTGAAAGATAACTTGCTAACCAATGAATTGTTGGTATTATTTTGATTTAGTGCAACAAATGCTAAATAATATATGCGTCAGGGTGGCGGTCCGGTGCCCGGGACCCAAACACTGTCCGGGCGGTGGTGCGTGGACCGGGACCCAATATGCCTGATGATAAGAGTAGGAGTCACAGTGTGGAAGTAGATTAGCAGGGTCTGGTGCAGGGTGACCGCACGCCCCCTGGTGTTGAGCACCAGCGTTTGTGCGGCCACAAACCAAGACCCTGTAGCAGCTTAGTGGAAGCAGACATATGCAGAGATGTATCCAGTACTAGAAACAACATAAAGCTAGGATAGACACCAAACAAGAAAACAAGACATAACTAGTAGAACCCAGAACCAGAGAAGGACAGAAAGCTAAACCCAGAACATGTACACAATACATAAGGGAACATTAACTAAACAGGGGCAGGACAGGACTGTACATGGACTGGGATTACAAAATAAAACAAGACAAGATATATTAGGCAAAACAAGAGGAGACATAACTAAGCACTAATGAGAAAAGTATGGGGATTTAGTTACATTATATGATCATACATTGCATAAGCCTGCCACAACGCCAATGTACCTCATATTCGGCAGGTCCTACACTGCCTAATGTTCACTAAAAGAACCACACTAGACCAATAGTACTTAGCCAAGGTCAGACATCAGAACAGAACAGAGCAGATCCTGACAATATGTAAATAAAAGCTTAATTTAATAAAATTGCCAATACCCCAGAAACTACTGGTGAAGTTTCGAGTTCCTGACATGGTTGTTATGTAATCTATTTTGGGGTTAATTTTTTTTTTTTGCCACCTTAACCTTAAATTATAATTCAACACAATTAAACGGTACCTTGCATATATTCAACACCACATGCTTCTACGACTCCCCAACAATACAGGAATTCAAAATTCAAGACACCCGTACCATCTCAAAGGCTAACCATCCGCACGGCATATTTCATTCACTATTCGACTTAGTAGTTTCTGTTCCTTTTGAACACATAACCCATACATAGAATGTGACGGCAGATAAGAACCATTGGGCCCATCTAGTCTGCCCAGTTTTCTAAATACTTTCATTAGTCCCTGGCCTTATCTTATAGTTAGGATAGCCTTATGCCTAACCCACGCATTCTTAAACTCCTTTACTGTGTTAACCTCTAACACTTCAGCTGGAAGGCTATTCCATGCATCCACTACCCTCTCAGTAAAGTAATACTTCCTGATATTATTTTTAAACCTTTGTCCCTCTAATTTAAGTCTATGTCCTCTTGTTGTGGTAGTTTCTCTTATAGAAACATAGAATGAAACATACGACAATCAAAGGCCATACAACTAGCATGCTATGGGTTTTACGTCCCAATGAATTTACCGCCCGGAATATAACTACCACTAAATAGCTGGGAATGACTAAGATCCATACACCTTAGATCAATAGGTCCTATCTCTGCATCAGTCTATACCTAGCCCCCATAGCACATAAGGTCACAATACCTCTATCACCTACTCTAAACATTGGTGCCCTGTAAAGTTCGGGTTACTTATCGCACCAATTTCAGATACAACCACTCCAATCATTATCAGAACTTCACGGCTCCATTCTTACAGCATCTTAAGTCATGCTTCAGGTTCATGTACTGGTACTAGGAGAGGACTAATACTAATCTTTACTCAGGACACTACTTCCACATGGGGGCAGCATCCTCAGCTTCCTCCAACCACATTCCAGCTCATGTCATCGGTGCTATGGGACGATGGAGATTCTCCACCTGTACTCTTTACATTCCTGACCAGTTAAAGAGTTAATACAAGCTTTTTGACTTATCCGAATAAACGATTGTTGTCATATGATTAATTTGTATGTTATTCTTTTTGCCCACTTTTATTACAGGCCTACTGCTCTGTCGGTTCCGCACACCACAACCGACTGGTGTCATTTGAATATGTCTATTGTTTATAATATGTCATGTTACAATATCATCACGGCTAGATTGCCCCGACTACAAATGTAAGGCCTTGGCCTGTAGTTGTGGGAGGGGCTTGAATTCCCTCTCCCACCTTACTGTGGATAGTCTGGCGAGTCACCCCTCCCACCGCTCCCTCTATTCATTTCACCCTTTATGGTGGGCCCACTTTTATTACCGACTGGTGTCATTTGAATATGTCTATTGTTTATAATATGTCATGTTACAATATCATCACGGCTAGATTGTCCCGACTACAATTATATATATATATATATATATATATATATATATGTTCTATATCTCATTTGCAATTTATCTGTCTGCTCTCAATCAATTAATATACTTAACACTTATTAAGTATCTGTGTTTAGTTAATTTATGATAACATTGCAACATTCATATCAATAAACAGGTTCATAGATCTCAAGCACACGGGACCTACGTTACCTCCCCACTCCATACCTCTCAAGACACTCAAAAATTACTTATGTCAGTGGATACTGATAGATTGAAAAATCCATTATAACAGCACAAAATGACAAAAAAGTCTATACAAAAAACAAAAGATTGCAATCACAAAATACAGTATTTTGAAACGTTTATGCACTGCTTAGTTAACAACGGCTGCCTGCAAGAAAGTAAATGTTAAAACTCAACTCAAATGTATGTCTGTATTGCATGTTCATACCTTAATACCATAAATAATAACATGTTAATAGATTTTTACTTCTGGAGTATATAATAAATTTGGAAATTCTAAATAATTCATTACACTTTAACTAAACCCTTTAGATTTTAGTCAACTAAAATCTGCTGGAGATTAACACTGTGCTTAATCCCTTAATTGGTGATTACCAAATAAACTCTTAATACGATTATATGTTTATTATTTTATCACTGCACTGTGAACATTGTGTCCTATGTTTAGATATATCTATGCTAATGGTATGGATGGAATATCACTAATTCTGCAGTTTAGAATAGGTTTATCACACGTTATATGAGGGTATGTTCCTCGGCTGGATGTGGCTAAGAATGAGGTAACATTAAATATTTTAACTGAAAAACATTTCATTGTTTGTTTATGTGCTCGAAGTGGCTTCATTTTAAATCTGTCTTTCTAGCAGGCAAAATGGCTAAACCACGTTTAAATTGTGTAACGTATATTTTTTAATAGACAATATTTTGTAACTTGGTAACCAGAATTTATTTGGTGGTATAGACAGGCTTATGTTTTTTCCAGATAAATCTGACTCCATCAATAAATAATTTAACGTAAGGTTCCTAAGAATTACTGACACATATAAATCCACATGGTTTCCTGACTCGCCCAGATTCACATCGCATAAAAGAAAGCCCAACTCAGAGAAGAAAATAACTTCACACTCATCGCACTGACCTGAGAGCTGACACTCAAACAGAACAATGACTACAATCACCCTGTACGACAACACTGACCTGACTGGAAACAGTGTGCTGATTAATACGGATACTCCAGACCTAGCAACTGTAAATTTTGCGGCAAAGGCACAATCCCTTGAAGTCAATGGAGATCCCTGGATCGTGTTCACAAAGACACATTATTTAGATGACTTTTCTGTCTTCAATAATGGGATATACGACACGATAAGCAAGAGTAATAGTATCCGCTCGGTGAAGAAGTCAGGTAAATTAGAAAGTCCCAAAATTACTGTGTATGAGGATGCCAACTATCAAGGCAAACACCTAACACTAACATCTAGAGTGCCTTCATTAAACTCTATTGGAATGAGTCACATCTCATCTTACAAGACACAGTCAGGAGTTTGGATTCTGTATAACACAAAGGAATATGTTGATCGGATGGAAATGGTCCCTGTTGCTGGTGATAATGTGCCAGACATAACAAAGTTGACAAGCCAGCATATTCTATCACTCCAACCTTACCAGACATACGAGTAAGGCAATTCATTGATGAAATACAGAATGTGAAGAATGATAAAATCACAACCTTCCTGCATCAATGCCAGCTTACAGAATGAACACTGTCCTGCCTGCTGATCTCTCAATCAAACTGCTGCAACCACTACTAAGAAACCTTCCTCCATTCTTCTGCCATGAAGCTTCTATTACCTTCAATTCACAGTCAGTCCAGCTCCTTCCGGGAGAGAAACCGTGCCGGGACATCGATGGAGTAAGACCAGTGATGGTTGGAACCAGCCCCAGACTGGACTGCTACAGAAATCAAAGCCATGAGAGTCCATAGAGACCCGATAACGAGTGGTTACCGAGGAAATGAGCTCAAACTGAAGATTGGGACCTTTCACATATTATAATAATAATAACAAAGTATTTAACCAGGATATTATGCTTTTTCTTTCATTGATTCTCTTTATAATTTGCTAAAGCAATAAAACTCCTCTAAATGCAGCAACGTCTCTGCTTCTCTGTCTGAGCACAGGTGAGATAGCATTAATAGTGAGTGTGTAAGAGTGTTTGCTCACTAAACTCCATAATGTACAGAATCAAAATCTGAATAACAAATGTCTGCAAAAATAGCCGAGCAGTGAGTATAGCTGAGTTGGAGAGTATTTCCAGATCAGTTAGTTATGCCTCAGTTGTGTCATTCTGTTACAAATCAGAGTTTAGTTAATATACCCTTTAGTGTATCAGTAACAGGCGGATGGGACAATGATTAAACTCCAAGCTGTACTAAACTGAGAATATTTGTTAATTGACTGCAGAGTGCAATTACAGTTTGGAGTCATGCTTCTCAACCATCCAGGTTTTAGCAGGACAGGACCCAAAAATCAGAGCTGTTCCTTGGGGTCCCCAAAACCATAGTGTGAGTTCATTTTTAGACGTGCTCACACTACAATCGTGGTACTAGGATCCTGCCAAGAGCACTAAAACAATCTGCTAGCCACCATTACCCCCTCCCACTGGCAATCTGCCTTTCTAGATGCCAATGTTGGGGGTTTTGTTGAGGCATTCTGGATGCACTGACATAATAGCCTTTAAAAGGTCTTAAATGGAACTGGAACATTTATTAAGATGCACATTAATCACCAACTGCCTCTGATACATTTATAACAACCGGGTGCACATACACAGTCCCCATACACTCTAGAGCAGTGCTCCTCAACCCTCTCCTCAAGGCACATCTAACAGTCCAGGATTTAGGGATTACCTGGGTGTGTCTAAGGTGTTTAGTAAAAGAAAATACCTTAGAGCAGGGGTTCCCAACCCATTCCTCAAGTACTTTCTAAAAGTCCAGGATTTAGGGATTTCCCTGTTGTGTTTTTAGTAAGGGATTTTTTTTTTTTTTACACAACAGGCTAATCCCTAAATCCTGGACTGTTAGGGGGTACTTGAGGAATGGGTTGGGAACCCCTGCCTTAGAGAGTAAGGTGCTTTTAGTTTTGTTTTCTAAACACCTTAGACACACCCGACTAATCCCTAAATCCTGGACTGTAAGGTGTGCATTGAGGAGAGGGTTGAGGAGCACTGCAGTCACGTACACACATTTGAAGAAAGCTGCTCCATTAGGCTGGTTTAGGATGCTGGGAATATGAAGTGTGTACACCAACATCTGCATTGTTATGGTTAATCATTACTAGTCACCATGTTTCCATAGGTGTTTGACATATAATGGCAGGGGAACAGGACGTGGCAAGTGAAGAGTGATTTAGTCCATCCATATAAGTCACTAAAAGGTCCATCACCCAGAGGTCAGTGACCCTTGGCTCCATTCCGCCAACCTGAAAAAGATATATATTGTTGTCCTTGAAACAGAATTGGCATCTTATTTCCCATGAAAGGTCACTGAATGGGGAATTCAAGGTAAACATTTCTCTGGGCTGAGTCTGGGGAGGTTGTCCACCCTCTACAAAAAAAACCCCTGCATTCTCTGTGATCTGTAAATGGAGAGGGGGTAGGTAGGACCGGATTTACCCTCTCTGCTGTCCCAAGGCCAGTTTCCACAATGCACCCTGTGCCCATATGTATGTATATGAAAGGATGGCACTCCTCGGTCTTCATGTCAATTGTAATTGCTTTGTAATTAAACTATTTATTTCTAATGATCCGGTTTTATATTAACATATATTACATTGTTATATTTCTTTTCAGTTATATATGAAAACCTTCACGTTTTTAATACAGAACTGAAACGTTGAAAAAAAAAGTTAAGTTCTACTTAAAAACAAGACAGGGGATGGGATAATTACTAATGAAGTGTGGTTATGAATATGCATTTAGCTTGCAAACAAAGTAAAAGACACACACTTTATCACTTACACACACTTGCAACCACATACTCTGTCTTTCTCATATATGTATAAACAATCTCCCTTACATTAACTACAACACAAATCTACGCCTTGCACTGTGCAGCAAGCACTGAGACCATGCAGGGGGTGCTTCAGTGGTCCTGATAGCTGGGAGCCGGCCTGGCAGAATGTCGGTAGGCGAGTCACACCCGTGCCCTCACCCCCGCCCCCTTTCGAGGTGGTCCAGTAATATGGAGTCTTATTGCCCCCCCACACCCCCATCAGGTTGCTTTATGCATTATTTTTTTATTTTTCCCTTTTTTTACTGTGGAGACTGGCTAGCAATTGCTGGAAACTGTCCACATGGTTAACACTCACAGCACTGAGCTTTATTTATTTATTTTGCCACTGGCTGACAGGTGACTGAGGGAGGTAAGTAGGTTCTTTCCACCTAAAATCTTACTTGTGCTGATGACAGAGCTCCCCTGTAGTCTCTTTTACTGCCTAGAGCAGTTTCTTATTGGTCCAAAGTCTCTAATTCTGCTTAACTTGATTTATTTTGTCTTCTGCCGTTCTTTGGGACTTCTTCCTTTACGGATGTGAGGACCCATGGCTACGTATTTGTAGCGGATCACCAGAGTACCATCGCCACAGATGCCCTTTCCCAGTGTGAAGAAGCTCTATCCAACCGTTGAAGTGATTATTGCCAATGATATACGGCAGGTTGCTTCCACACTGTCATTCTCTGAAGTTCTGCCTGTGCATAACACTCAGAACGACAGGCGGATGCGTATTAGGGACTTTAACTTGTGGCTTGGTGAAGGGTGTTGGGAGCAAGGATTTGGATTTTAGCAGTTTAGCAGTAAAATAATTAGAATGTTTACAACTGCGCTGTAAGCGCCCTATTAGACGCTTCTATTTGACTCTCAGAAATGAAGAGCATGCCCCAAAATGTGCTATTTAGCAGTGTGGCGAAACCAACCTCGCCACTGTGAACTGGAGAAGCCTGGTTGCTAGCCTCCTGCCCAGTGATTATGGTCCCTGGGAGATATTGCCCTTTAAATGGACTGAATTGGGGCTTATGGACTGCTACCATAATGTACTGACCCTTTAAGAACTACTTTTGGGCAGGTGGATTGCATTATACTGTCCCTAGCTCTTTAAATACTTTGGGGAAGGATTGGTACTTTTGTATATGACACTTCGGATACAGTCGAAGCTGTCGAAGCTGTCGAAGCTGTCGAAGCTGTCGAAGTTGTCGAAGCTGTCGAAGCTGTCGAAGTGCCGAAGTTGTCGAAGTCGTCGAAGTGGCCGGCATTAACATCAACTCCACTTCGACACTTCGAATACCGGCCACACTTCGAATGGGACTTAGCCGTTTTTATGCCAGAAATTGACCGACCGCACAGCCCAAATCCATGGAACTGTTTTGGGCAAGAAAATGTGCTTGTGGTCGGTCATAAAAGGACTTCCGTGTAACTTTATATCCACTGGAGGGATTTGCCTGATTTTTGGAAGTGTTTATGTTTAAAGAGTCTGAATATGTGATTTTTATGTAAATGTGATGCATGGTTTTAAAGTTATGAAAGTTGTGTAAAAAGTATATTTTAAACTGTATGCATAATGGGATTATGTGTCACACTAAGGGGAGGGGATGTGTGGGTTGCACCCGTGATACTATTGGTTATTTTATGCCTCCCCCTGGGTGTGGCCTGTATGTGTGAGATGGAAATAAAAGCCAGGCTGGATGAGCCAGTCCAGAGTTCCTGTTTAACCCTCAAAGTGAAGTGTCGTCTCATTCTTGGGGGAGGATTTATTGCATGCTGTTCCAGTTGACTGCTAGGAATGTAAGCCTATTCGTATGGTTCCTATTCAATGGTCTACAGTATTCCTATGCTTGAGAAGATTCATATGCTGAATTGGTTCGGTGATTGTGGTGTCTGCCAGAGTGCTTGTAGTCCTCAGGAAACGCTAGGAGCATCCGTCAGCGGAGGGTACTCGGTCGGGGTGCCAGCGGTTCCGTTACAAGCAGTTTAGCAGTAAAATAATTAGAATGTTTACAACTGTGCTGTAAGCGAACTCTTAGACGCTTCTATTTAACTCTCAGATATGAAGAGCAGGCTCCAAAATTTATTATTTAGCAGTTTAGAAGCAAAACAATTAGAATGTTTACAACTGTGCTGTAAGCGCACTATTAGACGCTTCTATTTGACTCTCAGATATGAAGAGCAGGCCCCAAAATGTACTATTTAGCAGATTAGCACCTAGAAAATAAGAATATTTACAACTGTGTTGTAAGCGGACTATTTGATGCTTCTATTTGACTCTCAGATATGAAGAGCAGGCCCCAAATTTACTATTTCGCAGATTAGCAGCAAAACAATTAGAATGTTTACAACTGCACTGTAAGCGCAGTATTTGAAGCTTCTACTTGACTCTCAGATATGAAGTGCACCCCACTAATGTACTATTTAGCACCAAAAAAAATGACTTTTTAAAACTCCAATGTAACTGCAGTATTTGACGCTTCTATTTGTCTCTCAGATATGAAGTGCACCCCACTAATGTACTAGTTTGCAGAATTCTTTCCTAAGCTGTCCCTCACAGCGGCAGCATCCTCTCTCTACACTAATAAGACCTCATGTGCGTGCGGCGCTACGTGACTTCAGCTTATATATAGAGGCTGTGTCACATGCTGCACTGGCCAATCACAGCATTGCCATTAGTAGGCATGGCTGTGATGGCTTCTAAAGGCACACGAGTCAAACGCTTGTTGATTGGCTGCCCTGCAGCCTTTCAAAACACACCATTAAATCGCTGAACACCGAACTCCAACCCAAACATACAATGATATGTCCGTGTTCGGGTCAGGGGTCCAAAAAACGTAATGTTCGGTACGAACCTGAACTTTAAAGTCCGGGTTCGCTCAACTCTAATACTGACAATACATACACACATACAGTATCTCCCAAAAGTGAGTACACCCCTAGGTTGAAATGTCCAAATTGGGCCCAAAGTGTCAATATTTTGGTGGCCACCATTATTTTCCAGCACTGCCTTAACCCGCATGGGCTTGGAGTTCACCAGAGCTTCACAGATAGCCACTGGAGTCCTCATCAACTCCTCCATGATGACATCATGAAGCTGGTGGATGTTAGAGACCTTGCCCTCCCCCACCTTCCATTTGAGGATACCCCACAGATGCTCAATAGGAGACATGTTTGGCCAGTCCATCACCTTTACCTTCAGCTTCTTTAGCATGGCAGTGGTCGTCTTGGAGGTGTGTTTGGGTCGTTATCATGTTGGAATGCTGCCCTGCAGCCCAGTCTCCGAAGAGATGGGGTCATACTCTGCTTCAGTATGTTCAGTATGTTGGCATGCATGGTTCCCTCAATGAACTGTAGCTCTCAGTGCCAGCAGCACTCATGCAGGCCCAGATCATGAAACTCCCACCACCATGCTTGACTGCAGGCAAGACACACGTGTCTTTGTACTCCTCGCCTGGTTGCCGCTACACACGCTTGACACCATCTGGACCAAATAAGTTTATCTTGGTCTCATCGGACCACAGGACATGGTTCAAGTAATCCATGTCCTTAGTCTGCTTGTCTTAAGCCAACTGTTTGCGAGCTTTCTTGTGCATCATCTTTAGAAGAGGCTTCCTTCTGGGACGACAGCCATGCAGAACAAACTGATGCAGTCTGAGCACTGACAGGCTGTCCCCTCACCCCTTCAACCTCTGCAGCAATGCTGGCAGCACTCATACGTCTATTTCCCAAAGACAACCTCAGGATATAATGCTGAGCACGTGCACTCAACTTCTTTGGTCGACCATGGTGAAGAACCTGAGTGGAACCTGTCATGTAAAAACGCTGTATGGTCTTGCCCACCATGATGCAGGTCAGTTTCAGGGTCTTGGCAATCTTCTTATAGCCTAGGCCATCTTTATGTAGAGCAACAATTCTTTTTTTCAGATCCTCCGAGTCCTTTGCCATGAGGTGCCATGTAGTACTTCCAGTCACCAGTATGAGAGAGTGTGAGAGGGATAACACCAAATTTAACACGCCTGCTCCCTATTCACACCTGAGACCTTGTAATGTGGTGGAATATCGGTAAAAATAAATTTAGTAGGCCGAGATTGCCACGTAAGAGTACGTGTGGGTGGAGCTGATTATGGGTGGAGCTATATACCTATATAAGGGACCTACACTGTATGATCAGGGCTCAGACTTTGCTGTTTTTTGGTGACATTAGTCCCTCTGAGTCCCGGTCGGTGAATCGAATAAAGATCTCTTCCTTCCTGAAGAAACCTGTGTCCATCTCTCTGTGCTCAGCTTCCGTCAGTTTCTCCGGTATCATTTGGTGCATTGGCCGGGAAACTCATCGTTCAACGGTAGCTGAGAAGCAGAGAGAAGCATCTTTGCCCACGCTCCCTACGGCTGCACCCCTGAACTTTTGCGAGGACCTCCTTTCGTCTCGGCGCCACTGGTCTGTTGTCCAGGAGATCATCGGCCTCTACGTAGTAAGTGCTGGGGTGTCCCCGTCGATGAGGAACGAGGAGGTAAGACGACTACTGTTTTAGACGGTGGACCCACTAGGGGTATTGGATACCGATTGTGCGGTAGGCCCATAAGTGGTTTGTATTGTGTATGGAATTGGCCCCCTCCAGTGGAGGGAAGGAGCGAAGGCGCACCGCTCGTAATTAAACGCCCTGTAGTCAGCCCATTTCATTTTGGTTTGGAGTCAGGCTGGGTCCTGTGTAAATAGCCCAAGCCGGACACCGGTGTCTTGTCTAGACTAGCGTATCTAGGGTGTATATTTAGTTCGCTAGGTCGGAGGGACCGGGAGACTAAGCGGCGCCTGGTGTAAATTCAGTCCACTAGATCTCAACCTATCTTGGCTAAGTGGGAAGGCATGTAAATTTGGAACCCACTAGACTATTGATAGAGTAGATAGACTAAGAGGGTTTTGTTGTAAATTCCGCCCTCTAGTTCGCTATATGTGGTGCTTGGGCAGCGACGGCGAACCAAAACGGATGTAAATAGTTTTAGGTAGTCTATCGAGGTACTGGCCAATAGATTAGTTGGGAAATTGTAAATGTGTTAAAGATTATTGTAGTAGAGTGTATATCTTGCTAGATAGCGTGAGCTCTGCCGTCTAGCGAGAGTGTGAATAGTGTGTAACTGTATCATAGCGCACGATACCATAACCATGTATTATAATTACTGATTCTGTAAATAACTACTAATAACTGTCGTTTATGTTGTATGTTAACACCATAACCACTACTAATTGAACTGTGACTTTAAAATTGTACTCTAACCAATGCTAACCGTACTATAACTACTGTTTGTAAAGACGATGTTATAGACGGGTAATTTAAATATTGAGAATTATAACATGGGTGATTGTATAGTTTCGCCAAAGGGCACAGTATTAGTTATTTAGTGACTGGTGTAACAGCTGTGTGTACAGGAATTCCCTGAATGTTTTGTTGTGTGCGTTTGGCCTAGTAACTGTACCACGTGGTGCTGTTGCCAAGGGGAACGAGTGTGACTGTTGAAAGTGTGTTTGTTTGCTTCTGTTGGAGACGACGCTCCATTGTTAAGTATGGGTGCGTCGGATTCAAAGATTATTGATCCCTTAGAATGTATGTTAAAAAACTTAGGAAGGGATATAATGTACATGACTTTGGAGTAAAGATGTCTCCAACACGCCTGACTACTTTATGTAGTAGGGAATGGCCTACTTTGGTGGCTGCATGGCCACCACGTGGTAGTTTTGATCCTAATCTGGTGCAGCGCGTACACGTGGCTGTATCGGGTAGGCCTGAACCTTACGGCCAGTTTCCATATATTGATTGTTGGAAGCGGGCCGTAAATGACTTGCCAAAATGGATCAGGGTATGCCACGAGGAGCAATGTCGCCTCATGGTGGCCAGAACTCGGTTGTCCACTAAGGCCATGATTACGCCCATTCTGGACACGCCCCCTGAGTCAGAGATCCCCATGCTGCCCCCTTACTCCTCCTCTACAGGAAGAGGAAGAGGAGGTGCTGTTGGTAACACTACTCCCCTTGCTCCGTTGTCTCCACCTACCCCCTCCTCTAGTTTAGAGTCTAGCCCACTTGTTTTAAACCCTCCCCTTCCGGTACCTACCCCTATTAACCCCACCTATCCAGATTTGGCATCATTTCTAGTTCCTGGTCAGGCTCCTCCCAGCCCGGCCCAGAATAGTCTACTTACTGATCTTCCCTTCAGTAAAGAAAAAGCGTCCCCTTCCCCTCGTCTTACTACCCCTCGACTGGAACCGATAAACTGACATCACTCAACGAAGCCCCATAATAACCCGACAACTGACCGGTACCCTCCAACCCCGACATTATCAAATGCCTCTCAGACTGACACCGGGCCCGACACATATTAACGGTGAAGGCCAGTTACAACACGCTGATCCCGTATTTGTTTACGTTCCCTTTACCACAACTGATTTAGTCAACTGGAAGACCCATAACTCCTCCTACACCGATAAACCTCAAGCCATGACAGATTTGATTACCTCCATAATCCAGACACATAATCCCACTTGGGCTGATTGCCAGCAATTGCTTATGACATTGTTTAATATCGAGGAAAGAACAGGGATAAATCAGGCGGCAATTGAAGCGCTTGAAGAAGTGGCCCGTACTCAAAATCAGGCCAACCCGGCAGCATGGGCCGCAGCCCATTATCCAAATGCAGATCCAAATTGGAATGTCAATGGCGCAGACATGGCCCATTTAAAAGCTTACAGGGACGCCATTATTGCTGGCATGAAAGCCGGAGGGAAAAAGGCGATCAATATGTCAAAGACGGCTGAGGTATTGCAGAAATGTGATGAGTCGCCCAGTGCCTTTTATGATCGATTATTGTAGGCATACCGGTTGTATACCCCTGTAACGGATCACCTGGCACCCCGACTTGGTACCTCCGTTAATGGATGCTCCTAGTGCTTCCTGAGGACTCCAAGCACTCTGGCAGACACCACAATCACCGAATACGAGAAACCTTTTAAATTCTCCCAAGCATATGAATGCTGTAGACCATTGAATAGGAACCATACGAATAGGCTTGTACTCCTAGCAGTCAACTGGAACAGCATGCAATAAATCCTTCCCCCAATAATGAGACGACACATCACTTTGAGGGTTAAACAGGAACTCTGGACTGTCTCATCCAGCCTGGCTTTTATTACAATAATACACATACAGGCCACACCCAGGGGGAGGCATAAAATAACCAATCACATACATGGTTCATCCCACACATCCCCTCCCCTCAGATAACATTAAACCCAATTATCCGGTACACTTTTCCAGCCAAGTTCTGGATGTACCCCAAAAACCTTTATTCAGGGGGACAACATATTCAAAATTCAAGTCATTCGGATGAATGGTTCGGGAGATATGGGGTTCCAAAGATTTGACCGACCGCATGGGTAAAGTATCCGAAAACAGTTCCATGCATTTTGGCCCTGCGGTCGGTCACAGAAAAGGGAATGAAACAGACGAATTGCCTGGGTTATAGAGACTAAGGGGAATTTGCATGAATCCCCTAGTTCGCGAGTTTCTTTCTACCGAACGGCGGGCCGTTCGGTAGTTTCCCCACGAAATCCTGCAAGTCTGGAGGTCTCAGCGGTGCTTGCCTAGTCGAGTGTCCGATTTTAGTTCCAGACGCTCGACGGCAAAACACCGCTGTTCGGTAGTTTAAGATGGCCGCCGCCACGTGTTCGGCTCCCGAATGGCGGCCACCCAGAGGACACAGACCACACTGCACGGATTGCCAATTACCCGTTTGCAACATTGTTGCAAACGGTAATTGGAGGCACACTCATTCCTGGGTGGTCTGGTTGTTCGGTAGTTTCACTCAATATAATGAATGGAGTGATTCTACCGAACAATCAGGTGAATGCTGCATACAAATCACCCAAGTTAAACTTAACACATAAATACATATATAATATTACAGGCAGTACACTAGAATATGCTCCACAGTCTTAAAGGGACAGTAGTCCCAAAAGTCCCAATCTGTCCATAGATGATTTTAAAGGGCCAGTAGCAGCCATATACAGTACAATATGCCCCAGATAACCCAGGGGCCATAGTCAGTAGGTAGGAGGCTAGCAAACAGGCTTCTCCAGGGCCCAGTGGCGAGGTTGGTTTCGCCACAACCCCCTTTAATCCAGAGGCTCCTGAGAATTCCTGGATGGTAATCTCTGCCTTTGTCAGCCAGGCCTACGGAGATATAAAGAGAAAGTTACAAAAGTTAGAAGGGTTTGTAGGGATGTCAATAACTCAACTAATGGAGATAGCGAATAAGGTATATATGAATAGGGAGACAGTGACGAAAAAGGAAGAAGAGCGAAAGATGAGAAGGAAAGCAGACATGTTAGCTGTAGCTATCGCGGGTGTAGATAGAAGGGAAAATGAAGTATATAGGGGAACTGAGAAAAGCGAGAATAAGTGGAATAGGGAGCCTTTAAGTAGGAACCAATGCGTGTATTGTAGGGAAGAAGGGCATTGGAGAAGTGAGTGTCCACAGAGGGAACAACATGAGAGAGATAGAACAAGGGCAGGATATAGCAATAATTATAGAGGCAGAGCGAGAGGAAGAGGAGGCCCTGGAGGAAATGGTGGGAATAATAGAGGAAGCGTTAATGGGGATAGGTATTACCCAGCAGCGCAGAGACCCAGAGAGAGAGAAGATAGGGACTTTGTGGGTTTGGCTGACACTGTCATGGAGGACTATTGATACCGACCGGGCTCCATCCCCCTTGGCCGAGCGGAGCTTATGGTCGATGTAGCAATAGGGGGAAAAAGGAGTTCTTTCATGATCGACACTGGTACTGAACATTCTGTGGTTGACTGACCTAGTCGCTCCTCCTTCAGGAAGAACTATCACCGTAATAGGAGCAACTGGAAGGAGTGCTGCTAAACCGATTCTTAAAAGTCGACTCTGTACACTGGGAGGCCACGTAGTAAAACATCAGTTCCTTTGCATGCCTGAATGTCCAGTCCAACTGCTAGGGCGAGATTTGTTATCGAAATTACAAGCACAGATAACATTTCTGCCTAACGGAACGACATCCTTGAAGTTTAATGGACCCTCAGGTATAATGACAATATCAGTATCAAAGGAAGAAGAGTGGCGACTTTATACAGTGTTGACCAGCCAAAACCCTAAGAGAGATGAATCCTTGTTTAAGGTACCAGGAGTGTGGGAAGAGAGTAACCCACCAGGACTTGCTCGCAATATCCCACCTATACGGATTGAACTAAAGCTTGGGGTCTATCCAGTGAGCCTAAGACAATACCACATTCCACAAAAGGCAAAGAAGAACATACAGTCTTATTTGGATAAGTTCATAAGGTATGGTATCCTAAAATTCTGTACTTCCCCCTGGAACACCCCATTGTTGCCTGTTCAAAAGCCCGGTACAGATGAGTATCGCCCTGTGCAGGACTTGAGAGCAGTCAATGATGCGGTAGTAAGTATATATCCAGTTGTGCCCAATCCCTATAACCTGCTTGCTTTAATTCCAGGCGGGGCTACTTACTTCACAGTTTTGGACCTCAAAGATGCCTTCTTTTGCCTACGAATTGCTACAGAAAGCCAGTGTATCTTTGCATTCCAATGGGAAAATGCTGTAACGGGCTCGAAACGCCAGATGACTTGGACAAGACTGCCCCAAGGGTTTAAAAATGCACCTACCCTATTTGAATCAGCATTAAGTCAGGACTTACTAGATTTCAAGTCCATCCCAGGAGAATGTGTACTACTACAATACGTAGATGATTTGTTGATAGCGGCAGTTACAAGAGAGATATGTCAGCAAGCAACATATGATTTACTGCACATTCTTAAAAGGCAGGATACAAGGTGTCCAGGAAGAAAGCCCAGTTGTGTCAGCCAACTGTCAAGTATCTGGGATTCCATATCTCTGAAGGTCAAAAAGGATAATGGGGCCAGAGAGAAAAGAAGCTGTATGCCAAATACCAACACCCAAGAATAGAAGACAAGTGCGAGAGTTCTTGGGGGCAGCAGGCTTCTGCAGGATATGGATTCCCAGTTATGCGATATTGGCGAAACCCCTTTATGCAGCTATAAAAGGCACAGAACATGATCCCTTCCTGTGGACTATCGAACAGCAGAAGGCATTTGAGGATGTTAAGAAGGCATTGATGAGCGCCCCAGCATTAGGTCTACCTGATCATACACGTCCATTCTACTTATATGTACACGAGCAAAGAAGGATGGCTGTGGGAGTACTGACACAGTACTTGGGATCATGGCAACGACCTGTTGCATATATGTCCAAACAACTGGATGCATTGGCCAGTGGCCTTCCACCTTGTCTAAGAGCCGTAGCTGCCGCCGCCCTGCTGGTAGCTGAAGCTGATAAGCTCACTCTGGGTCAGGAACTCTACGTGCGAGTCCCGCACGCAGTACAGACGGTGCTAGACTATAAAGGCAATCATTGGTTTAGCAATAGCCGTATGACTAAGTATCAAGCTATGCTATGTGAGAACCCGAGAGTGCATCTTGAGACTGTCAATACCTTGAATCCAGCTACCCTTTTGCCACAACCTACTGAGAGTCAACATGATTGCCTGGAGGTGATGGATGAAGTGTTCTCAAGCAGACCGGACCTTCGTGATTTTCCCATCCAGAACCCTGATGTCCAGTACTATACGGACGTCAGTAGTTACGTGAAAGAAGGGATTCGCTACGCAGGATATGCAGTGACAACCATAGACAAGGTGATAGAAGCTCGGCCATTGTCAAAAGGAACATCGGCACAGAAGGCAGAATTAATCGCACTCACACGAGCGTTACAATTGGCTGAAGGATTGAGGGTGAACATCTATACGGACTCAAAGTACTCGTTTTTAACCACTCATGCCCATGGAGTCTTGTATAAAGAAAGAGGACTACTGAACTCAGAGGGTAAAGAAATCAAGTACGCAGCGGAGATATTACAACTCTTGGAAGCCGTGTGGGAACCGAAAGAAGTTGGTATCATACATTGTCGAGCACATTTGAAAGGTGATGGTGATGTGGTGAAAGGAAATCGGATGGCAGATAATGCAGCCAAGCGTGCCGCTGAATCGGGACAACAGGAATATGTGGAGTGTATAGCTGCTCTCATACCGACCCCTCTGTCTCAATGGACTCCAGTTTATACAGCTCAAGAAGAAGAGTGGTTAAAGACTGACGCTGGAAAATATTTGGAGAATAAGTGGTATCAGTTAGAAGATGGGAGGATAGTTATTCCAGCATCGCTAGCCGTAGAAATTGTCCAGAATTATCACAATGGGACACATTCCGGGAGAGATAGTATGGAAGAATCTCTTAGGAAGCATTTCTACATACCAAGATTGTCCAACTTGACTCAAGCCATTGTACGAAGATGTGTGTTATGTGCCAAAAACAACGCAAGGCAAGGTCCAGTGAAACCACCGGGAGTCCAGTATATGGGAGCACTCCCTATGTCCGATCTCCAAATAGACCTACTAGTAGTTGTGTGTACATACTCATGATGGGTAGAAGCATGTCCTACTCGTACAGAGAAAGCAGGAGAAGTTGTGCGATTTTTGTTGCGGGAAATAATACCCCGATATGGACTACCATGTTCTATAGGATCGGATAATGGTCCAGCCTTTGTTCACCAGTGCCTACAAATACTGACTCATATGCTTGGTATTAAGTGGAAACTTCATACGGCATATAGGCCTCAGAGTTCTGGGAAAGTGGAAAGGATGAACAGAACTATTAAGAACCAATTGGCAAAGATGTGTCAAGAAACCCAACTTAAATGGAATGTTCTTTTGCCAATAGCTCTGTTGCGCATTCGTAGTACACCTACCAGAAGGATGGGTCTCTCACCTTTTGAAATTATGTATGGGCGTCCACCTCCCATACTTGGTAACTAAAGGGGGGATTTAAGTCAGTTGGGAGAAGGAATTACCCAGCAGCAGGTTGTAGAGTTGAGTAAAACTATGGAGGAGGTACAGAAATGGGTACAAGATAGGTTACCTGTGAATATTTATCCACCTGTCCATTCTTATCATCCAGGAGATCAAGTTTGGATAAAGGAGTGGAACAGTGTACCGTTGGGGCCAAAATGTAGGGGTCCTTATGTTGTTCTTTTGTCTACCCTAACAGCTATAAAGGTGGCCGAAGTGACTCCGTGGATTCATCACTCCAGGGTTAAATCAGCAGCAGTAGATTCTTGGCAAGTTACACCAGATCCTGAGAATCCTTGCAAGATCCGGTTGAAGCGTGCAACTCAGTCGGAGTGACGAGGAAATATTGGGACTTCTACAGTAATTATAGAGATCAGCAAGTAGGTGTTTTGACGGCCATAATAAAGCCTGACCACCTGCCTACGTTACATAGTCAGAGTGTCTTGAAGGGATCTCTGTGAAGAAAAGTGAGGATCAGGAGGACTCCATTCCCTGCAGCCCTCACATCCTGGAAGCTGAGGTGCCATCGCACGGTCAAAGAGTCAGGACAAAGATGTCAGGAGTGATGTGTTTGATAATGTATATATGTGTGTGTTTTTAATTATTCAGGAAGGTAGAGGTACCGACACACCAGGCTGTGAGGTTTGCATTAAGACTACGAAAACAGGCAATCACATTTCCCAGACCCTTATTTGGCATTCACAATATGAGTGTAAAGGACATGTATCTAAGTGTAGATACTTAGGTATAGATTATGTATGCCATTTAGGAGCAGGAGAACCTAAGTGTTTTAGCCCTGAGTATCAACCCCGTACAATTTGGTTGACTATTCGGAATGGAGACTCACAGGGGACCCTGATAAATAAGACCATACTAGAAACCGTACATTCTTCAGGTGTTCTGCTATTTGATGCATGTAAGGCGATATCAGGTGGTAGAAAACCGTGGAATGTATGTGGTGATCTTAAATGGGAAAGAACGTATGGGTCTAATGATAAGTATATTTGCCCCAGTCGTAAGTACAAATATATGGATCCAAAATGTCCAAATAAAGATTATAATTATTGTCTGTATTGGTCCTGTGTAGGGTGGGCAACCTGAGGACAAACAATAGATAAGGATATGATTGTCACTAAGTTGCCTACCAAACCATATTGTAAGTCTATGGATTGTAACCCACTCCATTTACTTATCAATGACCCAGAACTATTTATAGATAGGTTTGGGAACTTATTTGGGTTCCAGATATATGGAACAGGTTTGGATCCTGGGACAATATTATTTATAGGGATAGAGAACGATACTGTGGCAACCCAGACTCATCAGGTCTTCCATTCCTTCTATGAGGAGATGAGTGTGGAAAATAAGATCCCCCATAATGCGAAGAACTTATTTATTGATTTAGCCGAGAGTATTGCTGGTAGTCTTAGTGTAACCAACTGCTATGTGTGTGGAGGTACTAATATGGAAGACCAATGGCCATGGGAAGCAAAGGAGGTAATGTATTCCGGTTCTGAGACAGTTGAACAGTTAATATCTTCTCAAACTGATTATCAAATGAGTTTTAGAGGTAAATGTGAGTGGCGATTAAAGACCTCCATTATAGGTTATGTTTGCATAGCAAGGAAAGGAATAATGTTTAATACATCTGTAGGAGAATTGACTTGTCTAGGGCAAAAAGCTTATGATGATGATACAAAAGATACAACTTGGTGGTCAGCTTCAAATGTCTCAGAACCACCTAATCCGTTTGCAATTTATACCAATTTAAAGGATGTGTGGTTTGACTTATCTGCTACATCTAGTTGGAAAGCTCCAGCAAATTTGTACTGGATCTGTGGTAAGAAAGCCTATTCGGAGTTACCACAGGACTGGGAAGGGGTATGTGTATTAGGTATGCTCAAACCATTCTTCTTCTTGTTGCCAATTGAAACAGGAGAGACTTTGGGAGTTAAAGTATATGATGTGAATCATAGAAAGAAAAGGGGACCCATAGAGAGAGGTACCTGGGAAGATAATTAGTGGCCTCCCCAGCGTATTATAGATTATTATGGGCCAGCTACGTGGGCAGAAGATGGTACTTTTGGATATAGAACCCCAATATACATGCTCAACCGTATCATAAGGTTACAGGCAGTGGTTGAGATAATTACCAATGAAACATCGCAAGCGCTCAATCTCCTAGCAAAATATAACACTAGGATGAGGACAGCCGTCTACCAAAATAGATTAGCCTTGGATTACCTATTGGCAGTAGAGGGAGGTGTATGTGGGAAGTTTAATCTAAGCAATTGTTGTCTTCAAATAGATGATGAAGGGCAAGCAATAGCTGAGCTTACTAGCCATATGGTTAAACTAGCACATGTGCCTACTCAAGTATGGAAAGGGTATAATCCGAGCAGTTGGTTTGGTAATTGGTATGAGCAGCTTGGAGGACTCAAGGCATTGGTAGGTGGATTCATGCTAATCTTGATGTTGTGCCTTCTCCTGCCATGTCTGATTCCTTTGGTAGTTAGGTCTGTGCAGAGCATTATAGAGAATATAGCAGAGAGAAAGGCCGCAGCACAGATAATGGCTGTTTACAGGTATGAGGCTCGAAATCAAGAAGTAATACCGGAGAAACTGACGGAAGCCAAGCACAGAGAAGTGGACACAGGTTTCTTCAGGAAGGAAGAGATTATTTATTCGATTCACCGACCGGGGCTCAGAGGGACTAATGTCACCAAAAAACAGCAAAGTCTGAGCCCAGAACTGACTGTGTAAATGCATGATATAGACATATAGCTCCTCCTATAGTTAACTCTACCCACATATACTCTTTACCCAATCAGCTGAACAAAGCCTAACTTCCCTTACCTGTTAGACCACATGGCTCACCCAGAACAATGGAGGAGGGGAAGTGTTTTCAGTTCCTGCATTCCTGCACTTACTCAGTACACTGTTGATTGTATCTTAGCTACGTGTAACTGACTAACTGATACACCAACATACACATATGCCACGTGGAAATCTCGGCCTACTAAATTAAATTTCTACCGAGATTCCACCACATTCCCCCCTTTGATGCTTCTGATATATATAATAACTCCAGATGCATCACCTAATCATCGCTTACTTACACCTCAAGTTGCCATGAATCAGAACAGACCTCGTAAGCATCTTAGCATCATTACAAATTCCTTCAGCACTCCTCATTCTGAATATATTCTCTCTGGGCTAAAGGTTCATACTTGGAAACAGCCATTACATGCGCAGCTGTTTTCCTTTCTGTCGTGCTCTCTATGACACTCTGTATGGACCTAATTACCAATGGAACCAAACATGGTAGAAAGAGACACAACACTATAATCAACATGACTTCTCCTACCAATGTCTTGATCCTTCCAAGCTGCTCGTACCTACTTCCAAACCAACTACTAGAATTGTACCCGTTCCAGGCTTAAGTCGGTACATGCGTCAGTTTAGCCATGTGGCTTGTGAGATCAGCCACTGCCTGCCCTTCATCATCTATGTGCAGACAACAGTTGCTGAGATTGAACTTTCCACATACACCTTTCTTCTATTTGCACTGGAAGTGAATGGAGGACTTTATCAACAGCCCAACTGGTTTACCTGGTAAGTAGGCTATGTGCTTTACAGAGGAATCCATAATTGCCTAATGGTAGAATGAGGCTTGAATCCATGTATTAGAAGACAATAACACTTCATGGGCATACAGTTTGGCTGTTAACCAGTTCCCTCACATATTACATCCCTCCTATTGGCAATGAAGCGCGCTAAGGTAGCCAGTGCCACTCATTATCTTCCCAGCTACCTACATTCAAGGATGCTAGCTTCTTTTTATGATTCGCATCATAAACCTTAATAAAACCTTAAGGTCTCTCCTGTTTCAATTGGCAACAAGAAGAATGATGGTCTGAGCATACCTAATACGCATGCCCCTTCCCAGTCCTGTGGTAACTCTGAATAGGCTTTCTTACCACAGATCCAGTACAAATTTGCTGGGGCTTTCCAACTAGATGTAGCAGATAGGTCAAACCACACATCCTTTAAATTGGTATAAATTGCAAATGGATTAGGTGGTTCTGAGACATTTGAAGCTGACCACCAAGTTGTATCTTTTGTACTATCATTATAAGCTTTTTGCCCTAGACAAGTCAATTCTCCTACAGATGGATTAAACATTATTCCTTTCCTTGCTATGCAAACATAACTTATAATGGAGGTCTTTAATCGCCACTCAGATTTACCTCTAACACTCATTTGATAATCAGTTTGAGAAGATATTAACTGTTCAACTGTCTCAGAACCGGAATACATTACCTCCTTTGCTTCCCATGGCCATTGGTCTCCCATGTTAGTACCTCCACACACATAGCAGTTGGTTACATTAAGACTACCAGCAATGCTTTCGGCTAGATCTATAAATACGTTTTTCGCATTATGGGGGATCTTATTTTCCACACTCATCTCCTCATAGAAGGAATGAAAGACCTGATGAGTCTGGGTTGCCACAGTATCGGTCTCTATTCATATAAATAATATTGTCCCAGGATCCAAACCTGTTCCATATATCTGGAACCCAAATAAGTTCCCAAACCTATTTATGAATCGTTCTGGGTCATTGATAAGTATATGGACTGGGTTACACTCCCTAGACTTACAATATGGTTTGGTAGGCAACTTAGTAACAATCATATCCTCATCTACTGTCTGTCCCCAGGTTGCCCACCCTACACAAGACCAATATGGATAATCATTATATCTTTATTTGGGCACTTTGGATCCATATATTTGTACTTACTACTGGGGCAAATATATTTATCATTAGACCCATACGTTCTTTCCCATTTAAGATCACCACATACATTCCACGGTTTCCTACCACCTGATATCGCCTTACATGCATCAAATAGCAGAACACCTGAAGAATGTACGGTTTCTAGTATGGTCTTATTTATCAGGGTCCCCTGTGAGTCGCCATTCCGAATAGTCAACCAAATTGTACGGGCTTGATACTCTGGACTTAAACACCTAGGGTCTCCTGCTCTTAGATGGCATACACTATAATCTATACTCAAGTATCTACACTTAGATACATGTCTTTTACACTCATATTGTGAATGCCAAATAAGGGTCTGGGAAATATGATTGCCTGTTTTCGTAGTCTTAATGCAAACCTCAGAGCCTGGTGTGTCGGTACCTCTACCTTCCTGAATAATTAAAAACACAAATATACACATTATCAAACACATCCCTCCTGACATCTTCTTCCTAGCTCTTCGACTGTGCAATGGCACCTCAGCTCCCAGGTTGTGAGGGCTGCAGGGAACGGAGTCCTTCCTGATCCTCACTTTTCTTCACAGAGGCTTTTCCTATGGCTTAATGTTGGTAGGAGGTCAGGCTTTATTTTGGCCGTCAAAACACCTACTTGTAGATCTTTGTTGATGTTCTCTTTTAACAATATTCTCTTCGCAAAAAACACTTTTAATCCAACTGGGTCACACGCTTCAACCGGATCTTGCAAGGATTCTCTGGATCTATGGTAGCTTGTCAGGAATCTGCCGCTGGTTTTTACCCTAGAGTGATGAATCCACGGAGTCACTTCTACAACCTTTACAACTGTTGGGGTAGATAAAAGAACAACATAGGGACCTCTCCACTTGGAACCTAATGGAACAGTGTTCCATTCTTTTATCCACACTTGATCCCCTGGATGGTAAGAATGAACAGGTGGATAAATATTCACAGGTAATCTATCTTGTACCCATTTCTGTACCTCCTCCATAGTTTTACCCAACTCTACAACCTGCTGCCGGGTAATTCCTTCTCCCAACTGACTCAAATCCCCCCTTAAGTTACCAAGTATGGAAGGTAGATGCCCATACATAATTTTTCAGCAGTAACCCAGAAACAAAAGAAAGCATCTTTGAGGTCTCGGAAGGTATAATAGGTTGCCCCACCTGGTATTAAAGCAAGCAGATTATAGGGGATGGGTACCACTGGGTGTATATTGACTACTGCATTATTAACTGCTTTTAGATCTTGTACAGGATGATACTCATCTGATCCCGGCTTCTGAACAGGTAATAATGGAGTGTTCCAAGGGGAGGTACAGAATTTTAGGATGTCATACTTTACACACTTATCATAGGTTTGTATATTTTTCTTAGCCCTCTATAATATATGATACTAACTAAGGCTAACAGGATACGCTCCAAGCTTTAATTCAAAGTGTATTGGTGGAATATTGCGAGCAAGTCCTGGAGGATTATTCTCTGTCCATATTCTTGAAATGTCAAATAAGGATTCATCACTCTTAGGGTCTGTATTTGTTATTATAGAGTAGAAGTGCCATTCTTCTTCCCTTTGCACCGATACTGATATTATGCCTGGTGATCTATTAAACTTCAGAGACGTTGATCCGTTGGGTTTAAAAGTTATCTGGGCTTGAAGCTTTGATAATAGATCTCGTCCTAGAAGCTGAACTGGACACTCCAGCATATATAGGAACTGGTGCTTAACAAAATGGCCTCCTAGAATACAAGTATGACTCCTGAGAATTGGTCTAGCAGCACTTTTCCCAGTAGCTCCTATCATAGTTATAGTCTTCCTGAAGGAGGAGCAACTAGGGTAGTTACCACAGAGTACTCAGCACCAGTGTCAATCATGAAAGAGCTCCTCTTTCCCTCTATTGATACATCGACCATAGGCTGCACTCGGCTAAAGGGGGGTGGAGCCCAGTCAGTATCAATAGTCTTCCATGACAGTGTCAGCCAGACCGACAAAATCTCTATCTTCTCTATCCCTTAATCTCTGGGTAGGGGAATAGTATCTACTTCCCTGAACACCTCCTCTGTTACTACTGTCATTCCCTCCAAGACTTTCTCTATAGCCACCTCTGTAACCATCTCGTAACCTTCTCTCTTGTCTTATCTATAACTTGCTTTATATTCCCTCTGTGGGCAGTCACTTTTCCAATATCCTTCCTCTCTACAATACGCACAGTGATTCCTACTTCCTCCCTTACTCAGCCTATTCTCAACTCCTCTATTCACCTCCCTTCCCTGTCTCTCTACACTTATGATAGCTACAGCTAGCATATCTGCCTTCATCCTCATTTCACGTTCTTCCTCCTGCTTTGTTTCAATCTCCCTGTTCATATACACCTGACTTGCAATTTCCATTAACTGTGATATGGACATTCCTACAAATCCCTTTAACTTTGGCAATTTTCTTTTGATATCACCTTGGGTCTGGCTGACAAATGCTAAGTTGTTCATTCGAGAGTTCTCAGGGGCCTCTGGATTAAAAGGAGTATATAATCTATATGACTCCAGCAATCTCTCATGGAAAGCACTAGGTGACTCGTCGGCTTTCGTAAAGGAATTATGGGTCTTCCATCTAAACAGATCAGTCATGGTGAAAGGGACATAAACAAATACAGGGTCTGCCAACTGTAATTGACCATTAATATCAATGTGTGGTGGACCAGGGGTAAGCTGCAGTGGCATTTGTCAGGTTAGGGTGGGACTTAGATAGGGTTGTTTAGTCATAGGTTCCGGTCGGGGAGTGGTGAGGTAGGTGGAAATGGATAAATTAATTTTACTGGTCAGTAACTCGGTTAACAAAATGTTTCGGACAGGGCTAGGAGGAGCCTGACCAGTAACCAAAAATGGTAAAAGTGTATTCCAGCGTCCTATACCATTGACCATTTCATCCAGTTGTATTTCAAAACTAATTTACTGTTACTAAAGGCACACAAGGCTCAGTAATTATAGTGTTATGTCAGTGGTTATGGTGTTTTCAGTGGTTATGGTATTATCAGTGGTTATGGTGTTTTTAGTGATTATGGTATTGTCAGTGGTTATGGTGTTTTCAGTGATTATGGTATTGTCAGTGGTTATGGTGTTTTCAGTGATTATGGTATTGTGTAATTGCTGAGAATTATCTGATTCAGTGGACTCAGTTACTGTTCCGTTCGAAATGGGACTTAGTCGTTTTTTCGCATGAAATTGACCGACCGCACAGCCCAAATCTATGGAACTGTTTTGGGCAGGAAATTGTGCTTGCGGTCGGTCATAAAGGACTTCCAGCTAACTTTTGATCCACTGGAGGGATTTGGCTGATTTTTGGAAGGGTTTATGTTTGATGGATGCTGAGTCTGAATATGCAACTTTTATTGAAATTGGATGTATGGTTTTAAAGTTACAGTGTGTGTGTAAAAACTGTATTTTTACTGTATGTAATAATTGGTTTAACTGTTTATCTGAGGGGAGGGAATGTGTGGGCTGCACCAGATGTGTGATTGGTGATTTTATGCCTCCCCCTGGGAGTGTCCTATTTGCATGTAACCTCAATAAAAGCCAGGCTGGGTGTTCCAGACCTCAGACCTCTTCTGACCCTCTAACTTGCAGCCTCGACTCATGTTTGTAGGGGACAGCTATAATCACTACAGGGATTGCTATGCTCTTCATACTCCCTTAGCTACTGAGCTCTTGTAAGAGCTCTTGTTCCTGATCCTGCTTCGCTCAACAGAAGGAAGACGTTCGCCTATTGGAACCTGGAGCCTGGTCGTAGGTCCAGGGCGCAGAGCAGACGGCGAGATACCAGCCCAGCAGCGGTGGTTCGTGGAGTCTGCAGTGCTTATGGTGGCTGCGGTGCTGATGGTCCTTTGGAAAGCGCTAGAAGCATCCTTTTCTACGGTCCAACTTCCAGCCAGCCTGGAGGCAACCGTAACAATGGTATTGTCAGTGGTTATGGTGTTTTCAGTGATTATGGTATTGTCAGTGGTTATGGTGTTTTCAGTGATTATGGTATTGTCAGTGGTTATGGTGTTTTCAGTGATTATGGTATTGTCAGTGGTTATGGTGTTTTCAGTGATTATGGTATTGTGTAATTGCTGAGAATTATCTGATTCAGTGGACTCAGTTACTGTTATTAAGAATTCTCCTCACAATTTTGACTGCTAATAATACAGCTGAACAATAATAAAAAAACACTAAAATACCCTTCCACCAAAAAGGGCCTCAGGGTACAAAGAAACAGTTGGGGGGGGGAGGTAGGCACAGAAATAGGAGGGCTTAAAGCAAGGGGACAGGCATCTGAGAGCCAGGGACAATAGATCACAGGTGGACATACCAGCTGCACCAGTTCTTGCTAAAGAATTTAGTTGAGGGATGGTCAGATGGGTCAGATTCCATTGGGGATGGACAAACCAGTTTTGGTAACCATCTAGTAGCACAAACTGTTTTAACAGTCAAAATATGGAAACTGGTCATAGAATTCAAGCATAATAGATACAGCCACATGTACACGCTGCACTAGATTTAAATCAAGACAGATTACCACAGAGGCCATTCTCTACTACATAAGGTAGTCAGGTGATTTGGAGCCAATTTAACCCCAAAATCACACACATTATATCCCTCTTTAAAGTTTCTTTGAATCCGACGCACCCATACTTAACAACGGAGCGTCTAATTCAAAGAAACACAACAAACACACCTCCAACAGTCACACTCGTTTCCTTGGCAACAGCACCATGTGGCACAGTTACTAGGTCAAACTCATACAACAAAACATACAGGGAATTCCCGTACACACACAGCTGTTACACCAGTCACTAAATAACTAATACTGTGCCCTTTGGCGAAACTATACAGTCACCCACGTTATAATTCTCAGTATCTGAATTACCCGTCTATAACACACCCTAGTAACATCGTCTTTACAAACAGTAGTTACAGTACGGTTAGCATTGGTTAGAGTACAATTTAAAGTCACAGTTCAGTTAGTAGTGGTTATGGTGTTAAACATACAACATAAACGACAATTATTAGTAGTTATTTACAGTATCAGTGTGCGCTATAATACAGTTACACACTATTCACACTCTCGCTAGACGGCAGAGCTCACGCTATCTAGCAAGATATACACTCTACTACAACAATCTTTAACACATTTACAACTCCCAACTAATCTATTGGCCAGTACCTCAATGGACTACCTAAAACTATTTACATCCGTTTTGGTTAGCCACGCTGCCCAAGCACCACATATAGCGAACTAGAGGGCGGAATTTACAACAGCACCCTCTTAGACTATATACTCTATCAAAAATCTAGTGGGTTCCAAATTTACACGCCTTCCCACTTAGCCAAGATAGGTTGAGATCTAGCGGACCGAATTTACACAGACGCCGCTTAGTCTCCCGGTCCCTCCGACCTAGCGAACGTAATATACACCCTAAAACGCTAGTCTAGACAAGACACCGGTGTCCGGCTTGGGCTATTTACACAGAACCCAGCCTGATTCCAAACCAAAATTAAACGGGCTGACTACAGGACGTTTAATTACGAGCGGTGCGCCTTCGCTCCTTCCCTCCACTGGAGGGGGCAGATTTCATACACAAATAACCCCTTATGGGCCTACCGCACAATCGGTATCCAATAGCCCTAGTGGGTCAACCGTCTAAAACAGTGGTCGTCTTACCTCCTCGTTCCTGAACCTGGGTTCACACTCATCGACGGGGGCACCCCAGCACTTACTACGTAGAGGCCGATGATCTCCTGGACAACAGACCAGTGGCGCCGAGACGAAGGGAGGTCCACGCAGAAGATCAGGGGTGCAGTCGTAGAGAGCGTGGGCAAAGATAGACCGTCTCACGCCTCTGCTTTTCAGCTACCGTTGAACGATGAGCTTCCCGGCCAATTGCACCAAATGATACCGGATAAACTGACGGAAGCCAAGCACAGAGAAGTGGACACAGTTTTCTTCAGGAAGGAAGAGATTCTTTATTCGATTCACCGACCAGGGCTCAGAGGGACTAATGTCACCAAAAAACAGCAAAGTCTGAGCCCAGAGCTGACTGTGTAAATGCATGATATAGACATATAGCTCCTCCTATAGTTAACTCTACCCATATATACTCTTTACCCAATCAGCTGAACAAAGCTTAACTTCCCTTACCTGTTAAACCACATGGCTCACCCAGAACAATGGAGGAGGGGAAGTGTTTTCAGTTCCTGCATTCCTGCACTTGCTCAGTACACTGTTGATTGTATCTTAGCTACGTGTAACTGACTAACTGATACACCAACATACACATATGCCACGTGGAAATCTCGGCCTACTAAATTTTATTTCTACAGAGCTTCCACCACAGGAGAACATGTACAGGAAGAGGAATGCTGAGGGATTCGTATCTTTAGAGAGTTGCAAAGTCTAGTCTGGTTTATGGCAACTTGAGGTGTAAGCAAACTCTGATTAAGTGATTCATTTGGAATTATGAAATATCAGAAGCATCAAAGGGGGGAATGTGGTGGAATCTCGGTAAAAATAAATTTAGTAGGCCGGGATTGCCACGTGGTATGTGCACGTGCATATACTGATTGTGACGAAACCAATCTCGCCACATTGTATTGGAGGAGCCTGGTTGCCCGCCTGCTGCCTCTGGACTATGGACCGGCAGCTAAAGGGTTAATTTTACTGTGCAGAAGGATTTATTTCTCCCTTTCTGCACAGCAGTTCGGTAGATTTCATCTACCGAACAAACAGCCGTTCACCAACCTCCCCAGAGCCGTGGGAAGCCGGCCGGCGTTGTTAATTGGCCACCCAGAAGCTGGAGTGTGCTGCCAATTTACCTCCCTGAAGCTGCGGCTAATTGCCTGTTAACTGTGTGGCCACTGTTACACTTAGCGGCCGCTAGGTGGCGCTGTTCTGGAGCTCCCCGGGCAGCCAGCACTTTTCTGCCCGGCTTTCATGCACCAAAATCGGACACTTTTCCGTGCAGGCACCGCTGAATCTCCAGCCCCTGGTTCTCATTCGTATGAGTTTGGTGAATGCAGGGGAATTCGGTAGTTTGTTTTATGTGAACTGGGGTAACCCAGATAGCCTGCCATGGAGCCTGTTCATATAATTAAAGACTTTGGCTCCATGGCAATTAAAATGTATTTGTGTGATATGGGTGCCATTCACCTAATAATGTGCACCCAGACCTGAGCTATCTGGGGATATGTTACATGTCTGTGTTTTATGTATAAAATGTGTCTGTATGTATTTTAAAGTGATAGTCTGTTTCTGTGGCACCATGTGCATAATGGAGTCTGGCCTTTGTCTTAGGAGATAATTGAATTACTTCATTAATTATCTCCAGGGCAGGGAGGAGGAAACCAAGATGCATTGTGGGAAAGTATTGTGGCTGTGTGTACGAAAATGATACATGTCTGTCTGCTGTTTCAGTCTTCCATCTGGTCCCCTAGGGGAGTGTCCACCAGGTGGGAGACCTGCATAAATACAGGGGCAGGTAGCCCTGAATAAACAGACCACTGCTTGACCTTCAACACGGAGCCTTGTCTCGTTCTTGGGGGGATTCACTGTATGCTGTTGGAGATTTGACTGCTAGGAGTGTAAGCTGATGTCTGCTTTTCCTATTCATCTGCTAGCAGCTATTTGTGAGGTTCCAGCTGGAGTGCTACCTTATTCACCTATATCCAGTTCGTGAGTTCTGATGTTCTGCAGTAGCTGTGCCTTTCTGAGAAAAGGGGATTATCGCCTAAACGGATTTTAACCCCTCATATGCTGAAACGGTCCGTTACAATTGGTGGCAAGCGGCGGGATCGTTCCTACAGCCAGAAGGACAGCTACAGAACACCATTTCTTTGGATTTACAATTTGAGGGCAACGCATGTCTGAGTACAGCGACCCTGACAGCACCAGGATGGAACCAGCAGTGGAGTACGATGAGGGTGACATAGATGACCGGGATGCAATAAGGAAAGGCATCTGGTACCAGGCCCTGGATAACGTACAGTACCAGCGGGGCAAGAGTCTCCCCAGTGAAGAGCAGCGATGGCAGACACGACTGGCACTGCGGATGCCCTTCCTGGGAGAGCAGCCTCTGGAGCAATGGGTAAAGGAGCTCGAGCACCGGGTATGGCAGGAGCTGTGGCTGGAGGATGCCTACCAGGCGCTCTGGTGGTATATGGCACAGTATATACCCTGGACAGCCGAACATGACAAGCCAGAGGGAGAGGAGTTTGATGGTCCTGGCTTGTTATGGGAGTCCTTTGCAGAGCCTGGCTTCGGGAGCCCTGCGCAAACCAGACTTCAGGATATTTTCTATGAGAGGGAGGCTAGGCATGAGTGGGATGACCCCCATGAGGTAGAGCAAGACCTGGCTCACCTAGCAAACATGGAGTGGGAACTGGAGCAGGACTACCGAGATCTCTTCCACTCCATTGGGAGGGCTCAGCAGGACAGTAAAGTGACAGACCCAGATCCAGACCCATTCCGCTGGGAAGATATTGTGGAGATTTACTGGGAAGAACCCCAGGTGGCCGGTAGAGATGGGACCGAGGTCTCTCCACCGGTCCTGCAGGGAATTGGGAGCCCAGTCTCCATTCCCCAGCGGCAGGCTGAGTTACAGGGGGCAGAGGTAGTTGGTCCTACCCCCCAGCAGCAGAGTGATATGCCGGGAAGGCAGTGTGAAGTGCAGGGAGAGGAGAGCAGCGTCCTCCCTCCCCAGCGGCAGGCTGAGTTACAGGGGGCAGAGGTAGTTGGTCCTACCCCCCAGCAGCAGCGTGATTTTTTGGGAATTGGGAGCCCAGTCTCCATTCCCCAGCGGCAGTGTGAATTGCAGGGAATTGGGAGCACAGTCTCCATTCCCCAGCGGCAGGCTGAGTTACAGGGGGCAGAGGTAGTTGGTCCTACCCCCCAGCAGCAGCGTGATTTATTGGGAATTGGGAGCCCAGTCTCCATTCCCCAGCGGCAGTGTAAAGTGCAGGGAGAGGAGAGCAGTGTCCTCCCTCCCCAGCGGCAGGCTGAATTACAGGGGGCAGAGGTAGTTGGTCCTACCCCCCAGCAGCAGCGTGATGTTTTGGGAATAGAGAGCCCAGTCTCCTTTCCCAAAAGGCAGAATGTCCAGCAGGGAATAGAGAGCCCAGTCTCCTTTCCCCAGCAGCAGGACACTGTATTGGGAGGAGAGACAGTCGGTCTCCCTCCACAGATGATGGAAGTATGTATGGGAGAGGAGCTTGCTACCACCTCTCCCCAGCGGCGGATCATTGATGTGCAGGGAATAGAGAGCCCAGTCTCCTTTCCCCAGCGGCAGGACACTGTATTGGGAGGAGAGACAGTCGGTCTCCCTCCACAAAGGTGGAAAGTATGTATGGGAGAGGAGCTTGCTACCACCTCTCCCCAGCGGCGGATCCGTAATGTGCAGGGAATAGAGAGCCCAGTCTCCTTTCCCCAGCGGCAGAGTGTTCTAGTGGGAGAGGAGCCTGTTACCCCCTCTCCCCAGCGGCAGCTTAATATACCAGGGGGAGACTGTAAACCCCCCACCGGTGCAGATGGGACCGTGGTCTCTGCACTCACCACACAGGGGGTAGGGACGGTCGGTCCTACCCCCCCACGACAGAGCTGTGTAACCAAGGGGGAGACAACCGGTCTCCCCACTCAGCAGCAGAGCTATGCAACTAAGGGGGAGACAGTCCGTCTCCAGCAACCAGGCTCCAACCAGACTACTCCGGTGGTAGTGCTGGCACCAGGACAGAGTACCGCTGGTCTCTGCCCACTCAGCAACCCACCAAGGCAGCCTACCAGTCCCCTACACAGCCGTGGTGAGGCACCTGGACATGGACAAACTTCGCCTCTACCCAGGTGTAGTAACTATTTATTGTGGGTGGGCTGTACTGTTTTTTTTGCTTTGTGGGTGGGTTGCTGGACTAACAAGGGCACTGACCGGCAGGAGGTCAGGTACCCTGTTAGTCTTTTTGGAAAGGGGGAGAGATGTGACGAAACCAATCTCGCCACATTGTATTGGAGGAGCCTGGTTGCCCGCCTGCTGCCTCTGGACTATGGACCGGCAGCTAAAGGGTTAATTTTACTGTGCAGAAGGATTTATTTCTCCCTTTCTGCACAGCAGTTCGGTAGATTTCATCTACCGAACAAACAGCCGTTCACCAACCTCCCCAGAGCCGTGGGAAGCCGGCCGGCGTTGTTAATTGGCCACCCAGAAGCTGGAGTGTGCTGCCAATTTACCTCCCTGAAGCTGCGGCTAATTGCCTGTTAACTGTGTGGCCGCTGTTACACTTAGCGGCCGCTAGGTGGCGCTGTTCTGGAGCTCCCCGGGCAGCCAGCACTTTTCTGCCCGGCTTTCATGCACCAAAATCGGACACTTTTCTGTGCAGGCACCGCTGAATCTCCAGCCCCTGGTTCTCATTCGTATGAGTTTGGTGAATGCAGGGGAATTCGGTAGTTTGTTTTATGTGAACTGGGGTAACCCAGATAGCCTGCCATGGAGCCTGTTCATATAATTAAAGACTTTGGCTCCATGGCAATTAAAATGTATTTGTGTGATCTGGGTGCCATTCACCTAATAATGTGCACCCAGACCTGAGCTATCTGGGGATATGTTACATGTCTGTGTTTTATGTATAAAATGTGTCTGTATGTATTTTAAAGTGATAGTCTGTTTCTGTGGCACCATGTGCATAATGGAGTCTGGCCTTTGTCTTAGGAGATAATTGAATTACTTCATTAATTATCTCCAGGGCAGGGAGGAGGAAACCAAGATGCATTGTGGGAAAGTATTGTGGCTGTGTGTACGAAAATGATACATGTCTGTCTGCTGTTTCAGTCTTCCATCTGGTCCCCTAGGGGAGTGTCCACCAGGTGGGAGACCTGCATAAATACAGGGGCAGGTAGCCCTGAATAAACAGACCACTGCTTGACCTTCAACACGGAGCCTTGTCTCGTTCTTGGGGGGATTCACTGTATGCTGTTGGAGATTTGACTGCTAGGAGTGTAAGCTGATGTCTGCTTTTCCTATTCATCTGCTAGCAGCTATTTGTGAGGTTCCAGCTGGAGTGCTACCTTATTCACCTATATCCAGTTCGTGAGTTCTGATGTTCTGCAGTAGCTGTGCCTTTCTGAGAAAAGGGGATTATCGCCTAAACGGATTTTAACCCCTCATATGCTGAAACGGTCCGTTACACTGATGTATCGGTCGGTTGGTTGCACGTGGCAACAATACAATCAGTAATGTAAGGAGCATGTGCAGGAATACAGGGTATAGAGAATTCCCCTCCTCCATTGTGCTGGGCAAGCCATGTGGTCAAATAGGAAGTTAGTCTTTATTCTGTTGATTGGGTAAGAGTACGTGTGGGTGGAGCTGATTATGGGAGGAACTATATACCTATATAAGGGACCTACACTGTATGATCAGGGCTCAGACTTTGCTGATTTTTGGTGACATTAGTCCCGGTCGGTGAATTGAATAAAGATCTCTTCCTTCCTGAAGAAACCTGTTTCCATCTCTCTGTGCTCGGCCTCCGTCAGTTTCTCCGGTATCAGTAACACTAATGAGTCACATGACACTGGGAGGGAAAAGGGCCAATTGGGCCCAATTTGGACATTTCCACTTAGGGGTGTACTCACTTTTGTTGCCAACCGTTTAGACATTAATGGCTGTGTGTTAAGTTATTTTGAGGGGACAGTAAATTTACACTGTTATACAGGCACTTACTACTTTACATTGTAGCGGAGTGTCATTTCTTCAGTGTTGTCACTAGTGATGTCGCGAATATTAAATTTCCGGTTCGTGAACGTCGAACGCGAACTTCCTCAAACGTTCGCGAACCGCCATGGACTTCAATAGGCAGGCAAATTTTAAAACCCACAGGGACTCTTTCTGGCCACAAAAATGATGGAAAAGTTGTTTCAAGGGGACTAACACCTGGACTGTGGCATGCCGGAGGGGGATACATGGCAAAACTCCCATAGAAAATTACACAGTTGATGCAGAGTCTGGTTTTAATCCATAAAGGGCATAAATCACCTAACATTCCTAAATCACAATGGATATGGATTGACACCTTGACATATGGATTAACACCTGTCCTCAGAGACCCTGATACACACTGACACAGAGCAGAATAGGGACTGTTCCTCCTACATAGGGTCACTTGGCAGATTTGGATTGACACCTGTCCTCAGGGACCTTGATACACACTGACACAGAGCAGAATAGGGAATATTCACTAAATGCCACACATTGTTATACAGGGGAATATTCAGTAAATAAGGATAAAGGGGGGAACCTACTGTCCTCCCACCCGGCCCCCACCCCTGCGCGGTGGGTGGGGGCCATAATTCACAATGGGGGGACCTACTGTCCTCCCCCCCGCCCCCACCCGAGAGCGGTGGGTGGGGGCCATAAAAATAATGAGGGGGGGGACCTACTGTACGATGTTGTATCAATCAGGTAGTGTAAGGGTTACGCCCGCTTCACAGTGACAGACCAAACTCTCCGTTTAACGCACCGCAATCAACCGCAAACAGTCCATTTCCACAACCGCAAACTCCCCATTTGCACAAGGTTGGATACCAAGCTAGCCATGTCCCGTTCCTTGTCCTCACTGATGTCATTGAAGGTCTCTTCCTCCACCCAGCCACGTACAACACCAAGGGTCCCCGAAAGGTGACAACAAGCCCCCTGGGACGCCTGCTGTGTTTGGTCTTCCACCTCCTCAAAGCCACCTTCCCCCTCTGACTCCTCTTCTTCAGACTCCTCTCTCTGCATTGCCTCTCTCTGCGTTATTATAAAGGTGTGTTAAGTAGTACTATTCTTATCAGTTTAATCCCTGTTGCGTCCCCTATCAGGGGACGTGTATATGGCATCGATTTTAGGAACCGTGAGATGGAAAAAGATGCTTGGTCGGTCCTCCTAACTGGAGACTGTGTTTCTGTACGGGTGGCAGGGGGAGCAATTTATAAAGTACCCACTGCCAAGGTACATTTGAATTGTGGAGCGGGGCACGGAAACATGGAGGTGGGGATGATGCAGGCAGGACCTACCCGCTGACGTTATTTTGGGCAACGACCTGGGGGAGCTGACTTCAGCTTTTGTTCCTCAAACCGCAGTACAAGAGGCGTATCCGGTTGTGACCCGGCAGCAGGCCCACACCACAGCTCCGCCTAACCACTCTGAGGCTCAGGTAAGCAATTTACCCCCCATGCCCAATGTCACGCCCTGGACATCCCCCTTAGAATTCAGTTCTGGAGTGGCCCTAGATCCCTCCCTGCAGATCTACAAAGATCGTATTAATAAAGACCAGACAGGATTAGAAGGGGAAAGGTACACCTGGGACAAGGGGCTGCTGTAACGGCACGCAGAAAAAATAGTGTCCGAATCCATTCCCTTACCCATAAAGCAATTGATAGTGCCGAGAAAATACAGACTGGAGTTATTACGCATCGCCCACGACATTCCCCGTCTGGGCACTTAAGGATCAGCCGTACTAAGCACAGGCTGACCCAGAACTTCTTCTGGCTAGGTATCTCACAGGACGTGAGGCGATACTGCCAGACCTGTGATAACTGCCAGAGGGTATGGAAGAGGGGAGACTGATACAAAGCCCGGCTCCGTTCTCTCCCCATAATTGAGGAACCGTTCAGTAGGGTAGCGGTAGATATCATAGGACCCCTATCCAAGCCCAGCCCCTCCGGCAAGAAATATGTACTGACCATGGTGGACTATGCCACCAGGTACCCAGAAGCAATAGCTTTGACTAATGTGCACGCAGAGACGGTAGCGGATGCCCTGATGCGAATATTTTCCCGGGTGGGCTTTCCCAAGGAAATTATTTCGGATAGGGGCACCCAGTTTACCGCCGAAGTCGCACAACAACTCTGGAAGATATGTGGGGTTCAGCAAATACTGAACTCCGCTTATCACCCCCAGTCCTCTGTGAATGGTTTAATGGAACACTTAAAACAGATGATCCGTACGTTCATAGACACTCAGACTTGGAAAGGTTACTACCCCAATTGATGTTTGCCTATAGGGAAGTACCTCAGGAATCCACCGGGTTCTCTCCTTTCGAACTATTATTTGGGAGGAGAGTGAGGGGCCCCCTAGATTTAATTAGGGAAGACTGGGAGGGAGACTAGACTGTTAGCGGCACCCCCATCGTACCCTACGTGCTAGAGTTTAGGGACCGCCTGGAGATGCTGATCCAGAACGTACGCGACAACCTCCAGGCGGCCCAACACAGGAAGCGCAGATGGTATGATAAGGGAGCCAGGGACCGCAGCTTTAAGGTGGGGCAAGATATGCTAATTTGGCGACCCGTCCACAAGGACAAGCTGCAGGCTTCCTGGCAGGGCCCATACATGGTGGTAGAGCAGGTTTTTGATACCACCTTTGTTATCGGTCCGGTCACAGGCACGGGAGGCAAGCGCATGCTCCATGTGAACATGCTCAAGCCATACCACGAGTTCACGGAAGAGGTAACTGCGATCTGTGCACCTGCCACTGAAGATTATGATAATTTGCCACTCCCAGATCTCCTAGACCAAGAGGGCCAGAGCGGAGACCTGGGAGAAGTACAGTTAGGAGAATGGTTAGACCCCAAGGAGCAAACCCAGGTCCAAAGACTAATCCAGGACAAGGTGGCCACGTTTCCCAACCTACCTGGGTACACTCCATTAACCACTCACAAAGTTGAAACCCTAGACCAGGCCCCCCTTCGCCAAACCGCCTATTGCATACCCGAAGCAGTTAAAGAAAATATGCGGAAAGAAATTGAGGAAATGCTGCAGTTCGGGGTGATAGAACACTCTGACAGCCCCTGGGCCTCCCCGTTAGTACTAGTACCGAAACAGGATGGCACGACCCGTTTCTGTGTGGACTACCGGAGGCTAAACGATAAAACAACCTCAGACGCCTACCCTATGCCATCGATAGATGAGATCCTAGACAAAATGGCCAGGGGCCAGTACCTCACCACAATAGATCTGTGCAAGGGGTACTGGCAAATTCTATTAGCCGAGGATGCCACCCCCAAGTTGGCATTTGTCACCCCGTTTGGCCTGTATCAGTTTAAGATAGGTATTGGATCAGCGCTGAGTGATCTAATAGGACTGTGAACAAATCGAAAGCTGCAACCTATGGGTATGAGGTTCCCTCTAATAACCTCAAAGGAAAAATGGCAAAAACACAATAATAGGTCGCGCTAAATACAAATAGATGTGTAATAACAATGTAAAATAAATAAATAAAAAGATAAAATAGAACAAGATCAGGAATAAAAGTATTAATATTAATATAAATCCACTTGCACACACTCTAACAGTAAGGAATGTAACAGTTATAATGAATAGTCCCAATACTTAATAGTCTGCTTGTATATTCCAATAAATTAGTGGAAGGCTTGATATGTAGGAATTTCCAATGAGGAGAATGGATCTTCTAATTCATGGGGTGTCTTGACTCCGTGGTATACATGGAAAGACAAAGCAAAGAAACTCCAATAGTGCAAACTGAGGACCAATAAGAGCAGGATGAATATAGGGGAGGTATATTACTCACCTATTATTGAGCATAAACTAGCTCAAGTATAGTAAGCATTCAGTGGCGTCTGCCCCCCACTGGCGGGATAAGGTGAAGATAATTCCTCGGTATAAAAAAAGGGGAAGAAGAACAACCAAATATAGTGCTCACTGTAGATATGATAAAAATAAGTATAAACAGTAGAAATGCGGGTACTCACATATGGATGAGCAGGATATACTGCTCAATCTATTCGTTTGGGTGGTATAGTCCCCACCTAGGATTCTTTAGCAGGTATCAGCTTCACAGTAATATATGACCAGGTAAAATAAATAAATAAATAAATAAAGGACATATGGCAAAATAATTCTAGGTAAAGCCAATATTCCTTTAATAAGATAATAAATATATAAAAACAGCCAAAACGCGTTTCGCCACACAGGGCTTTATCAACTGGCAATAGTAAAAATCAGCCTGGTACATAGATGCTTAAATAAGCTAAGAAAACACATGCTTATTCAAATTTTAGCGCCAAAATTACGTCATCAATACACAGTATAAAATACAAATACATATTAAAACAGAAAAAATACAAGTCCATAATGATAATAATAAGAAAATGAATAAAACCCTTAATTCTAACTTTAAAACGAGTGTTATTAAGTAAGAAGGATAAAAATGAAAAGGGAGTACTCGATCACGTGATCGCGGATAGCCGCGATCACATGGAGTTCCCTAAAGCCTATTGGGTAATGTAGTGCACAGCAAGGGGCATGAGAGGACCGGATGAGTGGGAAGGACAGATAGACACGTGATCGCGATCATCCGCGATCACGTGGCATACCGCAATGAGCATTGGGCAATGTAGTCTAGACGGAGGTCGGCACAACAAAGCACACCTCCGTCTAGTAAACGAGCAAGCTGCATAAAGTAATGGTAATTTTAGTCGAAGTGCATGGTACAGAATGTACAGGGAAAAATAAAAACGAGCATAATGAAAATAAAAAGAAAAAAAGGAGGGGAAAAAAGCAAACTTTGGAATAGTGAAAAAAGTGAAGAAAGAGAAATGTGTATATGTAGACAGAGTATGAATATGTAAATATGTAAAGTGAATATGTGTGTGAGTGTAATGGATATACAGGGATGACAAGAATATGTACAAGCTGGATAGTTGCCTTATAAACAAACAGAGACAACTTCTAAGTAAGTGGTGGGAAATGAATATAAAATAAATATAAATAAAATAGTCATGGAAGAAGAAAAGTAAGAATAAGAAAAATTGTAACTTCTACTGTAGCAACAGAATATAAGAAAATAATGTGAGAAAAAATATATATAGGTAAAAATAATAAAAATAAAAATTAGATAAAAATAGAATAAAAATAAAAATAAATATCGAGATAATAATAGAAAAATAATAAATAACGGGAAAATAAATGGGTAAATAAATAAGAAAATAAATAAATAAATATGGAAGAATATATATGAATATGAATGAAGGGATATGAATATAGAGAGCAGAGAAAAGAGAAATAATGATATAGTATATTATAAAAAGTTAAAAAGATCAAATTCTGCATTGAGTCCTTGTGGGGCAAGGGTTCTGAGTTGAAAGACCCAATACATTTCTCTTTTGCCCAGGATATTGGTAATGTTACCTCCTCTCCATGGGAGGGTAACATGTTCTATCCCAATAACTTTCAGAAGTGTCGGGTCTTTATTGTGTATCATGAAGTGCTTAGAAACTGAGTGGTTGTCATAGCCCCTTTTGATATTACGGCAGTGTTCTGCCAATCTTACTTTGAGACATCTCTTAGTCATGCCCACATGGGCATTCCAATAGGTATATAACACCTTTAGTGTTACAACCAATGAAGTCTTTAATAGGATAAGAGGTTTTTGTAATATTAGAAGAAAAAATAGTGATTTTAGAATTTGTGGTACCTTTTGTGGTTCTGCATACAATACAATTGTTACACTTAAAACAACCTTTTTTTTCAATTAGGTAGATTGGGCAATAAAATCAGCTGTAGATGAGCAATTACGGTGGAGGCGAATAAATTGGCTTTTTGGGATGCCATCCAACCAGGGTTTATGATGGCAACTCGTCTGATCTATTATTGTATTTGTACAAACTTCTTTAAAAAAAGTTTTTGTTTGGATGCATCCGTCTTGGATAAAGATATTTAAATCTAAAAAATTCACTGACGTATTGCTGAATTCTGAAGTTAAAACAATACCTCTATCATTCACATTTAAATGGTCTAAAAACAGTTTAAGAGACATTTCTGAGCCTTGCCAAATAAAAAATAAGTCATCAATATAACGGAAATAGGAAACCAGGTTTGCCCGCCAGCAATGATCACCCCAAATAGCTTCGGATTCCCAATCCGCCATGAAGAGGTTAGCATAGCTAGGGGCAAACCTGGTTCCCATAGCTGTACCCTTCTTTTGAATATAAAATGAATCTAAAAACCAAAAGTAATTGTTGGTAAGAATTATATTGATACCTTGTATAATAAAATTGATTTGAGAATCTGGGATGGAGCTGTATTGTTTTAAAATCCTTTCTACTGCTTGGCATCCAATATTGTGTGGGATTATAGTGTATAATGATTGTACATCACAGGTTACCAGTATATAATTATGACACCATTTAAAATCACTTAAAAAAGATAAAAGAGTCAGAGAGTCTTTCAGATATGATCTCGTTTGTTTAACCAGGGGTTGTAATAAAATATCTATATATTCTGAAAGATTGGATAAAACTGATCCAATACCCGACACTATAGGTCTTCCAGGGGGTTCTTCAGCATTTTTGTGTATTTTTGGAAGAAAATAAATAACTGGAATTTTAGGGTAAAGGATATTAAGATAATCTAATTCATGTTTATTTAAAATTCCCATCTCTACTCCATCTTTTAAAAATTCACTTAAAATTTCTTTGATATTGGGGGTAGGGTCATAAGATAATTTGTTATATACCTCAACATCATTAAGCTGACGATTGGCTTCTTTTATGTACATGGACTTAGATAAAATAACTAAACCCCCACCTTTATCGGCGGGTTTTATGACGATTTCGTCATCTTTTTGAAGTTCTTTTAACGCTTTCCATTCTTTCTGAGTGAGGTTTTGATGATCATACTTATTGTGTTTAATTTTATCGAAATCTTTGAGAACCAGTTTTTCGAAAACTTCAATAGGGCCTGATTTAAAATTAGCAGGATAAAATTTAGAAGGATTTTTTAAAACGGTATGTGTAGTAGAGCTTTCCTTAGATGTGTCTGAATTGGGATATTGTGAGGCTTGGTCCGACCAAACGTAGCTACAAATTTTTTGAATGCCTCAGACTCCACCAGCTTGTATGGTAAAAGCTGGCGGGCTAATAGTTCAGACAAGCCAGCTATCAGACGCCGGGCAAGGGGGTGACTTTCTGACGCTTGCAGACAACTAACTGCTATTCAATGTATAACAGTGAAAAAAGTTTTTGGGGTTTTAAATGCAATCTATTGTGACACCAGATAAGAGTGGCACTGTGCAGTGGCAGAGGTTGGCAGAGTACACGCTGTAGGCCTAACACCCGCTTGAAGACAAATAACTGCTATTCAATCTATAACAGTGAAAAAAGTTTTTTGTTTTTTAAATGCAATCTATTGTGACACCAGATAAGAGTGGCAATGTGCACTGGCAGAGGTTGGCAGAGTAGACGCTGTAGGCCTGACACACCCGCTTGAAGACAACTAACTGCTATTCAATCTATAACAGTTAAAAAGGTTTTTGGGTTTTTAAATGCAATCTTTTGTGACACCAGATAAGAGTGGCACTGTGCAGTGGCACACGTTGGCAGAGTACACGCTGTAGGCCTGACACCTGCTTGAAGACAAATAACTGCTATTCAATCTATAACAGTGAAAAAAATATTTTGTTTTTAAATGCACGCTAATGTGACACCAGATATGAGTGGCAAAGTGCAGTGGCAGAGGTTGGCAGAGTACACGCTGTAGGCCTGACACACCCGCTTGAAGACAACTAACTGCTATTCAATCTATAACAGTGAAAAAAATATTTTGGTTTTTAAATGCACGCTATTGTGACACCAGATATGAGTGGCAAAGTGCAGTAGCAGAGGTTGGCAGAGTACACGCTGAAGGCCTGAAACACCCGCTTGAAGACAACTAACTGCTATCAATCTATAACAGTGAAAAAATATTTTGTTTTTAAATGCACGCTATTGTGACACCAGATATGAGTGGCAAAGTGCAGTGGCAGAGGTTGGCAGAGTACACGCTGTAGGCCTGACACCCGCTTGAAGACAACTAATTGCTATTCAATCTATAACAGTGAAAAAAATATTTTGGTTTTTAAATGCACGCTATTGTGACACCAGATATGGGTGGCAAAGTGCAGTGGCAGATGTTGGCAGATTACACGTTTAAGGCCTGACACCCGCTTGAAGGACACTGACTACTATTAGTTTAAAAACTTTTTTTGTTTTTAAATGCACGCTATTGTGACACCAGATATGAGTGGCAAAGTGCAGTGGCAGAGGTTGGCAGAGTACACGCTGTAGGCCTGACACACAGCTGCTTGCAGACAACTAACTGCTATTCAATCTATTACACTGAAAATTGTGACACCAGATATGAGTGGTGGCACTGGGCAAGTGGGCACAGTATCCACTGTGAGCCTGACACAAAAGCTGGCAGGCAGGCAACTGCAATTAGATTACACAGGAAAAAAAAGCAGACTGATGTTCTAGCCCTAAAAAGGGCTTTTTGGGGTGCTGTCCTTACAGCAGAGATCAGATGAGTCCTTCAGGACTGTAGTGGACACTTACTACACTAGCCTAGCTATCCATTTCCCTATCAAATCAGCAGCAGCTACACTGTCCCTCCTCTCACTAAGAATGCAGCTTCAGAATGAATCTAAAATGGATGCTGTACAGGAGGTGGGAGGGTCTGGAAGGGAGGGTCTGCTGCTAATTGGCTGGAATGTGTCTGCTGATTGTGAGGCACAGGGTCAAAGTTTACTCAATGATGACGAATAGGGGGTGGATCGAACCGAGCATATGTTCGCCCGCCGCGGCAAACGCAAACACGCTATGTTCGCCAGGAACTATTCACCAGCGAACCGTTCGGTACATCACTAGTTGTCACATGAAAATACATCATAAAATAATTTCAAAAATGTGAGGGGTGTACTCATTTTTGAGAGATACTGTAGATGGGGTCATAAGTGGCCTGAGTATCCTGGGTGTACCTTGCAGGGATTGTGGTAAGGCAGCATTTAACAATAAACACATACATTACACAAACCCTACATCTACAATGGGCACAGGGTGACTTAAAAATAGAAGTAGTCCAGGGTCCTACATAAAGTGATTGTCTGAAACTCCTGGCGATGATGACTACATTATATATCTCCTAAACAGGTACCAGAACTCCAATCGGTCCGTGTCTGAGTTAGTCTGGCAACCTACCCCAAAATATCAAGCTAACCTGGTAGCTTCCTGTACTCCATTGTCTCGGTGGGGAGGGAGTACTACAATCTCAGCTCCAATACCAAAAGCTGCCGCTGGGGAGGGGGACCAACTGCCACCACTTCCGTTAACTCCAGCTGCCATAGGGGAAGGATGTTGTCCTCCCCTCCCTGAAACTAAAACAGCCGCTGGGGAGGGAGGATGATACTCTCGTCTCCATTATTATTATTATTATTATTATTATATTATTTATAGAGCGCCGTCAAATTCCGCAGCGCTTTACAATGGGTGGACGAACAGACATGTAGTTGTAACCAGACAAGTTGGGCACACAGGAACAGAGGGGTTGAGGGCCCTGCTCAATGAGCTTACATGCTAGAGGGAGTGGGGTAAAATGATACAAAAGGTAAGGATAGTATTAGACTAGTGACAGTTGCAGAAGAGGAATCAGTTGGGAGCTATTAAGAGTTTAATTGATATGCTTTCATGAAGAAGTGGGTTTTTAACGACTTTTTGAAGGAGTGGAGACTGGGTGAGCATCTAACGGAGGAGGGAAGCGAGTTCCACAGGAAAGGTGCAGCCCTCGAGAATTCTTGAAGGCGAGCATCAGAGGTGGGAGTACGGACAGAAGATAGACGTAAGTCTTCAGCAGATCGTAAGGACCTAGATGGGACATACTTGTGTATAAGGGAGGATAGATAGGTGGGAGCAGCATTATGTAGAGATTTGAAAGCAAGAACCAGATTTTTAAATTGAGCTCTATATTTTATAGGAAGCCAATGTAGGGACTGACAGAAGGGTGAGGCATGGGAGGTGCGGGCGGACAGGAAGAATAGCCCCGCCGCCGCATTCATTATGGACTGTAACGGCGCAAGTTGGGAGCACGTAAGACCACTGAGAAGCGGATAACAGTAGTCAAGGCGAGAAAGGACAGTGGAATGGACCAACACCTTAGTCGCATCTGGCGTTAAGTAGGGGCGGATGCGCGCAATTTTTTTGAGATGGAAATGACAGGATTTGGCGATAGAGTGAACATGAGGCTTGAAGGAGAGCTCGGAGTCAAAGAGAACACCTAGGCAGCGAGCCTGCATGGTGGAGCTGATGGTAGCACCATTGACTTGGAAGGAGACAGACACAGGAGTAACAACACTTGAGGGAGGAAAGACCAGAATTTCAGTTTTGGTCAAGTTGAGTTTAACCCCTTAAGGACACATGACATGTGTGACATGTCATGATTCCCTTTTATTCCAGAAGTTTGGTCCTTAAGGGGTTAAGGAAGTGGGCAGCCATCCAGTTAGAAACAGCAGAGAGGCAGTCAGAGACACTAGTCAAGAGGAATGAGGAGAGATCAGGAGAGGACAGGTAGATTTGCATTTCATCTACATAGAAATGATATTGGAAGCCAAATGAGCTAATGAGTTTACCAAGGGAGGCAGTATAGATGGAGAACAGTAGGGGACCAAGGACTGAACCTTGAGGGACACCAACAGAGATGAGTTGGGGAGAAGAAGCAGAGCCAGAGAAAGAGACACTGAAAGAGCGCTGGGAGAGGTAGGAGGAGCACCAGGAGAGAGCAATATCTTGTAGACCGATATTGCTGAGGATGAGAAGAAGCTGTTGATGATCAACAGTGTCAAAAGCCGCAGACAGGTCAAGGAGAATTAGGATAGAGTAGTGACCATGAGATTTTGCAGCGAGTAGATCATTGGATACTTTGGTCAGTGCCGTTTCCACAGAGTGCTTAGCGCGGAAACCAGACTGAAGCGGGTCTAGCAGAGAGTTTGATTCGAGGAAGTCTGTCAATTCTTTCAAGGATCTTGGATGCAAAAGGCAGTAGCGAGATAGGACGATAGTTGGATTGGTAGTTAGGGTCAAGATTGTGCTTCTTTAGAATTGGGGTTACAGTTGCATGTTTGAAGGGCGATGGAAATATACCAGAGGAGAGAGTGAGATTGAGAATTTTAGTGAGAGGTGGAGAAAGAGAAGAAGATAGAGTACGGATGAGATGCGAGGGAATTGGATCGAGGGAGCAGGTGGTGGGGCGGGAGGACTGGAGCAGAGCAGTAACCTCTTCCAATGTAGCGGGTGCGAATGAACATAGAACAGCAGGGGGAGTGAAGTTAGGGGAAGTATTGGAAGGGGGAGGAGAAAGATGAGAGATCTCTTCTCTGATTGTAGAGATCTTGTCAGTGAAGTGAGTTGCAAAGTCTGAGGCAGTCAAGTTAGTAGGTGGAGGAGGAACAGCAGGGCGAAGAAGAGAGTTCAATGTGTGAAATAGTCGTTTGGGTTCACGGGAGAGTGTGGTTATGAGGGTATTGAAGTAATTAACTTTTGCAGAGGAAAGAGCCAAGCTGTATGAGCTCAGCATAAATTTATAGTGGAGAAAGTCAGATGCACAGTGAGACTTTCTCCAACAGCGTTCAGCAGTTCTGGAGCATTTTTGGAGGTATCGAGTGAGCTGGGTGTGCCAGGGTTGTTGTTGGGGGGGCCTGCGGCGTTTAAATGTACAAGGTGCCATGATGTCTAGTTGAGAGGAGAGGGTGGAATTGTAGAAGGAGGTTGCAGAACTAGGACAGGTGAGGTTTGAGATAGGTAAAAGGAAAGTTTGGAGATTAGTGGAGAAATGCTCTAGGTCAAGACATTGGAGGTTTCTGTGAGAGTGATGTTCAGATGGTGGTTTCAATTGGGTCTTAGGTATGCCAATGTCAAAAGTCAGCAGATGGTGGTCAGATAGAGGAAAAGGAATATTGGAGAGATTAGAGGCAGTACAGAAGTCCATGACAAACCAACTGCCGCTGAAGAGGGAGACCAGCTGTCTCCTCTTACAGTAACTTATTCTGCCGCTGGGGAGGGAGACCGACTATCTCCACACCCAGTTCCACCAACTGCCACTAGGGAGGGGGACAGAACATCTCCGCACCCGGCAACTCTAACTGCCGCTGGGGAGGGAGGCCGGCTATCTCTACTCCCATTTGCTCCCTCTGCTGCTGGAGAAGGATACTGACTTTCTCCACTACGGGGTGCTTCAGCTGCTGCTGGGGAGGGAGGACAACACTCTCCTCTACCGACATAATACACTGCCGCTGGGGAGAAATACCGACCATCTCCCCACACTGTAACACACACTGCCGCTGAGAGGGAGGACGATACTCTCCTCTCCCTGTAACACACACTGCCGCTGGCGAGGGAAGATGATACTCTCCTCTCCCTGTAACACACACTGCCGCTGGGGAGGGAGGATGATACTCTCCTCTCCCTGTAATGCACACTGCCGCTGGGGAGGGAGTAGATACTCTCCTCTCCCTGTAAAACACACTGCCACTGAGAGGGAGTAGATACTCTCATCTCCCTGTAACACACACTGCCGCTGAGAGGGAGGACGATACTCTCCTCTCCCTGTAACACACACTGCCGCTGGGAGGGAGGACGGAACTCTCATCTCCCTGTAATGCACAATGCCGCTGGGGAGGGAGGACGAAACTTAGATATAGGAGTAGTCCAGGGCCCTACATAAAGTGTTCATCTGAAACTCCTAGTGATGGTGACTACTGTCACAATACTGTTCAATATCAGCCTGCATCATGGGTTTTTCTTTTTCTTTAAATGGTGTGGCCATTTATACTGTTCTGTGGAAGAAAGTTCGACCTCGTTATATATTGAAATATTTAGTTAAAGAGAGAGAGATATCCAACTCAATATTCAAGTATTGGGTGTGACTATCCCCCCTTTCTCCCCAGTGCTCCCCAATATTATCGTTTTCTTGGGTCCTATGTAGGATATAACTAATTTACCCAACAAGAGAATGTTCAGGATCGACTAATCCTTTTTCATGTTGTCAAATTCTTTTCTTTTTTAATTTCACGGTTTTCCTGTTTATGTTTTTTCCCTTGTGTTAAAGTCCAGCCCTCCAGATGTTGCTAAACTACAAGTTCCATGATTCTATGAATGAAATAGCTAGGCTGTGAATCATGGGAGTTGTAGTTCAGCAGCATCTGGAGGGCCGGAGTTTGGGTAAGCCTGGTTTAGACCTTAGAATACACCTCAGATTAGAGTCTGCATGCTTTTCATCCTTAGTTACTTTATGATGGTAATGGGTGATGAATAAAGTCATAAAAAGCATTGTTGGATGGAATCTAGTAATTCTTAAGAAATAATAAAAAAAGGTGATTTTAAAGAGATCTTCCGTGGAATATCATTAGACAATGTTGACTGTGCTAAATAGTAATTTACATTGCTGAGGTTTCCTCCTTACTGTTACTTTATGGTGGTAATGGGTGATGAATAAAGTTATAAACAGTATTGCTTGATGGAATCTAGTAATTCTTAAGAAATAATAAAAATACATTTAATTATACATTATATGTCTAGAATAGCACATAAGAAATGTTGATACAATAAAGCAGTTCATTAATGTTCATGTTTACATCAAGTAGAAGGTGCCTTGTCTCTTTCTGTGTTGTAACTATCTACGATCTGCTATAGTGCCATCGCTCAAAGGAGAATCTCTAGCAGTTTTTAGTTAGATAGAATATCCTGTAATACCCAGAGCAACTCTAAAATGTATCACCTGGAGAGCTAGTGGAAGTTCCGAATGGTTATGCCTCAGTAACAAAGACGCCAAAACCTCCAAGCTTACAACTGGATTGCCAGCTAGGAGAGACACTGCATTAGCTAGCGGGAAAAGTACAGGCTAATGCAAAAAAACACCATGGGTGATAGTAGTCCTGAACTGTTCCACTTTTAGCGCCAGAGATGCCAGGGCCATATTGTCACAGGTGGATCTAGAATTCCCTCCACCTCCACTCATTAGTAGTGAGTATTGTATTGAATTAGATTAGTAAAGGGCTCATGACCTAGTGTTTCCCCGGCCCCCATCCACGGGTGATGGTTTGTGGCCCTAACATTAAAAATAAATAAAATAAGAGGGGAGGACCTAGCCACCACAGCAATGCTCACCCATGGATGATGGGTAGTATCCCTAATTAATTATAACATGGAGGGTGGATTTGCCAATGTCCACCACCTTCAAACAAAAGTATGCCCGCCCATGCTTTGAGATAGCTTACATAGTGTGGGAAAGCCCATATCAGGGCTCAGTCTGTGGCAAGCCCTCCATGGGTGTAGATGGATTCTCCTTCCATTACTATTAGAATTAGACCCCCAAACTGTCACTAATAGTCGAGGGCTGTGGGGGAATCTATGTTCTCACGTTTTATGCTTTCTTATTGCTGCCACTGTAATCGGGCTTTAAACGCTAATTGTCACAGTAATGTGGGACTTTCTGTACACAGGTTCCATTGCTTATCGCAGTTGCAGATCTGAAGACCCAGTGTCAGAGGATGGACCAGAGCAGCAGTTCCGATAAGAAAACCATGTCTGAAATTGTGGTGTCAGATGCCAAGATACTTTAGAATTAGCACAAATGCATTAATATTATATCCCAGGAAGCTGTGTTTATTTACAGGGGTATTTACGAAGGTGAGAATTGTAAGTGAATTTCACATTTAAGGTCAAAATAATCAAACTGGATAAAAAGTGCTTCCATTCAACTAGACTGGTCTTAAATTTGAAATTCACGTTTAATTCTTGCTTTTAGTAAATTCCCCTGGGTCTAGTACCTTTCTTTCTGTCTTTGTATTATTTAGATCCAACCTTGCAGTTCATAGACACTCAGGGCGACCAGCCTTTATGAATGAAACATTGGCTGCATGATCCAGCGGACATTCGTAGCAAGGACTTAAGTGCAATTACTGTATATAAAATATATTTATATATATCGCAAAAAAAGGGAAGTTCTATTCGTAAAATCAAGCACAAACGTACTGCTTCCCTTCATCATACATCTGCATTTTTATAGGGTTTGGACTCCATGGCTGGAGGGATCTAGCCATCATTGTCTTCGCATTATCTGTACCCGTCCAGCCCACCGCTTTCTCTACTCTGCTTTTCTTCTTATTCCCATTCTATCTTTGTTTTCTTGCTCCTCTGTGATGCTTTTCCTGCTCCCTGAAGGAGGGTTGTATGGCCCATGCAGAGCCTTTTAGATTAATTGCAAACTAACTCTACAAAAAGACCAATGAGTACTGCACGCCCGTTAAAAGTACTTTGGATGGTGGTCCGCCATCCACCAGGAATAGTATAAAAGTAAAAGTCCACAGACGTCACAATGTAGAGTGAAGGTGGAACTATTCTACTGAAAATCAAAGGAAAAAAAAGATGCAACGTTTGGGTCTTTAGGCCTTTATCACGTAGGATTATCACAATCAAATAACACACATAAATATCCTGGTGAGAACAGGAAACACTCCCCCTCCAAAACATAATTAACCTGGTAACATCACTACTTGGGGACCAATGGATAATAACTAAACGGTGATTTTAAAATAAAAATGGCAACAACAGAAATCAAATGGCAAAGTTTTTTTCTTTTGGCAGGCTTTGCAAACTCTACTCCTAGGCAATTTCGTTATTATTCTGTACTCCGTTTATTCTTTTGGCCGATATATTGATTCTTGTTTTTATTTCTTCTTATCAGTTTTTTCTGTGGCCATTATGTAGTTTCTATTAATGTCATGGGATCTCTGTTCTTTGATCTTCAGTAAAATACCCCTACCTTCACCCTGCATTGTGACTCTTGTGGACTTCTATTATGCCAACTGTTTTTACATTATAGAGAAAAAAAAACTACAGGTGGCAAGGAGAACACTTGCCTTGTAGTTAGAGGGTGGGTTGACTATGAATATAACAAAAAGAGGTCTCTAATATCGTTATTTATATGGTGTCTAGGGTCTATTTCCATCGATTTTTAGTATCCCTAGAAATCACCCATAAGTATCCAGTCCTATTTCATTTTAGCACTTCACTGGAGGTAGTACACTCACTCACTATTTATTCTGTTTTGTATGTGTTTTTTCTAATAAAGGTAATTACTATATTGTGTTTTAATCTGAGGTTATTCTAGTGAGGCTGGTTTTTCTCCTTTATTCAGGGAGGAATCCAACCTCATCAGTCCTTTTGTTTTTACATTATGCTCATCATCAGATGGGATTACGCACTTTTCATTGCTTATTGCATTATTGTAGTCTTCTTATTATCTTTACTTACTTGAATAAATGCTTAAGTGTTAAATGCTTTATATAACAGCAAAAATCTTCTTGCAGTCTCAATTTTTCCATGTCTTTAAATAAATAATTTAAAAAAGGTAAGTTATATCATAAAGCCTATAATTTATTCTCGTTTCTGATTTATAAATCAATAGTATTAAACATGTGAACATATTCAAAAAGATAACTGCTTCCAGAGTGCCATCAGAAAATGTTACAAACAATAAGATAAGAAAATATCAGCAAACGGGTATAATCTAAGTAGAAGAGTCCATCGATAAAACTGGTAGTATTGAATATAAACCTGCATTCAGTGCTGCCAGTAGACAGCCTAACATAGTGATAATTAAGTGGCTGGGAATGGAAGCTGTCAACAGAAGGTTTGGTGGGGGTCAGGAGTCTCTGTGTGTATGTGAGGGGTGCTCTGCGTGTTTGTTGCTGACAGACTGGAGGGATTATTGGGAGGGGCTGGGGATGACCCAGCTGTCATGGTCCATATTGAGTAAAATTAACTGTTTAACTGCCGGTCCATAATCCAAAGGCACCAGGCGGGCAACCAGGCTTCTCCAATGCACAGTGGCGAGATTGGTCTCGTCACAGGATATGTTCATTTAAAATATATATTTGCTTAAAAAATTAAGCGGTTTCATTACCTTATCAAAAAATACTCAATTACATTAGAGTTAAGAATTTTGTGAATAAATATCCTATCAAACACTATGACGGGCATATTGAAATGCTGGCAAGATTATAACATTTGAGAGAGTAGATAACACATTGTAGCGGAGATCCCCGTACCCCGGCTGGGTACCTCTGCCAAGGACCACTTCCTAGCTGGAACAGGGGAAAACCTCAGCGCTTCTGCCACGGTGGCCTCTCCGTCCTGGAGCAGTGTGTGGGACTAGCTCTATTCCCTCTCAGGGACTGGATGACACACAGTCCTATGAGCTCTAGTTCTTACAAGGACTTTCCCCACCGAATCCTCCATGAGCAAGAACAAGGTGATGAGCAGTGATTAGCCCCTTCCCCTCCCAGTAACTAGACAACACATGGTTCTGGGAGTACAACTGATCTTAATGAGCCAAACTCAGCCTTTTATGCACAGACCCCAGCAGGGGGTCTCCATTGTATTCAACACAAGCCCCTCCCAGGAATCTCTGGGTCTGGTAGATAATTTCATTAAAGACAGATAAGCTAATTATCTCCCAGGAACAGAGAGCCAAAACACAAATATATAAAAAAATAAATAAAAAGTACCCAAAAACAGGCACAGACTGGGAAAAAAATTCAGCCCGGACATTTTTTAATCACAGTGGCCCAGACAGAGGAGATGGGCCAGAGAGAGGTGGTGTTTTGTCATCACCAATGATAAACACGCCCCCTCTCAAAGTGAGCATGTTGGTTCAATGCTATTCAAGGGCAGCCCATGTGCAGAGCTCTGCTCAAGAGCTCTAGCATGAGAAAAAGGCCCTGTATGTGTTCTGTCTCTTGTGTCTCCATAAGTGGAATACCAGAGGACAAAATGATAAGGAAAGTGTATTGTTCAAGTGTTTGGAGGCTGCTTGTGGGATTGCGTGTGTGTAGAGTGAGCTAATTGTGGTGTGGTGTTTTGTGTAAATTGGTCGGTTTCAGTTGTGATGTTTTTGTGGTGTAATGTGTGTGGCTAGGGACTGTGAACTGAGGAGTGCACCGTGTGTGTGAGAAGTGCCCTGTGTGTGTGTGTGTGTTAGGGGTGCACGGTGTGTGTGTGATGCACTGTGTGTGAGGGATGCACTGTGTGTGAAGTGTGCATTGTGTTTCTATAGGGGATCTTTTGTATGTGTAGAGGATCCAGAGTGTGTATAGGGGATCTAGTGTGTGTGTGTAGAGGATCCAGAGTGTGCATAGAGGATCTAGAGTGTTTACAAGGAATGTGGAGTATGTAAGTGGTGTAGAATGTACAAGGCATAATGTGTGTGTGTGTGTGTGTGTGAGGGGTGAGGTGTTTGTGTGTTTTTTTAAATATTCTTTATTAAAAGGTTTTTCCCTTTTTTTTCAAAAAAAGACAATACAATACAACAATTACATACAAATAGTAGAAAACGCTACTTCACTTTGAAAAATACATCCATAAAAATGTTCTTTATACGCTTCACTTAACAAAAGACAAACAATACTTTGACTTACATATCTACATGGACAAGACAATGCAGCAAAAAAAGAAGGGAGGAAAAAAATCGAGTAAGAATGTATATCTTATATCTTATGTTGTCCAAAGTGTGGACAATCAGACACGGTTTCTCTTTAAGTTTGTATAGGGGTAAATTTTTAACAAACCTTATATTTATTAAAAACTCTATTTATTGATCCTCTCCCAGCATTTTATCCAAACAGTTGTTTTTGTACTTAATTTTGGTTTGCTCAACAACAGTTCCATTTTTATTTGAAACTTGAGCTGGGCTCTAACTTGATCCCAAGGAACGTCCCTGCCATTCTTCCATCCTCTCGCAATCACAATTTTTGCTGCTAGAAAATGGTGAATGAGAATAATATTCGAATCGAACGCCATTACCGGCCAATTTAGATGGAGCAGGACGACCTCTGGAGAGAGCCTCAGCTCAAGATTCAGATCTACAGACACAAACCTTTGAATATTACACCACAAATTATTCAATTTACTACACTCCCACCAAATATGCTTAAAAGTACCTGTATCTATACCACATCTCCAACATAGATGGTTTGTTGTGGGATACATTTTATTCAATTTATCTGGTACTAGGTACCATCTATTTAGAACCTTAAAATAGGTTTCTAATAAATTTAACAAGTGTATATGCTTCGAAGCTCCTATCAGTGAAGAACCCCAATACTTAATATTAATATCTATGTTTAATTCTTCTTTCCAGGCGGCTATAGCTGTTGGTGTTTTTTCTTTATTACACATTTTGCTTAATACCAGAGCTTTTGAGAGTGGATTATTTATCTTGTCTGTATTGAAAAGTATATTTATCGCATTGTTCAAACTAGATTTTGATACTATTAAATGTGACGTCAAAAAACTTTTAAGTCTTAAAAAAATTAAACAGCTCTTTTGATGGTAGGTTGTGTTCCTGTGTTAATTGAACAAAGGTTTTAATTGTATCTTCTGCAAATAGTTGGGACAGTCGCAGAATTCCTGCTTGTTTCCAATTTTTAAGGTTTATATCTGCAACTTGATGTTCAACCAAATCCAATTTTAAATAGCTTGGGATTTTATTTTCCATTTTTAGAGTTTTTTTTTTTTAAACCAGCTGTTCATTAAATGTGTTAAAATTATGTTGGAATAATCTTTTTTTTGAGGGGATTTAGTAGTGTTCCAAATTAAACAATCCAAACTAGGAACTCCTCCTGCAATAAGTTCTGTTTTATACCATCCTTCGTTTTTATTCTCCTCTAATTGCATCCTATATATATATGTAAAATTACAGCTGCTCTGTAATTATTTGATATTAAAGGATAAGCTAATCCCCCTCTACATAATTTTTGTGTTAATGTTAACTGGCTCAATCTTGTTTTTTTTTCCTTTCCAGATATATTGGGTGAAACCTTTCTGTATTAATTCCAACCAATGGTTAGAGATATATAGTGGCAGCATTTGAAACATATAGTTCCATTTTGGAATAACATATGAATTAACCACGTTTATCCTTCCCCAAAGAGATATTTCTAAGTTTCTTCGTTTTTTTTAACCATTTGTTAAGGTTTTGTAATAGATCTAAAAAAATTATCTCCATTATTTTGTTTACATCTCTAGTCAATTTGACTCCCAGATAATCCATGCTATTGTCAACCCATAAAAAATTATATCTAAGAGTCTCTCGTAAACTATTAACAGCTCCCGCAGGCCAGGGAGGAATGGCAGTCCCGAATGTAAAATCCTACTACCAAGCTGCGGTGCTGGCGCCCCTAATGACTCACCTAGTGAAAGGCAACCGACCACAATGGGTTACCTTAGAAAATGTAGCCATTAAACCCTTCATAGTCAACAACCTAATATGGTTACCCAGCAAGAGCAGGCCAAACATTCCATTGATACCCCTTCAACTTCAGCTAGCGCTGCAGACTTGGGACCTGCACCGAACGAAATTTGAAACGGCCCATCCCCTTTCAATGGCGACCCCCATTGAAGCAATAACATACTGCATCCCGACCTTCCATGCCACCCCATGGAAAGAGAAAGGTATCTCTTACCTATTCCAGGCCTTTGATCCAGGAGGACTGATGAGTTTTGAGCATCTAAGTAAAACCTACGACATCCCACGCACATCACAATACTCTTACATTCAGCTTAAATCATTTTTACATAAACTTAACAAAGACAACAAGGTAGAACATAAAAAACAGGGAGAACTCTCGATTTGGGAACAAATAGGTACCACGGGTAAAATACCTCCAACCTTTAAACCGCTGTCGGGTTGCTATAAACTTATCCTGCCATACCAACCCCTTTCTGGCTCGACACAGGTGAGTCAATGGGAGCTGGATCTTCAGACCTCCATCACTGACAAGCAGTGGAACTATATCACATCTTCAGTTAGGAAGCTGGTCAAATCTGCTTCCCTTGTGGAGCAACACCAGAAAACATTATATAGGTGGTACATGGTGCCGGCACGCTTACACAAATTGTATCCCCACACATCTTCGACATGCTGGAGATGTAAACAGGAGAAAGGCTCCATCCTGCACATATGGTGGCGTTGCCCACGCCTAATCAGGTACTGGGGCGAAGTCCAAAATCTCATTGCTGAAATCACTAATGTCAGGCTACCCTTCGAACCCATGACCTTTTTATTACTGGACATACCCAAGGAAATGCCCATAAAGTTGAGGAAACTAATGTACCATATCCTGTTGACAGCACAAAAATTAATAGCCAGATCCTGGAAAACAACTGGAACTCCTACAATTCCAACTCTTATTCAGGACATAGACAACCAAGCGATCTATGAAACCAGTTTTGCCGGGGCTAACCCGGGACCACACCGCTCGAGCGGGGCGTGGGACCAGTGGCGCTCCTGGAGAATAGCTAAATCACAACTCCCACCTTAACACGTGTTGTATCATCCTAGGTGTAAGTAGTTAACTCGAATGGGTAGGCCAGAACCGGGGTAGTCAGACAATGTGTAACTCTGAGACGACCGACCAGTATACATAGCAACAGGGTTAGTGGAGACGACCGGCACAGAGAGAGTTCAATCCACCGTGTGCTAATGAACCGATGCACGCAAATGTAACAAATGTAACAAATGTAACAAATGTAAAAAAAAAAAAATGTAAAAAATGTAAACAATGTAACAATATGAACAAAGTAATTGCATACCCCATTGCTCAACATGTGATATGTGGTATCGTGACTGTATTCCCCCCTCCCACACCCCCTCCCCCCCTTTTTTTCTTTCTGTACCCACTCCCCTCCCCCCCCTCCTATCTATCTTTACGTTGTGAAAAAACAATAAATTACAAATTTCAAAAAAAAAAAATATATCTATCTTTAATCTTATTTTTGATTTGCTTATCCAAATTAATATCCCAAATCATAGATTTGTTTATATTTAATTTATAGTTGGATATTTTGCTATAACTGTCGATTTCTGACATTAGAAAATCTAATGAGATATCAGGATTAGTTATGGTAATTAAGATATCGTCGGCATATAAACTTAGTTTCTGTTCTGCATCTACTGTTTTATAGCCATTGATCTTTTTATTGTTTCTGATTTTCTCAGCTAATGGTTCAACAGAGAGCAAATACAGTAATGGTGAAAGTGGACACCCCTGTCGTGTGCCGTTTTTCAGTTGGAACCATGGAGAAATAATATTTGGTCCTTTAGTACGTGCTAATGGATTTGCATAAAGGGCCATAATGGCTTTCTTAATCCAACCATCAAGGCCATAATGCGACAGTACAGCATCTAAGTAGGTCCAGTTGACTCTGTCGAAAGCTTTTTCAGCATCAATCGACAGAGCCAAAACTGGAACCTTGTTTCTTTTAGCATTGTCCAAGATGTTGATAATTTTCCTGATACTAGTATATGAGTTTCAACCTGGGACATATCCTATTTGATCTTGATGTATAATCAATGGTAAGAGTTTTTTAACTCTAGCGGCCAACACTGAGGCATACAATTTGGTGTCAACCTCTATCAAGGATATTGGACGATAGTTCTTAACATCAGTAGTGTTTTTATTTTGTTTTAGAATTGGTAAGATGTTAGCTTTTAACATCTCTGTTGGAAGAAATCCTCTTTTAGCTGCACTATTAAAAGTATTAGTCATGTAGGGGCAAATTAGTTCTTTGAATGTTTTATAAAATAGATTGCTAAATCCACCTGGGCCTGGGGTTTTAGACCCTTCCAAATTATTTATAGCCTTCATTATTTTATCCATAGTTATATCTTTATTTATTTTTACACTTTGTAATTCTGTTAACTGAAACTTATTTATTTTTTCTAAATATTTTTTTATGTCTTCAGCTGTCGTAGTTTGAGGTATATTATATAGCTTACTGTAGAAATCATTAAATTGTTGTCCTATATCTTTGGGAGTTACTGCAGTTATTCCATTATTTGTTAGTTTTTCTACCTTATTTAGTCCCTTTTGTTTTCTAAGTTTTTGTGATAGCAATTTGTCAGCTCTATTGCCCTTAGAATAATATTTTAGTTTTAATCTGTTTAAGCTTTTGACCGTTCTTTCCATTAATTTTTGATTAATCTTATATTTTATTACTGATATTTTCTCAGAATTTTCCACTGTTGGGTTTTGTTTATTAATTTGGATCAACTTCCCTAACTGACTATGGAGGTAGGATAAACTAATATTTTTATCGATTTGGCTTTGAAGTTTAATAAAATTACCTCTTATTACTGCCTTAAAGGCACACCACAAAGTGGATGGATCGATATCTTCTGTACTGTTTTCTTTGAAATAGTGACATATTTATTTCCATATGTTTTTTATTCACATCAGAACAGAGCAAACTATCATTTAAACGCCAACTGTATGGCTCTTTAATATTTTTTCCAATATCTATTCCACATAATACACTATTACGATCTGTCCAAACTATTTCCTTTATATTTGCTTTTTGAACTTTATCAATAAGTTTGGGGTCTATCCAAATCATATCCAGCCTTGAGTAGGAAAAGTGAACTTTAGAGAAGTGTGTATAATCTCTCAAATTTGGATTATGCATTCTCCAAATATCAAACAGATTGAATCCATCTTTGATGGTTTTTAAGGATTTAGCTTGTTTAACTACCATTTTATTTATTTTAACACCTTTCATTATTTTCTTATCTATTTGTGGATCAATAACCGCATTGAAATCTCCAGCCAATATTAAGTTTCCTACTTTTATTTCTTCTATTTTTTCCAGAATAGATCTTAAATAAGAAGCTGGTGAATAATTTGGAAGATAGACATTGCAGAGTGTAAATATCCTAGAATTAATTTTATATACTATTACCAGAAATCTAGCATCTGCATCTTGTAACTGTTGAATTATTTCTACCTCTAATTTTTCACCAAATATTATGGCTACACCACATTTTTTTTTTATCTTTATTTGAGGCTTGTATGATAAGCGGACATTTTTTTCCTCCCCACGTTTGTTTATCTGATTGCCTCCAGTGGGTTTCTTGTAGAAATCCCAAATCTATGTGTTCAGCAGCTAAATATTTATATACTAAAGACCTCTTTATTGTTGTATTCATACCTTGGACATTAAGAGTTAACATTCTTATCATTGAAATTTATCAAACCTCTTTCCCTTCATCTAGACATTGTAGTCTTCCCTATTTTCCTTCATTGCTGCACATACATACTGTATTGGTTATGGGCAATGATAAATGTTCTATTATTGTGTTCCCATTCATGTGCAATAACGTATGATACCTATAAGGGGTGTAGTGAGCACTGTGACGTCGAGTGAATAAAGATGGCTGCCGCATAGTCAATGAGACATGTGCTTTAGGGAGGAAGTGACCTATAGGTGGCCTAGTGAGCACTGTGACGTCGAGTGAATAAAGATGGCTGCCGCATAGTCAATGAGACATGTGCTTTAGGAAGGTATTGAGAATTCTTAAGTCACTTCCTTTCACAAATGACCACATGTAGTATCCGCCTCCTAGAGATGACCATTAGGTATTGGTTATGTTACCTCTGTGGGCGGATACTAGATGGGAGGTTATTCAAGGGGTTACCAGAAACCTGAGAGCAGTTTCATGACTGGGTCGGAAGAAGCCAGGTGTCTTTAGAGGTGCCCATGTAAATCCATTTAACATGTGGCAAGGAACTCACCTCATTGTTCTGTGTGTTATGCTGATTCAATTATCCTGTGTAAGCTGCTGAATCTCCATGAATAGAGCTAAGTAGATTTCTTACCTGAATGTATTGTTTATAGCAGTGTGTGTTTTTTAAAAGTATTTGTTTTTTTGTGTGCTTGATAATTGTATTCCCAGTAAAGTTTTGTTTATACTTTCATCAAAACTTTGCCTCTTGTCTGTTCATTCAAGATATTCACTAATATTTATGTGATTGACCAGTATACCTTTTATTATTTTATTTGTGGTATTATTTCATATTTATGAAATTCAGAACTTCATAAATATAAAGAAATTACTTAATTTACCATTACAACTGGCGCTGTGAACAGGATACTGCACAATCACTAAATATAGAATATTTGAATGTGTGTATAGATTGAATAAGCCTATAGCACAGTCACGTTGCACAGTGAAAAGAGATATAGTTAACAAGCATTGTCTTTGATTGGTATATTTGCATTTTTGTGTTCCCCCTGAGAGTAAAGATGCTTACTCTGTTTAAAAAAAGTAATAGAGCAGGAGGGAAGGAGGCGTCTAAGTATGGGACAATTCCATTGTGGGCCAGTTTAGAAAACTGGAAACCCATTGCTGAGGAGCTGATCAAGTATGCAGCTCCTGTCTATCCTGATGCTGGTACTGAACTTGGTGTTCAAGCATTACGGTTAGACCTGGGAGTATACTCCAAAAAAGTGCGGAAAGCCGCTGCCACCACAGGGTGGATAGTTGTGCAGGCCCTTAGCCGCGAGGTGCAAAGAAATAAAGCGCTCGAGAAAGAGTTGCAGGATGTAAAAGATTTATTAGTTATGACTAAAGAATGTATGCGTAGTAATGCATGCCAGGTGGCTGCCCTAGAAGAAAAGTGTACTACTTTAGTGGTAAGCAAGATTAACCGCAGGAGGTCACAGAAAGGAAAAAAGCCAGTGCCTGTAAGTAAAGTGCGAGCAATGGTTGCAAACCCCATATGGGATCCTGAAGCACCGCTACAGTCATCTGATGATGAGTATGTATCCTTTTCTGATGATGATAATGATGTGGACAGGCGACAAGCCCGTCCTATCATTACACAGCAGCGGAAAAGGAGACTACAAGATAGAGCGCATGGTTTGAGAAATGGTGTACATGAAGAGATGAATGAAGTGGTAAAAAGTTACACACAAACAGAGCTCATGGAGCTGGCAAAGGTGTATAAGCATGAAGTTGGTGAAAATGTGGGAGAATGGTTATTGCGCATGTGGGATGGAGGAGCTGACAGTGTGCAGTTGAATGCAAGGGAAGCATTATGTATGGGGCAGCTGACGCTGCATCCACAGCTCATGCAGGTATTACGGAGGGTGAGGGAGATTGGAGGTAATTTTTCATTATTTGATATGGTGCGGCATGCCATAATTGTGGCCTTCCCATCTAGCAATGACATTGAGCCCATTTTACCCTGGTCAAAACCGAGGGATGCTATTACCCGCATTAGAGTTATGGGTTGTGTGGTGGGATTAAACAAGGATAACTGGGAAGGTCCAGACATGGAGGAATTCACAGCCAGCATGCGGTCTCGGTTTTTAAAAAGTGCACCCCAGGAAATGAAGGCATCTTTATTGTCTTTGCTGGGCAGTTTGGGGAATAATGTAAAGGTACATCAGCTCACCACTTATTTAGCTGAAATTGGGGAATTAGAGTCAGAATCTAACCCTAGGAAAGGTGTTTTTGCAGCTAACAGGACAAGGGAGGAGATGGTGGAACCAATAGAGGGAAAAAATCAGGGAAAGTTTAGGAATAAAACAAGGCTGAGAGTTAATCGTTTTCAAATGTGGAATGATTTGATTGAGGCTGGTGTACCTAGAGAACAAATTAATGGAATTTCAACACCTGCCATGTTTGAAAAATGGTTAGAACTAAAAAAAGAGTCTAATAAAAAGGTACAGGTGCATTTGGCATGCAAGGATCAGGCAGACAATACCATGCCCTCTGCCCCATTTGTCCCAAAGTCTCCTCCCCCTAGTTATTTAAAAAACACTCCTCTCATGCCTACAGACACACCTCCTCTGTCCATACCTCTATTCCAACATTGTGCTCCTTATGCTGTGCCCCCACCCTCACTTCAAGCCCAAGATAACACCCCCCCACATTCATACCCACATATGTCCTCACTGTTTCCAACAGAATATCGTGCTAGGACTTACTCTCATACTACATCTAGTGAGAAACAAGCACTGCCAGAGAGTGATGGTAAAGTCAGATCCTTGTATCCTGTAAAAGATCTGATGACACATGATTTGATGGATTGGGACAGTGCTGTAGTACAATGACAGAATGGTGGGCCTCCGGCGGTACATGTTTCCCCTTTAACCGCCGGGGACCGACGCCCTTATGTACCTTTGACTGTGTGGTGGGGGACAAGACCAGGACCAACAAAGATTTTAGCTTTAGTTGACACAGGAGCAGAAGTCACAGTACTGCATGGTAATCCATCAAGGCTATCAGGACCCTGTGTGAGAATAGAAGGTTTAGGAGGTAGAATTACCAAAGCAGTACAAACTGTTGTGGCTATGTCAATTAACAAAGGACCAAGATTCAGTGCTAAAGTTTTGATTTCAGAATTGCCAGACAATATCTTGGGAATAGATGTGTTACTAGGGCAGAGTATTGAGACACAGTGGGGGGTGTTCACGTTTGGATTCCCTCATAAGCCATACTATCTCAGACCAGTAAAAGACATTGTGCGAGGGAATGCAAATTGGACACCTGTCATTGTTCCTCCTCCATGCAACCCGGTAAGACTGAAGCAATACCGTTTGCCCGGAGGATGTCAAGAAATTAGTGAGACTATCGACAAGCTTTTACAGTCAGGTGTAATTCGTCCAGCTGTCAGTCCGTTCAATGCTCCAGTATTCCCTGTAAAGAAGATGGATGGTTCATGGCGAATGACGGTGGATTACCGGGGACTCAACAAGGTAGCACCACCATTGAGTGCTGCTGTCCCTGATATTATAACCATTGTGGGAAACATTGCCAAACAGGCCGGGGAGTGGCATGCGGTAATAGATTTAGCTAATGCGTTCTTTTCAATTCCTATTGCACCTGAGTCGCAAGATCAATTTGCTTTCACTTGGGAAGGACGCCAATATACCTTCCAAGTTGTGCCCCAGGGATATATACACTCACCTACGATTTGCCATGGACTAGTTGCACGGGATTTAAGCCACCTCACTCTACATCTTCCAGTATTTCACTACATTGATGACATCATGATCTCTGGATCTAAAGAGGAAGTGAAAGAAGCATTACCTGTTCTAGTGAATTACATGACTGGACGGGGATGGGCAATAAATAAAGACAAAATTCAAGGTCCAACCCAAGAAGTTAAATTCCTAGGAATGATGTGGTCCGGGCCTGTTCGGAAGATACCTCAGCCTGTGCTGGATACTATCCAGAATTCTCCAGAACCTAAGACGCTAACAGAAGCCCAAAAGTTTTTAGGTGCAGTTGGTTACTGGAGAGCATTTATACCGCATCTAGGATTGCTGCTACGCCCCATATACAATGTTACCAGAAAGAAATCAGCATTTGTATGGGGAATTGATCAAGCTACAGCATTCCAAGCAGCAAAGGAAGCAGTATTACAGCATCAGGGCTTGGGCCCGATTCAAATTGGAGCTCCGTTCATATTGGATGTGATGGTGAACGACAACGTAGCATCATGGGGACTATGGCAACCGAGTGAAGACAAAGGCAAGCGGGCAGTACCAATTGGGTTTTGGTCCAAGCAATTGACTGGGGCTCAGCAAAGGTACACACCTTTGGAGAAGAATCTTCTGGCAGCATACCTCGCACTGCAGCATGTGGAGACAATGACTGAGAAAAGCATAGTATCAGTGAAAACAGATTTACCAATAGCAGGATGGGTACGAGATGAAGGATTATCTGCAAAGACAACAGTGGCACAAAGTCAGACATTATTAAAATGGAAGTGGTACCTGCAGGAAAGAGGAGGGATCCAAGCAGGTGAAGTGAAGGAACTGACCAAACTCCTTACTGGGTTAGTGACATATGATACACTTTCACATCCCAATGTACAAGAAGTCCCAATTTTACAGCCCTCACCCATCAAGACAGCTCCTTCATTTGGAGAACTGGGTGAAGAACAAAAGAAAAACGCATGGTTCACAGATGGGTCTGCAATCATGACCCACAAAGGACGACATTGGACTGCAGTAGCTTACAACCCTCAGCAACAAATTGTGATTCAAGAGAAGGGAATAGGAGGATCTAGTCAATATGCTGAATTGACTGCCATAGTCATACTGATGGAAGAAACCACAGATCCAGAGCTCTACATCTATACAGATAGCTGGGCTGTGTACAAGTCTTGTGTTACATGGATGCCTACATGGAGAAACAACAGGTGGCAAATACATGGCAAGACAGTATGGGGAGGAGAAGATTTATGGGAAAATATATGGAAAACAGCCCAATCAAGATTAATACACCTCGGACATGTTAATGCCCATGTGAAAGACAGTACTGGAGAAGAGAACGCGAATAAGATAGCCGATGAATTGACCCGAATACGAGAAGCAAAAATAACACCAGAACCTGTTGATCCAGTATTACTTAGAATGGCAGACTGGGCCCATGAGACCGCGGGTCATAGAGGAAAAGCAGCTACGCTAGAGTGGGCGCGAGCCCGAGGACTACCAATAACTCTCCAGATGATTGTCCAAGCTCAAGAAGTATGCGAGACCTGCAACGAGGTGAAGAAATGGCCCCTCACGAAGCAAGCCCGTGGACATTTAAATAAAGGAACAATAGCAGGACAGATCTGGCAGATGGACTACATTGGTCCCATGCCTAAAGGAAGAGGGGGGCTGATGTATTGTTGTACTGCTGTAGACACCTTTTCCGGAATTCTGAAAGTATTACCCTGCAAACATGCAAACCAGGCCTCAACACTTCAGATGCTACAGACTCTTGTGATTGCTTATGGACTGCCATCTGAGATTCAGACAGACAATGGAACCCACTTCACTGGACAGCTCGTACAGCAGTGGGCAAATGACTCAGGGATTAAGTGGATCTTCCACATCCCCTATCATCCTCAAGCTTCGGGGTTGATTGAAAGGTGCAATGGGCTTTTAAAAGAACAGATTCGGAAGCTATCCCCAAGTAGGACATTGAGGGGGTGGGACCGGGTGATCACGCAGGCAGTTATGATACTAAATAGTAGACCAATAGGACAGTTTTCACCATATGAAAGATTGACTGGACAGGTAGGGACACCAACTGTGTCAGTTCGATTAAGGTTTAAGGGATCTTTCCCCCAACAGGTGGGGAAGAACAAATTTAAAGTGGTCAGCCAGAACCTAGTTGAGATTGTACAGGGTGATGAATGGATGACATACATACTTCCCATGGGTGGGATATTACCAGAAGGGACTGAAGTGACCTTCGCCCTAACAGAGGAGCTAAGAGATGATAAATGGTTGACCACAGGGATGGTAAATGTGTTATCAGATTTGTGGGAAATCCCATTGACCAGGGGGTGTCCAGGCCAGATTTTCTCACACACTGTATTAGGCGTGGTATCCATTTGGATCCCACGGAAAGTATTAGTGACATGGGAGGAAAGCAATACCTTACAGACAGGTTCCAAAGTATGGGTGCTACCACGAGCAGGTGAGCAGGTCAAACAGAAGGGAGAAATACTGTCCAATGGACCTGGTGACACTAAAGTTGTATTACTAAGTGGAGGTACTCACCCTATTTTCTTTCCTTCCAACAGATTGGTGCCTATATAGACAAGTCGGATCCCTGGTCCTCCAACTCATACCTGAATCTATTAGCAAGTTATTCGAGAGTGTCAAACAGCACGGATTGCTGGATTTGTGGGGCCATATCATTCAGCGAGGAGAGCAGTTACCCATATGTTGGTGTTCCATGGACATTGGAGGAGTTAAAACAATATAATAATACAGGATTCGGCTGGTACCGAGAAGAAGGAAAGCCACAATCATTGGACAGATTGCATATTATAAACCGCCCCCAGGAAGGTGCTATTTGTATCAGTTCACATAACAACGGAGGCAATGCCACTAAAATGGGATATTCTAACTGTACATCTGCCTGGGTAAAGGGCTATGGTAATGAACAACATTGGGCAATGACTGTCAAAGACGCCAGCCCAGTGGTGAGAGTAATAAGTATGACCTCTCATGGTGCAATAAAAAGACTGAGCTTTCCCTTTATTTCTATACTCCTGGACACTTGTTTTAGTGGGGCCCCAGATAATAGTTACAGTGTCCTTCCCAGAGGTGTGTATTTTCTGTGTGGTAATTGGGCCTATAGATGGTTACCTAGTCAATGGGAAGGAGAATGTTACATTGGATCAATCATCCCCGCCATAAGGCATAGAAATAGCTTTCCAGAAGGCATTATTAGAAATAAACGGTGGAGTTCATTTATCGGAGAACATGAAGCTAATTCTGGAATTGTATTTCCCGGCTGGGGAGTATATTGGTCATTAACTCGAATAGAAGCTTTAAAAAAGCTAGTGGATGAAGCTTTAGATGCAACCGTGGATGCTATTAACAAACTATCCCAAGAGCAGGTACAAATGAGAGCAGTGGTGTTGCAAAATAGACTGGCATTAGATTATGTCTTGGCCGCCAAAGGAGGCGTTTGTGCGTTGGTAGGGACAGAGTGCTGCTCATATATTGTCAATAACTCTGGCGCAATAACACATGATATTTCAAAGATAAATGATACCAGGAAGAAGCTCCAGAATCCACCGGATAGTGGACCTTTTGGGTGGTTGGGTAATTTAGGGTTTAAAGTAATGCAATGGGTAGTAGTGGGTGTTGTTTTATGTATAATATTGTATTTTTTTGTAAATTTGATTATATGTGTGGGAAAGCAAGCTATGAAGAAAGTAAGACCTATCCGGGAAATATATGAGTTATAGTTATTACTCATGTAATGGGATCAACAGGTGGATTGTATTGGTTATGGGCAATGATAAATGTTCTATTATTGTGTTCCCATTCATGTGCAATAACGTATGATACCTATAAGGGGTGTAGTGAGCACTGTGACGTCGAGTGAATAAAGATGGCTGCCGCATAGTCAATGAGACATGTGCTTTAGGGAGGAAGTGACCTATAGGTGGCCTAGTGAGCACTGTGACGTCGAGTGAATAAAGATGGCTGCCGCATAGTCAATGAGACATGTGCTTTAGGAAGGTATTGAGAATTCTTAAGTCACTTCCTTTCACAAATGACCACATGTAGTATCCGCCTCCTAGAGATGACCATTAGGTATTGGTTATGTTACCTCTGTGGGCGGATACTAGATGGGAGGTTATTCAAGGGGTTACCAGAAACCTGAGAGCAGTTTCATGACTGGGTCGGAAGAAGCCAGGTGTCTTTAGAGGTGCCCATGTAAATCCATTTAACATGTGGCAAGGAACTCACCTCATTGTTCTGTGTGTTATGCTGATTCAATTATCCTGTGTAAGCTGCTGAATCTCCATGAATAGAGCTAAGTAGATTTCTTACCTGAATGTATTGTTTATAGCAGTGTGTGTTTTTTAAAAGTATTTGTTTTTTTGTGTGCTTGATAATTGTATTCCCAGTAAAGTTTTGTTTATACTTTCATCAAAACTTTGCCTCTTGTCTGTTCATTCAAGATATTCACTAATATTTATGTGATTGACCAGTATACCTTTTATTATTTTATTTGTGGTATTATTTCATATTTATGAAATTCAGAACTTCATAAATATAAAGAAATTACTTAATTTACCATTACACATACATATAACAAAAAAACACATTTCTAAAACCATAGGAGGAAATCGTCCTCCTTAACCCCTTCAGGACAGAGTCAATAGTGCACGTTCTGATCAAAACAAAACGTAAACAAAAACTGGAATTTGCGCTATATGTCTGTTCAACCGTAATTCACCTCTTTCATATTAAATGCACCCACACTTATTATATATCATTTTGTTCAGGAGAAACAGGGCTTTCATTTCATATAAATATTTATATATGAAACAATTTATTATGAATAAAATTAAAAAAAACTGAGAAATGTGATTTTTTTTTTAAATTTGTAGTTCCGCCTCACATTTTAGCTGTAAATGTCATAATACTGTTAGGTTTTACTGCAACAAAATGCACATATTTGTAATCAGTGATGTCTCACGGGTACAACAGTACCCCCCATTAACAGGTTTTATGGTGTTTTGGAAAGTTACAGGGTCAAATATAGAACGTTCCATTTTCAAATTGAAATTTGCCAGATTAGTAATGTTACCTTTGAGACAGTGTGGTAGCCCAGGAATGAGAATTACCCCCATAATGGCATACCATTTGAAAAAGTAGACAACCCAAGGTATTGAACGTGGGGTATGTTTAGTCTTTTTTAGTAGCCACTTAGTCACAAACACTGGCCAAAGTTAGCGTTCATATTTGTTTTTGTGTGAAAAAAGCAAAAAACTAATATTTGGCCAGTGTTTGTGACTAAGTGGCTACTAAAAATGACTGGACATACCCCATTTGCAATACCTTGGGTTGTCTACTTTTGCAAATGGTATGCCATCATGGGGGTAATTCTTATTCCTGGGCTACCATACGGTCTCAAAGGCAACATAACTAATCTGGCAAATGTCAATGTCAAAAAAATGAAATGCAATCCTTATATGTGACTCTCTAACTTTCCAAAACACCATAAAACCTGTACATGGGGGGTACTGTTATTCTCGGGAGATTTCACTAAACACAAATATTAGTGTTTTAAAACAGTAAAACATATTACAACAATAATATAGTCCATAAAAGTGCAGTTTGTTTGTAAAAAATAGAACAAAGAAATAGGTAGCGGGTAACAGACCAAGTAGCTAAACCAGATGGAACAGTCACAAGTACTGAACCAAATGGGACAGTCACAGTCTGGCCCCGCTTATCCTATTGTACCGCAGGGAGACTCCAGGGGTCTCCAGGGGCTTAACCCCCCAAACACGGGGCCGAGGCAGACCTCCCCAAAGGTTCAGAAGAAAACGCTATTAACTAATACTCCCATAGCCAACCAGATTATTAACCTTTCCTCATATACGCCTACTAGTCCAGAATTACAACTTTTACAACGTGGCTTATCCTTCGTTCCAGTGTCTAAATTTGATAAATTCAACTGGACGAAGGATATACACCTCTTTGCGAGGAAACTGGCCCTACATAAATTTCATCGCCTTCGCGATGAAAAAAGAGCCAAAAATCTGGGCCTTCAAGCCTCGGACATTGATCTGTTAAATACTCTGGTTGACTTGCTTACCTGTAATGAAACACATACCGATGTACAATCCCCACTGACCCAACTTAGGAAGAAAAGTCTGTTTACCCCACATCTAGCTGAGTTCAAGTATATAGATTTATTTGTTGAACTGACATGTGGGGAAATAGACAAAGTCAAGTTTAAAGAACTCCAAGTCCAACCCGCCAGTAACATTTCTCCACAGGAACAGAGTTCACTTAAACATCTGCAGACTCTGGACAAGGTGATCTTTAAACCGTCAGATAAAGGGGGTAATACGGTGATCCTGAACAAAATTGATTATGTGTCAATGGTACATGATCTTATTCAGGACAAAGACACGTATGAAACACTCCCCTGCGATCCCACAAAAAAGTATCTTATGGAACTCAAAAATATTCTTGATACGGCCCTAGCATCAGAGCTAATTTCTAAAGACGAATTTGATTTCATTTTGACTAAAAAACCCATAACAGCGACTTTTTATGCCCTCCCTAAAATACACAAACAAAAACCCAAACTAAGTGGGAGACCCATTGTCTCGGGGAGGGGTAATCTAACCCAGAACACAAGCCTATATGTAGACCAGATTCTACGTAAACTAGTCATTAAACTCCCATCCTACTTAAGGGATACTAAGCATACCTTGAATATCATTGGGGGAATGACAATAACAGGGGATGCCATCCTATGTAGCCCCGATGTGGAGAACCTATACAGTTCTATACCACACGGAGTGGGCCTTAAACACATCCAGGCCTTCCTGGATGAACAACCAGGAGCTTCGTTACCTCATAATCGCCTGGTACATGATTTAATGCAATTCATCTTGACGCATAATTTTTTCATATTCCAGGGCAAATATTACCATCAGCTCAGAGGGACGGCTATGGGGACGGCATGTGCCCCCTCATATGCCAATCTCTACCTAGGATGGTGGGAAAGAACTATGGTTTTCAACACCCAGATGCAGAAATATACCCAACACATCAAAGTTTGGAAGAGATACATTGATGACGTCCTGCTGATTTGGACGGACACCATTGACCTCTTCCATGACTTTGTGAGGACCTTGAACCTAAATGATATCAACTTGACACTAACAAGTGAAGTAGGGGGCAAAAAATTTTATGGATATCACTATTACAATGACAGAAGATGGTCATCTTATCTCTACGCTATTCAGAAAACCCACAGCTACCAATAACCTACTCAATTGGGAGAGCTATCATCCCCCACCTCTTAAAATAGGTATACCAATTGGACAATACTTACGTCTTCGACGGAACTGCTCCAACCTGGAGGATTTCAAGCTTAAGGCCAAGACCCTTCGGAGCCAGTTCAAGCAGAAAGGGTACCCGAACAAATGCATCAAGTATGCGTATAAACGGGCTTTAATGGTAGATCGAAACGATCTCCTTTCAGAGGACAGTAGCTGTAAAACATCTCAGGATGTGATTAGGTGCATTGGGAGCTATGATGCGGGCTGGAACCAAATCATAAAGATCTTGGAAAGATATTGGCCCCTCCTGCACCAAGATCCCCATATACATAAAGTAATCACTCCCCATGATTCTGTTACTGCAAGGAGAGGACAAAACCTCAAAGATTTACTAGTCCCTAGCCACCTTAAAAGTACCCCTCAGAATCCCACCTGGCTTAAGTCCTCAGTGGTAGGCACCTACCAGTGTGGGAGGTGCAAGGCTTGTCACTTTATACGTCGTCCATCAAAAACCTTTACGGACTCCTCCAACTCTCAGGAGTTTAAGGTGAATACTTTTTTGAACTGTCAGACAAAAGGTGTTGTCTACCTTCTTACATGCTCCTGTAAAAAACTTTACGTAGGCAAAACTTCTCGGATGCTTAAATTAAGAATAAGAGAACATGTGAATTCAGTGAACCCAAGGAGACTGATAGACACACCAGTCTCCAAACACCTCAAACTACATCATAAGGGATCCTCAGATGGGATCAGGTTCTGTGGTTTGGAAAAGGTTACGTTGGGACCAAGGGGTGGAGATCTGGATAAAAAACTCTTACAAAGAGAGAGTTTCTGGATCTATAAACTCAAGACACTCTCACCCCTTGGTCTCAACGAGGGTTTTTCATACACCTCATTTATCGCAGACTAATACTCTTAGCCCCTTTTGTAAATAATGTAATTATGTAAATATTTAAGGTACGCCTCATACACGCTTTACATTTCTGTATAGTTTCTTTTTGGATTTTTTTATATTTATTTTTATTATTTGATTTGATGCTGTTGACCCCCTCGATAGCCCATACCCTTATTTTACAACATAAGCCCCAAGACACTGTATACGATATGGCTTAATAACCTCTGCTTTCCTCTACCTTCCTACCTCCCATCAAGATACTGTCCCTTTAAATACAGCGGAACCGCAGACACATACAAGAGAATGCACTATAGAGTATGTCATAATTGCTTCCCAGGTAATATTGCTCCTCCAATATACTAGACGCCTAATTGGAGGTCCATCGACCCTGGGAAGCCCTTATATATATGAGATACACTCCATCCATTCCCCGGACTCTGGGAATGTCCACTTAGCCAGTGCGGTTTATATATATATATATATGTGACTAGAACCTATCAGGGATCATTGTACCCCGGTGCTCTATTCACTACCGCTTATATAATGGGAGTCTCACTGATACAGTCTACACATATTTATAAGAACCTAGATTCAGTTTAGACTCTATACTAAACGGCTGGCCGAGATATGTAGGGGTTGGTGGCCACTTTGAATTATGGTCATACATGACCTTATATAGCAGCCGGCCAGGAGTGCCATATGCTGGTCTGTGGATCGGAAACATATATTTTGGATTTATGTGGGTGATTGCCTGATAGTCCTAGGACTGGGAGTGCTTCTACTTGTTTTCCATTAAGGGGTTATTATCGGCAGACCTTTCAAGATACGGAAGGGGGCGTGGTATACATCCACACATTACCTGTCGATCAATGGAGCCCCATGGGATGCTGAACCAATCATATGAGCCCTTAATCACACCAATCGGCTCCGTCGAAGTAGCGGTCACATGACACGCCATCCGGCATGGAATGCCGAAAACCAGTGGCTATTTCGAGGTAATTTCGTAACACCTGAGGGGCTTCCTCCCCGACCGGCCAATTGGCCAATACTTGGGCGCATTGCATACTTAAGGGAGGTCAGTGACCACAAACTTTTGGTCCCTGACGAAGGTGCATGACATAGGCACCGAAACGCGCGTTGGGCGTTTTTTAGCATTAACTTTTTGTGTTTCTCACATGGGCACTGACCAAACACTCTGGGTGTTGAGCATGTTGAGTATGCTCTGAATCACCATTTTTTGATTTATTAATTTTTTTCTTTCTCTACTATGTCTATCTAGCTAGCTGAAAAGGGAGAGAGGCTTTATAAAGCATTTGTCAGTACATTTAGTACTGACCTCTTATTCTATCCTACGCTTCTCCCTCCCTATATTGCTTTATTTCCTGCTTGCATCACCTCTGTAATACAATTTGATGATTTTTTGATTAGCTTTGTTTAATTCAACTGTATCTGTACCTGAGAGCTGAGGTCCTAAACTATATCATTACGAATTGGGTCTGAAGCCCTATTTTGGAGCAGGCAATGGTTATATATACATGGCTGGGTAAGCACTTGGGGCAGGGATATGGATATATTCATTGATTAGCAACATTAAAGGATTTTTTATTTTTGTCCCTCTATCCCATAATAGTCCTGTCTTTTGACTATTTCCCAGATCCATTAGACAGTAGAGATTGTATTGGTTGTATATACTTTATTTAATTTGATTTAGTTATCTATTTATTTCTTTCGTAGCACTGTCCTCCCTGGCTGGGGGGATCCAGCTTACAGTATCTGTGTATATCTTTTATTTTATTTTTCCAAATTCTATACATATATCCAGGCATGCCTAGGGTCTCATTACTTTCTCAAGTTTGAGACCTTTAGCATTTGTTTCTGTTTGTTCTGTTTGTAAAAAATGCAAAAAACGTCACTTTTACTTAAAATATCATCATTGTAATACAATTTACCAGTTTTAAACACTAACATTTGAGTTCAGCGAAGTCTCCCGAGTAAAACAGTACCCCCTATATACAGGTTTTATGGTGTCTTGGAGAGTTACAGGGTCAAATATAGTGCTTGCGAATTAAATTCTCTGCACTTTCTCCCTGTGTTGTCAGGCATGTCAATCAAATTTTAGTTAATCAAATGACATAATTATGTTAAAAAATTACTTAAATATGGGGCGGGGCCTGGGCATCATGGCGGCTGGCTGGACATCGTCTGAGCTCCTGACTTGAATCACACAATCTGCCTGATATCGGACACCCAGCCAGTTGCCGATGCCCTACAAAGCTACATACAGCTATATGTGACCACGGGGGAAGTCCCTGCGACCTAGCGGACTTACCTGCTCGACTTCCCCACGGAGACCACTCTGCGGCCTACCACCGCTGCCGGGCGGGTGAAACGGCCGATCACCTGCCCCACACGAAGCTGCAACAAATGAGGTCTACCACTCTCCTCGTTACCCCCCCCTCTGGACCGGGGGGGATATCCCGGTCCCCACTGAAGGACTCTCGCTATTCAGCATCACGCCAGGGTCCAAATCGGGACCCACGCGGCGCACTCAATATGACCGCCATCCCAGTGTCTCAGCAACCATCACCAGGCCTGACGACACAGGACTGGCTCACCACATTCAATAAGAGATTTGACGACATCTGCCAGAAATTCTGGAGCCGGATCCACGACCGAGCACGGAGGCAACTTACACATGCAGACCAACGGTCCCACAACAACAACGTAAAAGCATACCCCTCACCCAAACTGGAGAACATGAAGGGACACAGCTCACATGTGCCTACACCTCCTGTGGTGCGGTTGAGGGATGCTGAGGCCCTCCACGCCTGTTCTTCTTCCGAGCCTGGGGCTCACATGGAGGTATCCTCCCTCCACTGCCGTCCATATACCCAGGAGGTTATCCAAAACCCGGAGAACCCATGGGCCCACGATCCTGATGAAGGGATCAATGGACACCAGGCACGGGCTCCCACAAAGGCCTTGGGCCGAAGACAAGGAAGACGGAGACCTCGCACACCCTTATCCGGCCGACAGGAGATAGCACAAGACCCCCACGGACCCGGTATGCAGACGGGTGTGGGGAACACAAGAGAGCCCTACCAAATGTGGCGTGGACTACCACAAAGCCAGAGGGGTTTGCCACACACTGGGATCGGCTGACAGCCAGGCCTCTCCTGTTGGAAGCTGAGCTGAGCAACTGAACTTGAGTAATATCTAGTCATCATCTGAGATGTTTATCATTATTATTACCATTATGTTTTAGTTAGGCCTGTTGTCTACTTACTTTACTTTATGCAACCTTATAATATTTTGCCTATTTGACATATACCTGACCGTGCTCCCAGATGGAGCTTATAGCATGCAGATGCTGAACCACACTGTTTAGTTAGCCTCAGTGGATTAATCACTCCCTCTCTTTACTGCATCCTTACCGGTACTTAGCCATAAACACTTGCACCTAGAGAGGGTACATCATATACTGTTAGTAAATCTCCTACTTTATCTTGCACGTAGACCTATGGGTCTCAGCTAGCTATATACTACATTAATCTCTTGCATTATACTCGCACCCCACAGGCAGGCTACACCTCATGACAGAAAATCGTCAGTTAAAGTCAGCCATTTCCACTAAGCTTGTTAATGATCCCACGTTATACATGTGTGTATGTATACAAACTGATACTGCTGTGAAGACTGACACACCACCTCTATACCTCAACCTGTGCAATCAATCCCGACACTATCTAACCTGACAATCTTTGAACTAGCTGAGACCTTGTGTTTAAAACTGCGTCTCTCACCCTGACATAGTCTCTCAATGTTTAGCCTGACACTATAATATAAAATTGTGCCGTTTCCTCACATGCCTTGTCAACTACTGTTCAAAATAAGCTTATTGTTGCTGTTGTGGCACTGTAAGATAAAATGTTATCTGTTTTCAAAGGCACAAGAAAAATAAAGATTTATAAAAAAAAAAAAAAAAATTACTTAAATATACACGTAGAATTTTAATATATATGCATTGATAGGTATTTAAATTCTACGTGTATACTAATGTAATCTTTTATGTAATTATATGTATTTATCTATATATATATATTTGCGGTTATTTGTATTTTATATATAGATAGATATATATAGAATGTCATTCTAAGTGTATTCTGTTTCCAATATATATATATTAATAACAAAATACAGTTAGAATGAAATTAAATATGAATATATAATTTATTTTAAATTTTGTTTCAATATTTTATTTATTTAATTATTTATCTTATTTATTTATTATTTTAATTATACGTATATATATATATATATATATATATATATATATATATATAATATATTTAGATCAGACTCTGGCACTCAACCCCAAAAGAAAGTATATACAATGTATATTACCAGGGTGCCTCCAGGCCAATAGATAAAAGGTGAGAATCAGGAGCACTCGCTTGGATTTTTCAACAGTGAATAAAGTGTTTAATCACAACTTCAGCATCAACGTTTCGACCCTTCAGGGTCTTTATCAAGATGCTTGATAAAGACCCTGAAGGGTCGAAACGTTGATGCTGAAGTTGTGATTAAACACTTTATTCACTGTTGAAAAATCCAAGCGAGTGCTCCTGATTCTCACCTTTTATATATATAATATATATATGTAGATCTATTATATATATATAATATATATACATATTATATATGTAACGTCATTCCAAGTGTATTTTAATACTAATATATATATTAATATTAATATTAAAATACACTTTGAATGACGTTACATATATATAATATGTATATATATAATATATATAATATATATACATATATTATATATATATATAAATACTTGCATTTTATTTTAACATGTGTATTTATTTATTTTTTTATACTTACCTACCAGCAGGGGGACTGTCTAATATTTTAGACACCCCCCTGCTGGCAGATCCATAGCCAGCTATAGGGGGCCATGTGATCGCTCTTTGAGAGCGATCACATGGCCCCCGGGGGCCTCATTTGCCGGAGGGGGGCTGCCTGGGCTCTCAGGCAGCCCCCCAGAAGAGGATCGCAGCGGAGGTGAGTACACAGTACCTCCTGGGGGCTTCAGCCGTTACGGCGTTCTATGCCGCCGCAACGGCTTTAAAGCCCTTTAAAGCCGCGACGGCATAGAACGCCGTAACGGCGTTAAGGGGTTGAGCACATAGACTGTTTACTCACCAACTGGGGAGTCAGTCTAATCCTGTGTCTAAATAATAGACACTAAGTAGGTCTGTCCGGATTAGGGTGATACTACATAGTGATGCCCCTTAATCTATTCTTTTACTTCTAGCCTATATGCAGTAGGGTATAAATGAGTAACCTTCCGATCTAATTACTAATCACTAATATACGTGCAAATATTTATAATAACGTTTTGTCCTCTTTTATCTCATCTGCTTATTTTATAGATCATAAACTACTAAACAGTTATTTTACCCTTAACTTATGTGAAGAAAAAAAAAACACGCCTTAATAAATAAAATGAATCCAAACCAATATAAATAAAAATAGGCGAAAATATTTCTAGCAACCTTTTGTCCTTATGATCCATCACCTTATTTTGGTGTATATTTTTTTGTATATTACAGATATCTTAAACTCAACCATATACACATAAAGGTATATATAAAAACCTTTCTGATATATCCTTATTGATAAATTACATTCTTTCTTATGATTATTATTTGTAAATTACATATATCATAGACTTTGAATGAATTCTTCTACCTATTAGCGTAAATAGAAACCTTTATGAATAATTTGTCTGTCTGATATACGTGAGGATATTTATGATGACCTTTTGTCTTCTTTAACCCTTCTACTTATATTGTCACATAGGTGAAAAAAAAAATGAGATCCTTCGGTTTCAACAGTCCTATTGTTTTCATATTTGAATTCTTGCTAACCAGCTCTTTGCTTCATCTGCATCTTTAAAGGAAAGTCTTTCTTGTCTCCAGATAAATTTCAAAGAAGCCGGAATATTCCATTGAAATCTAATATCATTTTTCCTCAAAAAATCTGTTAAAGTTGAAAAGGACTTTCTCCAGGTTCTAGTGAAGTAAGATAAGTCTTGCAGAAAATATGTCTTTGTAGGCAGAATTTACTAGGGGATTGGTGCCTCTGGCCTTAATCAAGTTATTTTTGTCTGAAAGTGAACAAAAACTCACTATAACGTCTCTCGGAAAATGAGCTGCAATTATATTAGGTTTTCGAATACGGTGGAATTTTTCTATTTGGTGATCAATTATCTCGGGAGAGACTTCCAAAGTTGAGGTTTTGTTCGTTAGAGACTGCACTGTTTCCTTAACTGTTCCTAATAGGCCAACATATATATTATTATGATTTTCTTTATATAAATAAACCATGTATATTAAATGAACATAAGTAGTCATGCTCATTTTAAATACTACCTTTTTTTAGTTGTATTCGCCCCTTACTTCTTACCTTTGCCCAGGGAGGGGGAGATTGCAGTCCTGGTGGTCCACTGGAGAAGCCTCGGTGTTCCGGTGGAGAAGCCCTTGTGGTTCGGTGGTGAGTTTACTCTAGCGAGATCCGGAGCATTGCTATGGTATCCGCGGCAATGCTCCGACCTCGCGAGCGGAAGGACCTGGTGGAGTTGCTAGTTAGAGCTCCAGGGTCCTCTCTCTCCTCCTTCCTACCTCCCGGCTGCCCAGTAAAGTGCCTGTGGGACGGTGAGGGAGATCTATGCCGAAAATAGTTCCAGGGCATTTGGTGCTTTTGCCGGTCAACTTTTGTTCCCTTTCTGTATGACATTGTCCCATTTTCTAGCACATCTGTGTGTCATTGTCCCCTTCCCCAGGCCCTATATGAGGGTCATTGTCCCCTTCCTCATCCATTCTCTGTGTCATTGTCCTCTTCCTCATCCCTTCTCTGTGTCATTGTCCACTTCCCCAGTGTTAGATGATTTAAACCTGGTTTAACCATTTTGTATGCTACAAATACATACTTAAAATGATGCCACTTCGAGCACATAAATATCAATAATATGTTTTTAAGTTAAAATATTAAATGTTAACGCATGCTTAGTCACATCTAGCTGAAGAACATACATGTAAGATGAGACAAACTTATTTTTCTCCTTTTACCTTTTTATCCATCTGCCACAACATTCAACTGCATTGCCACTTAATATAAAGGTTTAAGTATAGTCATAAACCAACTATAAAAATAAACTGCAGAAAAAGTGATATGTCATTCATACCATTAGTATAGATATAGCCAGGGGCGTTTTAGCTACAAGGCAAACAAGGCATTTGCCTTGGGCGGCATTTTCCAGGGAGTGGCAAAAAAAGTTGGGCGGCGCTGGCGAGGGAGCACTTTCCCCTGCTCAGCTCCCTCGTGTGCTGCCCGCATTATGATGCCGGGAGCCGGAATATGACATCATATTTTGGCTCCAGGTGACCGGCATCACTCTGCGCGAGGGAGCTGAGCAGACAGCTCAGGGGAAAGTGCTCCCTTGCCAGCGCCGTCCGCCCAACCACCTGCCACTGGACCCCCAGGGAAAGCAAACCCCCCCCCCCCAGCATTCCAAAAGGTAAGGAGGCTGGGAAGGTTAAATAAAAAAAAAAGTGAGTGTGTTAATGTGAGTGAGTGTGTTTGTCTGTTAGTGTGTGTGTTTGTGTGTGTGTGTCTGTTAGCTAGTGTACTGTCAGTGAATGTGTGTGTGTGTGTGTGTGTTTAGAAGGCGGGGCAGGGGGTAAGGGTTGGGTGGGTGTGGCGCGGGGGGAAGACGTCTGAATTTTGTCCTACCTAGTGCAGGACACAACCAGGATACACCACTGGATATAGCTGAAGATAGAGCACAATGTTTACAGTGCAGTTTGATACGTTTGCAGTGATAAAATAATAAACATAAAAGTATTAAGAGTCTCTATGATAATCCGCAATTAAGGGTGTGATGAAATCACTATGTTTTTTGGGACTTTTCTTTTTTTATTGGTTCGGTAGCTGTAACTACTGAACACCGACCACCCCCTGCCTCATTATCTTCAAAGAGAACAGTTGATTACGGGCTCACCCTGTGTGGCTGCCGTTTGTATAGTCGAATGCACATGCAGGAGAAAACGGCGGCCATCTTGTTCACACAAAAGGAGACAGCGGGACTTGGTCGTTGAGTGTCTGGAACTAAAATCGGACACTCGACTTCCCGAACATCGGTTAAACTATACGAATGCCTGCTTCCATTTCCTGAACGGCCAGGAGAAGGCTGCTTGGTAGAAAATCGCTGCTATGAGCCAGGGTGTCAGGGTACCTGAAGTCTCTACCTCTGAGAGAGGTAGAGACTTAGAAGTTTATCCGTCCGGACGGCATGTCTCCTCGGCCTCCCGCGGTTCACTCGGTCTTGCTAACGCCGGCCGCGAGGGAGTCACTTCCTTTTATAACAGGAGGACCGGAGGTAGACGTCATGACGCCAACCCGGAACGTCCTGTCACTCAAATCTCGGGAGACGAATCAGGACTCGCCAGAGGCGTGTCTTCTCTCCCTAGCCAGGATACTTAACAGTGGCTCTCTCATTCACTCATTGCCCTGTCGTGGTTCTAGTCCGCCTAGTCACACAGTGCTTTGTTATTCACTTGTCTTTTGGTTCTGACCCGGCTTTGTTGTTTACTCTCCTGCCTTTCTGTTATCCTTGACCCGGCTTGTCTCTCGCTTACCTGTCCTCTCGTTCCCTCGACCTCGGCTTGTCTCTGACCATTCTATTGTAGTTATACGTTAAGTCCGGCCATTCTAAGGACCGGTATACGTATCTGCTACTCTTTGTACTCTGCGTGTTGGATCCCTGACCCGATCCTGACATTACGACAGGGCCATGGATCCTGCAGGTACAAATTGTCAGCTTGGTTCTCCTGATCCTAGGTTTGACGCCATGGATCATAGGATGGATCAGATGGCTCTAGCACTACAGGCGCTGCTGTCTCGCCCTATTAATCCACCTGAGGAGATGCGTAATACGTCTACTTCTTCTGTGGGTTCGGGGCTAGAGGTAGCTACTGTAGGTGCTTCTTCCCGAGTTACCCCACCTGTACGTTATGCTGGTTCTCCTGAGAGGTGTCGTGGCTTTTTGAACCAGATCAGTATTCATTTCGAGCTACAGCCCCGTTCATACCCTACTGATAGGGCAAAAGTGGGATTTATTATTACCTTACTCATTGAGAAAGCTCTGAGATGGGCTAATCCGTTGTGGGAGAATGATAATCCATTAGTCTATAACTATAATTCCTTTGTAGCTGCTTTTAAAAGAACTTTTGACCCTCCTGGCAGGAGGGCCAATGCAGCCAGATTACTGTTGCGCCTTAGACAAGACAACCAAACACTTGTGGATTATGCACTAGAGTTCAGGTCTTTGGCGACAGAGGTAAAATGGAATGAACAGGCCTATATAGACGTATTCTTAAATGGATTATCTGATGTAATACTTGATGAGGTAGCGACAAGAGAGCTTCCCGAGAACCTGGAGGACTTAATTTCCTTTATCTCTCGTATTGACGAACGTCTAAGGGAGAGACAGAATACTCGAGATAGAACCGCTAAATCTTCCTCTAGACTACCACCATCATTTCAAATTTCTGAGACCAAAAATCCACAGGTTTCAGAACCTATGCAGTTAGGCCTTACTCGTCTCTCAGAGGAGGAGAGACAGTACAGGAGAAGAGAGGGACTGTGTATGTATTGTGGGGCCAGAGGTCATGTACGTTTGAGCTGTCCCAGCCGTCCGGGAAACGCTCGCACCTAAGTTTCTCTAGAGGACAGACCTTGGGTGTTTCGATTTTGTCCTCTACTCATAACTACAAAGAACATAGACTCCTATTACCGGTCTCTTTAACTTGGGAGAAGGGAACTTTAGAGACTATGGCATTGATAGACTCCGGCGCTGCTGAGAGTTTTATCGACCAAAAGTTTCTCACCAAACACACTATCCCATCCCAGTTAAGGAAGACACCCTTGGCTGTTGAAGCCATTGATGGTAGACCTTTAGTTGAGCCTGTGATTTTCCGGGAGACCACACCTCTTTACTTAACTACTGGTATTCTACACAAGGAGGAAATATCCCTACTACTCATTTCATCCCCTTCTGTTCCCATAGTCCTGGGATACTCCTGGCTTAAGAGACATAACCCCGTTATAGATTGGAGATCAGGGGAAATAGTTTCGTGGGGTCAGAATTGTCAAGAGAATTGTTTAAAGAAAGTGTCACCTCTTTGTAGTGTCAACTCACTTAATAACGCTACCGACTCTACCAAAGTACAGATACCGTCCTTGTATCAAGATTTAAAGGCAGTATTTGACAAAAGAAAGGCTGATACCTTACCACCACATAGGCCTTTTGATTGCAAAATTAATTTACTTTCTGGTACCATGCCCCCCAGGGGTCATGTATACCCTTTGTCTACGAATGAAAACTTAGTTCTAGAAGAGTATATTCGTGAAAACCTAGACAAGGGGTTCATTAGAAGATCCTCCTCTCCTGCTGGGGCTGGATTCTTTTTTGTTAAAAAGAAGGATGGTTCTTTAAGACCTTGCATTGACTACCGAGGCCTTAACAAGATAACCATCAGAAATGTATATCCGATTCCCTTGATCACCGAGCTTTTTGATCGATTAAAAAGTTCTAAAATTTTCACTAAGTTAGACCTTAGAGGTGCTTATAATTTGGTGAGAATCCACGACGGTGACGAGTGGAAAACTGCATTCAATACTCGATATGGGCACTATGAGTATACTGTAATGCCTTTTGGTCTCTGCAATGCCCCGGCGGTATTTCAGGACCTTATTAATGAGGTTCTTAGGGAGTTTCAAGATGACTGTGTGATTGTATACCTTGATGATATACTTATACATTCCAGGGATATTGAGACTCACCACGGACAAGTCAGAAGGGTTTTGCACAAACTTCTTCAGCATGGCTTATACTGAAAACTAGAGAAATGCAGCTTTGACCAATCCCAAACTACCTTTCTTGGTTATGTGATTTCTGGGGAAGGGTTTGAAATGGACCCGGAGAAGCTCCAATCCATATTAGAGTGGCCTTTACCTAAGGGTCTCAAGGCTATCCAGAGATTCATTGGTTTCTCTAATTACTACAGACGTTTCATTAAGGGATACTCCTCTATCATTGCTCCCATCACCAATATGACAAAACAAGGGGCTGAGACTGAGAATTGGTCTACTGAAGCACTTCTGGCTTTTAAGACACTCAAGGAGCTGTTTGCTTCCGCACCAATTTTAGTTCACCCTGATACTACTCTACCTTTCCTACTCGAAGTTGACGCTTCTGAGACAGGTATAGGTGCTGTTCTGTCCCAAAGGTTGGGTGTAGATAAACCATTACATCCTTGTGGATACTTTTCCAAAAAATTGTCAGGTACTGAAAGCAGATATGACATTGGTGACAGGGAACTACTAGCGGTTATAATGGCCTTGAAGGAGTGGAGACATTTATTGGAGGGTACTTTGCATCCTGTTACTATTTTGACAGATCATAAAAACTTATCCTATATTGGAGAGGCTAAACGACTATCATCTAGACAGGTTCGTTGGTCCATATTTCTCACTCACTTCAACTACGTACTCACATATAGGCCAGGTTCTAAGAATTCTAAAGCCGACGCCTTATCCCGCCAATATGAACCTGCTGCCGTATCTGAGCCGGTTTTGTCCTCTATAGTACCCAAGTGTAACATTATCGCTAACACTACTCTCAAAGTTCATTCTCCGCTACTTGATCAGATAAGGAACTTGCAGCATCTGGCACCTAGACTGACTCCGGCTTCCAGACTTTTCGTCCCTCCTGAACTCCAATTGGAGCTCTTACAGTGTCTTCACGAGAGTAAGGTGGCTGGCCATCCGGGTGTTCGCAAGACGTATTCTTTGATCTCCAAGGATTTCTGGTGGTCGTCGTTACGGAAGGATATTAAGGATTTTATCGGGGTTTGTGTGGTCTGTACTAAAACTAAACTACCGCATTCGCTTCCTTGTGGCCTTCTACAACCTCTGGAAATTCCTGACAAACCTTGGTCCTGTGTGGCTATGGACTTTATTGTGGATCTGCCTGTTTCTAAAAAGCACACTGTTATCCTCACCGTAGTCGATAGGTTTACCAAGATGGCACATTTCGTACCTTTGCCTAAACTCCCGACTTCCCCTGAATTAGCGGAGGTCTTTGCTAAAGAGATTTTTCGCTTGCATGGGATTCCTTCGGAGATCACTTCTGATAGAGGCTCCCAATTTGTTTCACGTTTTTGGAGGTCGTTCTGTTCTCAATTAGGCATCAAATTGAATTTTTCGTCCGCCTATCATCCTCAGTCTAACGGAGCTGCTGAACGAACCAACCAGAAGATTGAGCAATACTTACGTTGTTTTGTTTCCGAACACCAGGACGATTGGGTCGGTTTGATTCCTTGGGCGGAGTTTGCGCACAACAATCTCGTTTGTGACTCTACGCATTCAAGCCCCTTCTTCATGAACTATGGCTTTCATCCATTTATTCTTCCCCCGGTTTCTCCTTCCCAAGGAGTGCCGTCGGTTGATGTCCATGTGGCCGATTTGAGGAAGTTGTGGGATCAGACTCGACAGATTCTTCTACACAATTCTGTACTGGTTAAGAAACATGCTGACAAACGTAGAAGGGCGGCTCCGAATTTTGTTCCAGGCGATAGAGTGTGGTTGAGTACTAGGAATATTCGTCTTAAAGTTCCTTCCATGAAATTCGCTCCTCGTTATATTGGTCCCTACAGGATCTTGACTCGAATTAACCCAGTGGCATATCGTCTAGCTCTCCCAGCTACTTTACGCATCCCGAATTCCTTTCACGTGTCATTGCTGAAACCTCTAATCTGTAACAGATTCTCCTCCACAATCGCCCCTCCGCGCCCTGTTCAGGTGGAGGGTCAGGAGGAATATGAGGTTAACTCCATTATTGATTCTCGTGTCTCCCGGGGGCGAGTACAATATTTAGTTGACTGGAAGGGATATGGTCCTGAGGAGAGGAGTTGGGTACCACAAGAGGATGTTCATGCTCCTCGTCTTCGCAGGGCATTTCACTCCCGCTTTCCATCTCGCCCCGGCTCCTTCCGCCCGGTGGGCGTATCTGAGAGGGGGGGTACTGTCAGGGTACCTGAAGTCTCTACCTCTGAGAGAGGTAGAGACTTAGAAGTTTATCCATCCGGACGGCATGTCTCCTCGGCCTCCCGCGGTTCACTCGGTCTTGCTAACGCCGGCCGCGAGGGAGTCACTTCCTTTTATAACAGGAGGACCGGAGGTAGACGTCATGACGCCAACCCGGAACGTCCTGTCACTCAAATCTCGGGAGACGAATCAGGACTCGCCGGAGGCGTGTCTTCTCTCCCTAGCCAGGATACTTAACAGTGGCTCTCTCATTCACTCATTGCCCTGTCGTGGTTCTAGTCCGCCTAGTCACACAGTGCTTTGTTATTCACTTGTCTTTTGGTTCTGACCCGGCTTTGTTGTTTACTCTCCTGCCTTTCTGTTATCCTTGACCCGGCTTGTCTCTCGCTTACCTGTCCTCTCGTTCCCTCGACCTCGGCTTGTCTCTGACCATTCTATTGTAGTTATACGTTAAGTCCGGCCATTCTAAGGACCGGTATACGTATCTGCTACTCTTTGTACTCTGCGTGTTGGATCCCTGACCCGATCCTGACACAGGGAGAACCATTTGTGCATTTGTTTGTTTTTGAGACTTGTCCAAATAGACCGACCCCACAATCTAAACTCATGGAACTATTTCTGGGCAGGAGCCTCGTGTGCGGTCAGTCAAAATTAGACTTCAATAAAATTCCAATACCCCTGAACTGATCTTGGTGATTTTGGATATGTTGGTCACCCAGATCAGGGCTATAAGGGGATGTAACATTTATGGGTAGTTTATGTGTTTTGGGGTACTTTTCAAGTTTTGTGTAAAATGTGTTTTTTTCAGCCTGGAAATTAGTTAGTTATTACTTTATCTGACTCAATTATCTCACAGGCAGAGAGGAGGGATTATCTGTTTGTATTGGGAGTGTCACACCTTGTAACTGTATTGTTATTGGTTGTAAACTTTGTTTTGGAGTCCCCTAACTTCACTCCCTCTGGTGTTCTATGTTCATTTGCACCCGCTACATTGGAAGCGGTTTCTGCTCTGCTCCAGTCCTCCCGCCCCACCAGCTACTCCCTAGATCCAATTCCCTCGCATTTCATCCATACTCTGTATTCTTCTCATTCTCCACCTCTCACTAAAATTCTCAATCTATCTCTCTCCTCTGGTATATTTCCATCGCCCTTCAAACATGCAACTGTAACCCCAATTCTAAAGAAGACCAACCTTGACCCTAACTCCCCATCCAACTACCGTCCTATCTCGCTACTGCCTTTTGCATCCAAGATCCTTGAAAGAGTTATGTATGCAAGATTGACAGACTTCCTTGAGTATAACTCTCTGCTAGACCCGCTTCAGTCTGGTTTCCACGCTAAGCACTCTGTGGAAACGGCACACTGAGTATCCAATGATCTACTCGCTGCAAAATCTTGTGGTCAATACTCTATCCTAAATGACGTGTCTGGGGCTTTTGACACTGTTGATCATCAACAGCTTCTTTTCATCCTCCACAATATCGGTCTACAAGATATTGCTCTCTCCTGGTGCTCCTCTTACCTCTCCCAGCGCTCTTTCAGTGTTTCTTTCTCTGGCTCTGCTTCTTCTCCCCAACTCCTCTCTGTTGGTGTCCCCCAAGGTTCAGTCTTTGGTCCCCTGCTGTTCTCCATCTATACTGCCTCCCTTGGTAAACTCATTAGCTCCATTGGCTTATCAATATCATCAGCAAATCTACTGGTCCTCTCCTGATCTCTCCCCATCCCTCTTGACTAGTGTCTCTGACTGCCTCTCTGCTATTTCTAACTCGATGGCTGCCCGCTTCCTTAAACTCAACTTGACCAAAACTGAAATTCTGGTCTTTCCTCCCTCCTGCGTCTGTCTCCCTCTAAGTCAAAGGTGCTACTATCAGCTCCACCAGACAGGCTCGCTGCCTAGGTGTTCTCTTGTACTCCGACCTCTCCTTCAAGCCTCATGTGCTGTTTATCGCCAAATCCTGTCGTTTCCATCTCAAAAATATTGCGCGCATCCAACCCTACTTAACGCCAGATGCGACTAAGGTGCTGGTCCATTCCACTGTCCTTTCTCGCCTTGACTACTGTAATCCGCTTCTAAGTGGTCTCACGTGCTCCCAACTTGCGCCGTTACAGTCCATAATGAATGCGGCGGCGAGGCTCATCTTCCTTTCTGCCCGCACCTCCCACGCCTCACCCTTCTGACAGTCCCTACATTGGCTTCCTGTAAGATATAGGGCTCAATTAATAATTCTGGTTCTTGCTTTCAAATCTCTACATAAGGATGCTCCCACCTATCTATCCTCCCTAATACACAAGTATGACCTGTCTAGGCCCTTACGATCTGCTGAAGACTTACGTCTATCTTCTGTCCGTACTCCCACCTCTGATGCTCCCCTTCAAGATTACTCGAGGGCTGCACCGTTCCTGCGGTTCCTGTGGTTCATGTGGAACTCATTTCCCTCCTCCCTTAGATGCTCACCCAGTCTCCACTCCTTCAAAAAAATCATTAAAAATCCACTTCTACATAAAAGTGTATCAAATAAAGTGTTAATTACACCCAACTGATTCCTCTCTTGCAACTGTCACTAGTCTAATACTATCCTTACCTTTTGTGTAATTTTACCCCACTCCCTATAGCATGTAAGCTCATTTAGCAGGGCCCTCAACCCCTCTGTTCCTATGTGTCCAACTTGTTTGTTTACCATTACATGTCCGTTCGTCCACCCATTGTAAAGCGCTGCGGAATTTGATGGCGCTATATAAATAATTACATAATAATAATATTATAATAATGTGGGAGTGCCCCTTGCATGGAGACTTGCATAAAAGCCAGTGTGGCACCATTAAACTTAATTCCTGTTGTACCCTTCATTTAGTCTAGGCTGATGTATGGGTAACTCTCTACTTGCTGGGGAGAACACTGCTTGGATGCTGCATTCGTCTCGAACCGTTCAAATCTACACCTGAACTGCAAGCCATAATCACTCAGGTATAATCACTCAGGTTCAGCAGTTCGGGAGGAAATAGGTGAACAGGGTATCTACTATCCTAGTGTTCGTAACAAAGGGATTAAACATTGTACAAATTGGTAAAACAACATATAGTATACCTCAGAAGTCTGGATGTTGAAAGATAACTTGCTAACCAATGAATTGTTGGTATTATTTTGATTTAGTGCAACAAATGCTAAATAATATATGCGTCAGGGTGGCGGTCCGGTGCCCGGGACCCAAACACTGTCCGGGCGGTGGTGCGTGGACCGGGACCCAATATGCCTGATGATAAGAGTAGGAGTCACAGTGTGGAAGTAGATTAGCAGGGTCTGGTGCAGGGTGACCGCACGCCCCCTGGTGTTGAGCACCAGCGTTTGTGCAGCCACAAACCAAGACCCTGTAGCAGCTTAGTGGAAGCAGACATATGCAGAGATGTATCCAGTACTAGAAACAACATAAAGCTAGGATAGACACCAAACAAGAAAACAAGACATAACTAGTAGAACCCAGAACCAGAGAAGGACAGAAAGCTAAACCCAGAACATGTACACAATACATAAGGGAACATTAACTAAACAGGGGCAGGACAGGACTGTACATGGACTGGGATTACAAAATAAAACAAGACAAGATATATTAGGCAAAACAAGAGGAGACATAACTAAGCACTAATGAGAAAAGTATGGGGATTTAGTTACATTATATGATCATACATTGCATAAGCCTGCCACAACGCCAATGTACCTCATATTCGGCAGGTCCTACACTGCCTAATGTTCACTAAAAGAACCACACTAGACCAATAGTACTTAGCCAAGGTCAGACATCAGAACAGAACAGAGCAGATCCTGACAATATGTAAATAAAAGCTTAATTTAATAAAATTGCCAATACCCCAGAAACTACTGGTGGAGTTTCGAGTTCCTGACATGGTTGTTATGTAATCTATTTTGGGGTTATTTTATTTTTTTTGCCACCTTAACCTTAAATTATAATTTAACACAATTAAACGGTACCTTGCGTATATTCAACATCACATGCTTCTACGACTCCCCAACAATACAGGAATTCAAAATTCAAGACACCCGTACCATCTCAAAGGCTAACCATCCGCACGGCATATTTCATTCACTATTCGACTTAGTAGTTTCTGCTCCTTTTGAACACATAACCCATACATAGAATGTGACGGCAGATAAGAACCATTGGGCCCATCTAGTCTGCCCAGTTTTCTAAATACTTTCATTAGTCCCTGGCCTTATCTTATAGTTAGGATAGCCTTATGCCTATCCCACGCATTCTTAAACTCCTTTACTGTGTTAACCTCTACCACTTCAGCTGGAAGGCTATTCCATGCATCCACTACCCTCTCAGTAAAGTAATACTTCCTGATATTATTTTTAAACCTTTGTCCCTCTAATTTAAGACTATGTCCTCTTGTTGTGGTAGTTTCTCTTATAGAAACATAGAATGAAACATACAACAATCAAAGGCCATACAACTAGCATGCTATGGGTTTTACGTCCCAATGAATTTACTGCCCGGAATATAACTACCACTAAATAGCTGGGAATGACTAAGATCCATACACCTTAGATCAATAGGTCCTATCTCTGCATCAGTCTATACCTATCCCCCATAGCACATAAGGTCACAATACCTCTATCACCTACTCTAAACATTGGTGCCCTGTAAAGTTCGGGTTACTTATCGCACCAATTTCAGATACAACCACTCCAATCATTATCAGAACTTCACGGCTCCATTCTTACAGCATCTTAAGTCATGCTTCAGGTTCATGTACTGGTACTAGGAGAGGACTAATACTAATCTTTCCTCAGGACACTACTTCCACATGGGGGCAGCATCCTCAGCTTCCTCCAACCACATTCCAGCTCATGTCATCAGGGCTATGGGACGATGGAGATTCTCCGCCTGTACTCTTTACATTCCTGACCAGTTAAAGAGTTAATACAAGCTTTTTGACTTATCCAAATAAACAATTGTTGTCATATGATTAATTTGTATGTTATTCTTTTTGCCCACTTTTATTACAGGCCTACTGCTCTGTCGGTTCCGCACACCACAACCGACTGGTGTCATTTGAATATGTCTATTGTTTATAATATGTCATGTTACAATATCATCACGGCTAGATTGCCCCGACTACAAATGTAAGGCCTTGGCCTGTAGTTGTGGGAGGGGCTTGAATTCCCTTTAAAAGGGCTGCCAAACCTCTCCCACCTTACTGTGGATAGTCTGGCGAGTCACCCCTCCCACCGCTCCCTCTATTCATTTCACCCTTTATGGTGGGCCTACTTTTATTACCGACTGTTGTCATTTGAATATGTCTATTGTTTATAATATGTCATGTTACAATATCATCAACGCCTAGATTGTCCCGACTACAATTATATATATATATATATATATATATATATATATATATTCTATATCTCATTTGCAATTTATCTGTCTGCTCTCAATCAATTAATATACTTAACACTTATTAAGTATCTGTGTTTAGTTAATTTATGATAACATTGCAACATTCATATCAATAAACAGGTTCATAGATCTCAAGCACACGGGACCTACGTTACCTCCCCACTCCATACCTCTCAAGACACTCAAAAATTACTTATGTCAGTGGATACTGATAGATTGAAAAATCTATTATAACAGCACAAAATGACAAAAAAGTCTATACAAAAAACAAAATATTGCAATCCCAAAATACAGCATTTTGAAAAGTTTATGCACTGCTTAGTTATCATCGGCTGCCTGCAAGAAAGTAAATGTTAAAACTCAACTCAAATGTATGTCTGTATTGCATGTTCATACCTTAATACCATAAATAATAACATGTTAATAGATTTTTACTTCTGGAGTATATAATAAATTTGGAAATTCTAAATAATTCATTACACTTTAACTAAACCCTTTAGATTTTAGTCAACTAAAACCTGCTGGAGATTAACACTGTGCTTAATCCCTTAATTGGTGATTACCAAATAAACTCTTAATACTATTATATGTTTATTATTTTATCACTGCACTGTGAACATTGTGTCCTATGTTTAGATATATCTATGCTAATGGTATGGATGGAATATAACTAATTCTGCAGTTTAGAATAGGTTTATCACACTTTATATTAGGGTATGTTCCTCGGCTGGATGTGGCTAAGCATGAGGTCACATTAAATATTTTAACTTAAAAACATTTCATTCATGTGCTCGAAGTGGCTTCATTTTAAATCTGTCTTTCTAGCATGCAAAATGGCTAAACCACGTTTAAATTGTGTAACGTATATACTTTTTAATAGACAATATTTTGTAACTTGGTAACCGGAATTTATTTGGTGGTATAGACAGGTTTATGTTTTTTCCAGATAAATCTGGCTCCATCAATAAATAATTTAACGTAAGGTTCCTAAGAATTACTGACACATATAAATCCACATGGTTTCCTGACTCGCCCAGATTCACATCGTATAAAAGAAAGCCCAACTCAGAGAAGAAAATAACTTCACACTCATCGCACTGACCTGAGAGCTGACACTCAAACAGAACAATGACTACAATCTCCCTGTACGACAACACTGACCTGACTGGAAACAGTGTGCTGATTAAAACGGATACTCCAGACCTAGCAGCTGTAAATTTTGCGGCAAAGGCACAATCCCTTGAAGTCAATGGAGATCCCTGGATCGTGTTCACAAAGACACATTATTTAGATGACTTTTCTGTCTTCAATAATGGGATATACGACACGATAAGCAAGAGTAATAGTATCCGCTCAGTCAGGGGAGGGCTGGCAGCCTCAGGCCTGGGGGGCAAATCCAGTCAAGTGGCCCATTGCACCCCTGAATTAGCTCACCATCCATGGCCACCTTTTCCTTGTTTTATAACGGATATTGATATTATGCTAATTAGTAGCTCTTTGCCATACCCACTCCTTTGCGGCTCCGACTTTCAATGTTGTTAGAGCGCAGGCTGAGAATCTCTGAGCCTGTGCCCTGACTCACTAACTGAGCACCGGAACCACAAGGGATATGATCTGAGGGAGATCTATGCCGAAAATAGTTCCAGGGCATTTGGTGCTTTTGCCGGTCAACTTTTGTTCCCTTTCTGTATGACATTGTCCCATTTTCTAGCACATCTGTGTGTCATTGTCCCCTTCCCCAGGCCCTATCTGAGGGTCATTGTCCCCTTCCTCATCCAGTCTCTGTGTCATTGTCCTCTTCCTCATCCCTTCTCTGTGTCATTGTCCACTTCCCCAGTGTTAGATGATTTAAACCTGGTTTAACCATTTTGTATGCTACAAATACATACTTAAAATGATGCCACTTCGAGCACATAAATATCAATAATATGTTTTTAAGTTAAAATATTAAATGTTAACGCATGCTTAGTCACATCTAGCTGAAGAACATACATGTAAGATGAGACAAACTTATTTTTCTCCTTTTACCTTTTTATCCATCTGCCACAACATTCAACTGCATTGCCACTTAATATAAAGGTTTAAGTATAGTCATAAACCAACTATAAAAATAAACTGCAGAAAAAGTGATATGTCATTCATACCATTAGTATAGATATAGCCAGGGGCGTTTTAGCTACAAGGCAAACAAGGCATTTGCCTTGGGCGGCATTTTCCAGGGAGTGGCAAAAAAAGTTGGGCGGCGCTGGCGAGGGAGCACTTTCCCCTGCTCAGCTCCCTCGTGTGCTGCCCGCATTATGATGCCGGGAGCCGGAATATGACATCATATTTTGGCTCCAGGTGACCGGCATCACTCTGCGCGAGGGAGCTGAGCAGACAGCTCAGGGGAAAGTGCTCCCTTGCCAGCGCCGTCCGCCCAACCACCTGCCACTGGACCCCCAGGGAAAGCAAACCCCCCCCCCAGCATTCCAAAAGGTAAGGAGGCTGGGAAGGTTAAATAAAAAAAAAGTGAGTGTGTTAATGTGAGTGAGTGTGTATGTCTGTTAGTGTGTGTGGTGTGTGTCTGACTGTGTGTGTCTGTTAGTGAGTGTGTGTGTGTGTCTGTTAGTGAGTGTGTGTTTGTCTGTTAGTGAGTGTCTGCTAGTGAGTGTGTGTGTTTGTTAGTGAGTGAGTGTGTGTTTGTCTGTTAGTGTGTGTGTGTGTGTGTGTGTGTCTGTTAGCTAGTGTACTGTCAGTGAATGTGTGTGTGTGTGTGTTTAGAAGGCGGGGCAGGGGGTAAGGGTTGGGTGGGTGTGGCGCGGGGGGAAGACGTCTGAATTTTGTCCTACCTAGTGCAGGACACAACCAGGATACACCACTGGATATAGCTGAAGATAGAGCACAATGTTTACAGTGCAGTTTGATACGTTTGCAGTGATAAAATAATAAACATAAAAGTATTAAGAGTCTCTATGATAATCCGCAATTAAGGGTGTGATGAAATCACTATGTTTTTTGGGACTTTTCTTTTTTTATTGGTTCGGTAGCTGTAACTACTGAACACCGACCACCCCCTGCCTCATTATCTTCAAAGAGAACAGTTGATTACGGGCTCACCCTGTGTGGCTGCCGTTTGTATAGTCGAATGCACATGCAGGAGAAAACGGCGGCCATCTTGTTCACACAAAAGGAGACAGCGGGACTTGGTCGTTGAGTGTCTGGAACTAAAATCGGACACTCGACTTCCCGAACATCGGTTAAACTATACGAATGCCTGCTTCCATTTCCTGAACGGCCAGGAGAAGGCTGTTTGGTAGAAAAATCGCTGCTATGAGCCAGGGAGAACCATTTGTGCATTTGTTTGTTTTTGAGACTTGTCCAAATAGACCGACCCCACAATCTAAACTCATGGAACTATTTCTGGGCAGGAGCCTCGTGTGCGGTCAGTCAAAATTAGACTTCAATAAAATTCCAATACCCCTGAACTGATCTTGGTGATTTTGGATATGTTGGTCACCCAGATCAGGGCTATAAGGGGATGTAACATTTATGGGTAGTTTATGTGTTTTGGGGTACTTTTCAAGTTTTGTGTAAAATGTGTTTTTTTCAGCCTGGAAATTAGTTAGTTATTACTTTATCTGACTCAATTATCTCACAGGCAGAGAGGAGGGATTATCTGTTTGTATTGGGAGTGTCACACCTTGTAACTGTATTGTTATTGGTTGTAAACTTTGTTTTGGAGTCCCCTAACTTCACTCCCTCTGGTGTTCTATGTTCATTTGCACCCGCTACATTGGAAGCGGTTTCTGCTCTGCTCCAGTCCTCCCGCCCCACCAGCTACTCCCTAGATCCAATTCCCTCGCATTTCATCCATACTCTGTATTCTTCTCATTCTCCACCTCTCACTAAAATTCTCAATCTATCTCTCTCCTCTGGTATATTTCCATCGCCCTTCAAACATGCAACTGTAACCCCAATTCTAAAGAAGACCAACCTTGACCCTAACTCCCCATCCAACTACCGTCCTATCTCGCTACTGCCTTTTGCATCCAAGATCCTTGAAAGAGTTATGTATGCAAGATTGACAGACTTCCTTGAGTATAACTCTCTGCTAGACCCGCTTCAGTCTGGTTTCCACGCTAAGCACTCTGTGGAAACGGCACACTGAGTATCCAATGATCTACTCGCTGCAAAATCTTGTGGTCAATACTCTATCCTAAATGACGTGTCTGCGGCTTTTGACACTGTTGATCATCAACAGCTTCTTTTCATCCTCCACAATATCGGTCTACAAGATATTGCTCTCTCCTGGTGCTCCTCTTACCTCTCCCAGCGCTCTTTCAGTGTTTCTTTCTCTGGCTCTGCTTCTTCTCCCCAACTCCTCTCTGTTGGTGTCCCCCAAGGTTCAGTCTTTGGTCCCCTGCTGTTCTCCATCTATACTGCCTCCCTTGGTAAACTCATTAGCTCCATTGGCTTATCAATATCATCAGCAAATCTACTGGTCCTCTCCTGATCTCTCCCCATCCCTTTTGACTAGTGTCTCTGACTGCCTCTCTGCTATTTCTAACTCGATGGCTGCCTGCTTCCTTAAACTCAACTTGACCAAAACTGAAATTCTGGTCTTTCCTCCCTCCTGCGTCTGTCTCCCTCTAAGTCAAAGGTGCTACTATCAGCTCCACCAGACAGGCTTGCTGCCTAGGTGTTCTCTTGTACTCCGACCTCTCCTTCAAGCCTCATGTGCTGTTTATTGGCAAATCCTGTTGTTTCCATCTCAAAAATATTGCGCGCATCCAACCCTACTTAACGCCAGATGCGACTAAGGTGCTGGTCCATTCCACTGTCCTTTCTCGCCTTGACTACTGTAATCCGCTTCTAAGTGGTCTCACGTGCTCCCAACTTGCGCCGTTACAGTCCATAATGAATGCGGCGGCGAGGCTCATCTTCCTTTCTGCCCGCACCTCCCACGCCTCACCCTTCTGACAGTCCCTACATTGGCTTCCTGTAAGATATAGGGCTCAATTAATAATTCTGGTTCTTGCTTTCAAATCTCTACATAAGGATGCTCCCACCTATCTATCCTCCCTAATACACAAGTATGACCTGTCTAGGCCCTTACGATCTGCTGAAGACTTACGTCTATCTTCTGTCCGTACTCCCACCTCTGATGCTCCCCTTCAAGATTACTCGAGGGCTGCACCGTTCCTGCAGTTCCTGTGGTTCATGTGGAACTCACTTCCCTCCTCCCTTAGATGCTCACCCAGTCTCCACTCCTTCAAAAAAATCATTAAAAATCCACTTCTACATAAAAGTGTATCAAATAAAGTGTTAATTACTCCCAACTGATTCCTCTCTTGCAACTGTCACTAGTCTAATACTATCCTTACCTTTTGTGTAATTTTACCCCACTCCCTATAGCATGTAAGCTCATTTAGCAGGGCCCTCAACCCCTCTGTTCCTGTGTGTCCAACTTGTTTGTTTACCATTACATGTCCGTTCGTCCACCCATTGTAAAGCGCTGCAGAATTTGATGGCGCTATATAAATAATTACATAATAATAATATAATAATAATGTGGGAGTGCCCCTTGCATGGAGACTTGCATAAAAGCCAGTGTGGCACCATTAAACTTAATTCCTGTTGTACCCTTCATTTAGTCTAGGCTGATGTATGGGTAACTCTCTACTTGCTAGGGAGAACACTGCTTGGATGCTGCATTCGTCTCGAACCGTTCAAATCTACACCTGAACTGCAAGCCATAATCACTCAGGTATAATCACTCAGGTTCAGCAGTTCGGGAGGAAATAGGTGAACAGGGTATCTACTATCCTAGTGTTCGTAACAAAGGGATTAAACATTGTACAAATTGGTAAAACAACATATAGTATACCTCAGAAGTCTGGATGTTGAAAGATAACTTGCTAACCAATGAATTGTTGGTATTATTTTGATTTAGTGCAACAAATTCTAAATAATATATGCGTCAGGGTGGCGGTCCGGTGCCCGGGACCCAAACACTGTCCGGGCGGTGGTGCGTGGACCGGGACCCAATATGCCTGATGATAAGAGTAGGAGTCACAGTGTGGAAGTAGATTAGCAGGGTCTGGTGCAGGGTGACCGCACGCCCCCTGGTGTTGAGCACCAGCGTTTGTGCGGCCACAAACCAAGACCCTGTAGCAGCTTAGTGGAAGCAGACATATGCAGAGATGTATCCAGTACTAGAAACAACATAAAGCTAGGATAGACACCAAACAAGAAAACAAGACATAACTAGTAGAACCCAGAACCAGAGAAGGACAGAAAGCTAAACCCAGAACATGTACACAATACATAAGGGAACATTAACTAAACAGGGGCAGGACAGGACTGTACATGGACTGGGATTACAAAATAAAACAAGACAAGATATATTAGGCAAAACAAGAGGAGACATAACTAAGCACTAATGAGAAAAGTATGGGGATTTAGTTACATTATATGATCATACATTGCATAAGCCTGCCACAACGCCAATGTACCTCATATTCGGCAGGTCCTACACTGCCTAATGTTCACTAAAAGAACCACACTAGACCAATAGTACTTAGCCAAGGTCAGACATCAGAACAGAACAGAGCAGATCCTGACAATATGTAAATAAAAGCTTAATTTAATAAAATTGCCAATACCCCAGAAACTACTGGTGGAGTTTCGAGTTCCTGACATGGTTGTTATGTAATCTATTTTGGGGTTATTTTATTTTTTTTGCCACCTTAACCTTAAATTATAATTTAACACAATTAAACGGTACCTTGCGTATATTCAACATCACATGCTTCTACGACTCCCCAACAATACAGGAATTCAAAATTCAAGACACCCGTACCATCTCAAAGGCTAACCATCCGCACGGCATATTTCATTCACTATTCGACTTAGTAGTTTCTGCTCCTTTTGAACACATAACCCATACATAGAATGTGACGGCAGATAAGAACCATTGGGCCCATCTAGTCTGCCCAGTTTTCTAAATACTTTCATTAGTCCCTGGCCTTATCTTATAGTTAGGATAGCCTTATGCCTATCCCACGCATTCTTAAACTCCTTTACTGTGTTACCACTTCAGCTGGAAGGCTATTCCATGCATCCACTACCCTCTCAGTAAAGTAATACTTCCTGATATTATTTTTAAACCTTTGTCCCTCTAATTTAAGACTATGTCCTCTTGTTGTGGTAGTTTCTCTTATAGAAACATAGAATGAAACATACAACAATCAAAGGCCATACAACTAGCATGCTATGGGTTTTACGTCCCAATGAATTTACTGCCCGGAATATAACTACCACTAAATAGCTGGGAACGACTAAGATCCATACACCTTAGATCAATAGGTCCTATCTCTGCATCAGTCTATACCTATCCCCAATAGCACATAAGGTCACAATACCTCTATCACCTACTCTAAACATTGGTGCCCTGTAAAGTTCGGGTTACTTATCGCACCAATTTCAGATACAACCACTCCAATCATTATCAGAACTTCACGGCTCCATTCTTACAGCATCTTAAGTCATGCTTCAGGTTCATGTACTGGTACTAGGAGAGGACTAATACTAATCTTTCCTCAGGACACTACTTCCACATGGGGGCAGCATCCTCAGCTTCCTCCAACCACATTCCAGCTCATGTCATCAGGGCTATGGGACGATGGAGATTCTCCGCCTGTACTCTTTACATTCCTGACCAGTTAAAGAGTTAATACAAGCTTTTTGACTTATCCAAATAAACAATTGTTGTCATATGATTAATTTGTATGTTATTCTTTTTGCCCACTTTTATTACAGGCCTACTGCTCTGTCGGTTCCGCACACCACAACCGACTGGTGTCATTTGAATATGTCTATTGTTTATAATATGTCATGTTACAATATCATCACGGCTAGATTGCCCCGACTACAAATGTAAGGCCTTGGCCTGTAGTTGTGGGAGGGGCTTGAATTCCCTTTAAAAGGGCTGCCAAACCTCTCCCACCTTACTGTGGATAGTCTGGCGAGTCACCCCTCCCACCGCTCCCTCTATTCATTTCACCCTTTATGGTGGGCCTACTTTTATTACCGACTGTTGTCATTTGAATATGTCTATTGTTTATAATATGTCATGTTACAATATCATCAACGCCTAGATTGTCCCGACTACAATTATATATATATATATATATATATATATATATATATTCTATATCTCATTTGCAATTTATCTGTCTGCTCTCAATCAATTAATATACTTAACACTTATTAAGTATCTGTGTTTAGTTAATTTATGATAACATTGCAACATTCATATCAATAAACAGGTTCATAGATCTCAAGCACACGGGACCTACGTTACCTCCCCACTCCATACCTCTCAAGACACTCAAAAATTACTTATGTCAGTGGATACTGATAGATTGAAAAATCTATTATAACAGCACAAAATGACAAAAAAGTCTATACAAAAAACAAAATATTGCAATCCCAAAATACAGCATTTTGAAAAGTTTATGCACTGCTTAGTTATCATCGGCTGCCTGCAAGAAAGTAAATGTTAAAACTCAACTCAAATGTATGTCTGTATTGCATGTTCATACCTTAATACCATAAATAATAACATGTTAATAGATTTTTACTTCTGGAGTATATAATAAATTTGGAAATTCTAAATAATTCATTACACTTTAACTAAACCCTTTAGATTTTAGTCAACTAAAACCTGCTGGAGATTAACACTGTGCTTAATCCCTTAATTGGTGATTACCAAATAAACTCTTAATACTATTATATGTTTATTATTTTATCACTGCACTGTGAACATTGTGTCCTATGTTTAGATATATCTATGCTAATGGTATGGATGGAATATAACTAATTCTGCAGTTTAGAATAGGTTTATCACACTTTATATTAGGGTATGTTCCTCGGCTGGATGTGGCTAAGCATGAGGTCACATTAAATATTTTAACTTAAAAACATTTCATTCATGTGCTCGAAGTGGCTTCATTTTAAATCTGTCTTTCTAGCATGCAAAATGGCTAAACCACGTTTAAATTGTGTAACGTATATACTTTTTAATAGACAATATTTTGTAACTTGGTAACCGGAATTTATTTGGTGGTATAGACAGGTTTATGTTTTTTCCAGATAAATCTGGCTCCATCAATAAATAATTTAACGTAAGGTTCCTAAGAATTACTGACACATATAAATCCACATGGTTTCCTGACTCGCCCAGATTCACATCGTATAAAAGAAAGCCCAACTCAGAGAAGAAAATAACTTCACACTCATCGCACTGACCTGAGAGCTGACACTCAAACAGAACAATGACTACAATCTCCCTGTACGACAACACTCACCTGACTGGAAACAGTGTGCTGATTAAAACGGATACTCCAGACCTAGCAGCTGTAAATTTTGCGGCAAAGGCACAATCCCTTGAAGTCAATGGAGATCCCTGGATCGTGTTCACAAAGACACATTATTTAGATGACTTTTATGTCTTCAATAATGGGATATACGACACGATAAGCAAGAGTAATAGTATCCGCTCAGTGAAGAAGTCAGGTAAATTAGAAAGTCCCAAAATTACTGTGTATGAGGATGCCAACTATCAAGGAAAACACCAAACACTAACATCTGAAGTGCCTTCATTAAACTCCATTGGAATGAATCACATCTCATCTTACAAGACACAGTCAGGAGTTTGGATTCTGTATAACACAAAGGAATATGTTGATCGGATGGAAGTGGTCCCTGTTGCTGGTGATAATGTGCCAGACATAACAAAGTTGACAAGCCAGCATATCCTATCACTCCAACCTTACCAGACATACGAGTAAGGCAATTCATTGATGAAATACAGAATGTGAAGAATGATAAAATCACAACCTTCCTGCATCAATGCCAGCTTACAGAATGAACACTGTCCTGCCTGCTGATCTCTCAATCAAACTGCTGCAACCACTACTAAGAAACCTTCCTCCATTCTTCTGCCATGAAGCTTCTATTACCTTCAATTCACAGTCAGTCCAGCTCCTTCCGGGAGAGAAACCGTGCCAGGACATCGATGGAGTAAGACCAATGATGGTTGGAACCAGCCCCAGACTGGACGGCTACAGAAATCAAAGCCATGAGAGTCCATAGAGACCCGATAACGAGTGGTTACCGAGGAAATGAGCTCAAACTGAAGATTGGGACCTTTCACATATTATAATAATAATAACAAATATTTAACCAGGATATTATGCTTTTTCTTTCATTGATTCTCTTTATAATTTGCTAAAGCAATAAAACTCCTCTAAATGCAGCAACGTCTCTGCTTCTCTGTCTGAGCACAGGTGAGATAGCATTAATAGTGAGTGTGTAAGAGTGTTTGCTCACTAAACTCCATAATGTACAGAATCAAAATCTGAATAACAAATGTCTGCAAAAATAGCCGAGCAGTGAGTATAGCTGAGTTGGAGAGTATTTCCAGATCAGTTAGTTATGCCTCAGTTGTGTCATTCTGTTACAAATCAGAGTTTAGTTAATATACCCTTTAGTGTATCAGTAACAGGTGGATGGGACAATGATTAAACTCCAAGCTGTACTAAACTGAGAATATTTGTTAATTGACTGCAGAGTGCAATTACAGTTTGGAGTCATGCTTCTTAACCATCCAGGTTTTAGCAGGACAGGACCCAAAAATCAGAGCTGTTCCTTGGGGTCCCCAAAACCATAGTGTGAGTTCATTTTTAGACGTGCTCACACTACAATCGTGGTACTAGGATCCTACAGAGAGCAGTAAAACAATCTGCTAGCCACCATTACCCCCTCCAACTGGCAATCTGCCTTTCTAGATGCCAATGTTGGGGGTTTTGTTGAGGCATTCTGGATGCACTGACATAATAGCCTTTAAAAGGTCTTCAATGGAACTGGAACATTTATTAAGATGCACATTAATCACCAACTGCCTCTGATACATTTATAACAATCGGGTGCACATACACAGTCCCCATCCACTCTAGAGCAGTGCTCCTCAACCCTCTCCTCAAGGCACATCTAACAGTCCAGGATTTAGGGATTACCTGGGTGTGTCTAAGGTGTTTAGTAAAATAAAATACCTTAGAGCAGTGGTTCCCAACCCATTCCTCAAGTACCCCCTTATAGTCCAGGATTTAGGGATTACCCTGTTGTGTTTTTAGAAAGGGAATTTTTTTTTTTTTTACACAACAGGCTAATCCCTAAATCCTGGACTGTTAGGGGGTACTTGAGGAATGGGTTGGGAACCCCTGCCTTAGAGAGTAAGGTGCTTTTAGTTTTGTTTTCTAAACACCTTAGACACACCCGACTAATCCCTAAATCCTGGACTGTAAGGTGTGCCTTGAGGAGAGGGTTGAGGAGCACTGCAGTCACGTACACACATTTGAAGAAATCTGCTCCATTAGGCTGGTTTAGGATGCTGGGAATATGAAGTGTGTACACCAACATCTGCAGTGTTATGGTTAATCATTACTAGTCACCATGTTTCCCTAGGTGTTTGACATATAATGGCAGGGGAAAAGGACGTGGTAAGTGAAGAGTGATTTAGCTCCATCCATATAAGTCACTAAAAGGTCCAGCACCCAGAGGTCAGTGACCCTTGGCTCCCTTCCGCCAACCTGAAAAAGATATATATTGTTGTCCTTGAAACAGAATGGGCATCTTATTTCCCATGAAAGGTCACTGAATGGGGAATTCAAGGTAAACATTTCTCTGGGCTGAGTCTGGGGAGGTTGTCCACCCTCTACAAAAAAAAACCCCTGCATTCTCTGTGATTGTAAATGGAGAGAGGGTAGGTAGGACCAGTGAATGTCCCCAGCGTAAGCGCATCATTAGACGTGCTTGCACTGTGAAGCAAGCACTGAGACCATGCAGGGAGTGCTTCAGTGGAGAACTCTGCATGGTCCTGATAGCTGGGAGCCGGCCTGGCAGATTGTCAGTAGGCGAGTCACACCCGTGCCCTCAGCCCCACCTGATTTTCCAGTGGTTCAGTAATATGGAGTCTTATTGACCCCCCCCCCCCTAGGTTGCTGTATGCATTATTAATTTTTTTATTTGAACTTTTTTTTACTGTGGAGACTGGCTAGCAATTACTGCAAACTGTCCACCTGGTTAACACTCATAGCACTGATCTTTATTTAACTATTTTCCTACTGGCTGACAGTGCTGCCAGCTGGAAAATAAGTTTTTTGTTTTTTTTGTAAACCAGCATTTGTGTCTGGTTTGATTACAGCCATCTGGTGGTATTCAGCCTGGTTGAAATCCACACCTATTTAAGGCTCATTCAGAGCCTGAATTGCTAAATCCAGACAGTGTTAGATAGCATTAACAATAAACAGAATTTGCAGTCAAAAAGACCCTATACTGCTGTTAGTTGGGTCCTGTTCGGTGACTGAGGGAGGTAAGTAGGTTCTTTCCACCTGAAATCTTACTTGTGTTGATGACAAAGCTCCCCTGAAGTCTCTCTTATTGTCTAAAGCAGTTCCTTATTGGTCCAAAGTCTCTAATTCTGCTTTATTTTGTCTTCTACCGTTCTTTGGGACTTATTCCTTTATGGATGTGAGGGTCCGTGGCTAAGTATTTGTAGAGGAGTATCATCGCCACGGATGCCCTTTCCTAGCAGGAAGTAGCTCTATCCAACCATTGAAGTGATTATAGCTGCTATAGCTTTCCCCCCATATATTAGCCGAGACTAATCTGAAAGTAGATTTGGTTTATTAGGCCAATTAGACAGAATTTATCACAGATACCTAGCATAGGGTCTCTATAAAAGCAACATAAACTCCTTCCAGGCGTCTCAAGCTTGGTAATTCAATTATCTCCCAGTTACAGGAATACTTATGAGTTATACACAAAACACCCCAAAACACCAATAAATTCACACAGGGCCCCCACATATCCCATATCACTGAATAACCCGGATCTGAGCACCCAAGTTGTCCAAAAAGCGCTCAGATCTGTTTGGTGTAGGAGAATCGCCACCAGGGTAAGGTTTTGACCGGCCTGTCACAAGGTTGTAGCCGAAACAGATCCAGCACTAAAGAGGCCATGGCCGGTCGTTGGGAGCCTCTGTGTGAAAACAACCAAATGTTTCCCTTGGCTCTTAGGTAGTGAATGTTCATCGCAGGTTACTGAGTCTTTTCCAAAAGAGCGCTCTCCTGGCTTGTCTGTAAGCGGAGTAAGTGGCGGAACAAGATCGCCGTATTAATGAGTTGTAACGTCTGAATATAGTTCCATGCACTCGATGACCATGTACTACTGCCTGTGTTTGGCAGACAAGATGGCCACCATCCTTGAAGAGCATGTGTGTTCGGTCATATGATGGCATCCTCCGGAGGAGAGCACTTGAGTTAATGACCTTCTTTGAAGTTAATGAGCCAAGGGGTGATTTGGATCTCGGGAGTATAAAAAGAGGAACACAAATATCTGTTTGGGAAACAAACAGGGGGTACGAATATAAATGGGGAATGGAAAATACAAGTGATGGGGGTATTTCTTTACACTGCTCCGGCAGATACGGTTTGAGCCTTTTGGGTCAACATAGGAATGTTCGGTAAAAAGTCTTTCAGTTGACCAATTCAGTCTGACAGGACAGCCCGTCAGCGTTCCCATTCTGCTTAACGGGTCGGTAGTGGATGGCGAAAACATAGGGCTGTTATTGAGTTGTATTGCATATTTTTTTATTTTTTTTTTATTCTTTATTTTTGAAGTGCATGATAATCAAACATGAGGACTCGTCATGCCCCAACAGTGTGGACATGTACGTAACCATATATATATTAACAGTAGGTTAGCATGGAGATAGATCAGCACAATTTTTATATAATGCAATGACATAAACATAGTCAACGTTCCTGTCTATCAGATCAAGCATAACATCCTTGTTGGCGGTAGCTGTTCTAAACATGTTGGGTAAAGGTTTGCTGTCTGACAGAGAGTGAGGGCTTATTTCGGGAGAGGTAGGCTAGTTAGAGTGAGCTGCCTCTCTACGTTTATTCCCTATCTAGACATGCGAAAACTGTAGAGACAATACTACAATAGGAGGTTACGCAGGCGTACGGCTCTGCAAGGTAACTACATAAAATGTTTAAGCCTTACGTCGCACCGGCGACGTCAGGATATGTGAGGTAGCAACAAATAACAGATCATGGAACTTCTGTGGGGTCTGCACAGTTTGTAAATTCTTTTTCTTTTCTTTTTTTCCTTGTTTTTGTTAAATTTGCTGAAGTGACATGCATATGCAGTGTTTTTGTCTCAGCGCTGCTCTCAGTGTCTAAGTTCTGTGCCTATGTGCGAATTAAGTTAGTTGAAGTGGTGTGGTGATGCGGCTATTTGAGCTATGTCGGTGCTATGTCCGAGCTATGTGTTGTTGTGTCTAATAGGCTTTGGGAGTGTTGTGGGGGTTTGCTGTATTCTACTATTTGTAGAATATTACGGCCTCTGCAAAATCATGGGTTTCCCCCTTAGCGGGGTACCTGAAGCGCGCGTTCCCCTAGTGGCTTATGGAGCAGGTTGGCTCCCTTAAGGATGTTCCCTGCTTGTGGAATCGCGAGGGTGGGCATCCCCTGTGTGAGGTGGCCTGTCGTGTTATCACCTGTATGGAGAGGGGAGTAGGTAGGGTCGTGTGCTATGTGTCCCTCGAGTTGTCACTCCTTGGTGAGCTGGTTGTCTGCTCCATTGCCCTGCTGAGGTATTGCATATTTTAAATAATACATTTTGTAAAACTAAGGGGTACATTAAAAAATAAAAAATAAAAATAAATAAAAAATATTTTTAAAAAATGATTAAAGCAATAGTTCAAGCACCATGACCATTACAGTATGCTGTAATAGTTATGGTGCCTGGTGTGCCCAAGTGCCCCCTCTTTGGAAGTAGTCAAACCACTTTAGAATGATTTGACTTCTTATCTGTGGTCTGCTAGGTGTCACTCTCCACTACCACTACGTAATGTGGAGAGCTGGAAGCTCACTATCTGAGCTAATCCGAGCAACGCATGGCTTAGCTCATTGGCTGAGAGCGAGCAGTTGATGTTCTCAGTCAACGTGCCAGCCCTGCTTTTGGGAATTGGATTCGGGCGTTCTCCATTCTGGCCAGCGTGATGGGGGAGAAATCTCCCCAGAAGTGTTCTGCATTGTTCTGTTATCAGGACACGATTTGGAACACTTGTCGAACCTGTGGGGGGCTGGGGTGGTGGAGGTACGACGAGCAGTTTCAGCAGCGGCTGGCAGTGCGTCCATCCTTGTCGTGGGACCAGATGGACATTGGTCTCTGGCTCGCAATTGTGACCCGTCCAGCCCCCCAGCATGGCACATTTTCGTCCTTTCTTGGGGGGGCTGGTGGGGGCTCCTCTGCCCCATCAGCCCCCAATCAGAGGCCGGGCTGTTGTTGGAAGTTCATTGACAGTCACTGCAATAGGGGGTCCTCGTGCTGGTTTAAGCACGAGTGCTCCGGCTGCGGAGGGGCTCATCCCGCCTCTCGCTGTTTCAAGCGGGGGAAAACGGGCGAAAAAGGGGACATGGGGGCGACGACCCCGGTGCTAGTAAATGCGATGCACCCGTGCCTCGACCTTTATAAGAACCGGGCTTCAGCGTGGATTCTGGTGGAGGGGTTTGAGCGGTTTTTTGGATCCCTTTCTCGGAGCTCCCCCCACGGCACTACGTTTGGAACCTCAGGTCCATGCAGGAATTTCCTCATGTGGTTTGGGAGAAACTGGGAAAGGAAGTCTCCTTGGGCCAGATGGCCGGTCTGTTTTCCTCCCCACCCATGCCTAACTTGCGGGTTTCTCCTTTGGGCATGGTGCCTAAGAAGGAACCCGGTAAGTATCGCCTAATTCACCATTTGTCTTACCCTCAGGGGGTTCGGTGAATGATGACATCTCGGCGGAGCTTTGCAGGGTTTCCTACGCCTCCTTCGATGCAGCTGTTCGCACAGTGAGAGCTGCTGGCCCCGGGGCATTGCTAGCAAAGGCGGACGTGGAATCGGCTTTTCGGCTGCTTCCAGTGCATCCAGAGTGCCATCATTTACTGGGCTGTGCTTTTGAAGGCCAGTTCTTTGTGGATATGTGCCTACCTATGGGTTGCTCTCTGTCATGTTTCTATTTTGAGGAATGGGTGGTGCGGAGGGAAGCGGGGGTCGCTTCCCTTCTGCATTACCTAGATGACTTCCTGTGTGTAGGGCCGGCGGAATCGCACGTCTGTGCCCTCTTATTGCCGGTTCTCGGGTAGGTGTTTCAGCGATTCGGTGTTCCATTGGCTCGTGACAAGACGGTAGGTCCGGTCACGTGCGTAGTTTTCTGGGCATTGAAATTGATTTACCCAAGGATAAGGTCCTGGACCTGTGCCTAGCGGTTTCACGGGCCATCGGGCAGAGGAAGATCCAGCTGCATGGCCTGCAATCTCTGCTGGGGAAATTCAATTTCGCCTGTCGGATTTTGCCCATGGGGCGTATCTTTAACAGGCGCTGGGCGGTGGCCAAATCTGGGGTCATCGCCCGCAGCACTTTATCCGGCTTACGCGGCCCTTGCGGGCTGACTTGGCTGTCTGGGATTCCTTTTTGGCCTCATATAATGGGAGGTCCCGAAAGGTTTCTAATGCGGACCTCGATTTGTTTACCGATGCGGCTGGCTCAGCCGGTTTTGGGGCCATTCTGGGCTCCAAATGGTGTGATGACTTGTGGCCGGAGACCTGGCATACGGCGGGGCTCACTCAAAACTTGGCGTTTCTGGAGCTCTTCCCTATTCTGGTAGCGTTGGAGGTATGGGGTTCCCTGCTGGTGGACAGACGGTTAGTTTTTCATTGTGATAACTTGGGGGTGGTGCAGGCTATTAACCAACTGTCGGCTTCTTCCCCCCCCCCGGGGTTTGCATGATGCGGTGCCTAGTTCTGCGCTGTCTGGAACTGAATGTGTATTGTAGGGCTGTACACATCCCGGGTGTTCGTAATGTGATGGCCGATGCTCTCTCTCGTTCACAGTGGCACGTGTTTCGGGCAGTGGCCCCGCAAGCCGAATTGGAGGGTGTCCCGTGTCCGACAGAGATGTGGTCATTGGGTCTGACAGATTAATGGAATTGGTTTGTGGGTTGGTCGCTGCTGCCACATGGGACCACTTTAACAAGGTTTGGAGGGAATGGGACGGATGGTAGAGGTCCAAAGAGGGCTTCCGGGGCTTGGCCACTTGTCTGCAAGGTCTGGTTCTTCTCTTGGGGGAATGGGAGGCCGCTGGGTTGTCTACCTCAGCCATTTTGGCGCGCTTGGCGGAGCTCAGCTTCCTGATTAAGTTGCAGGGTTGGGAAGACGCTACCAAGGCGTTTATTGTACGCCAGGCGCTAAAAGGTTTGAGTCGAGGGAGGGTGTCTGCACGAGATTCGAGGCCTCCTGTCTCGGGCACGCTCTTAACAACTTTGTGTGAGGCGTTGCACGGGATTTGCCATTCGGATTTCGAGGTTCGGCTCTTTCACCTGGCCTTTCCCTGGCATTCTTTGGTGCCATGCGGATTGGGGAGCTGGTGTGCCCCAATCGGCAACAGGTGCGGGGGTGCTATTTGAGGACGTTACGTGCACCGTGGATCGGATCTCGTTCAGGATCTGCCGCTCTAAGACGGATGTCTTGGGGAGGGGAAAGTGGGTCCGGTTGGGGGCCGTGCCTGGTTCTGGCTTTTGTCCTGTTTGGTCCTTTGGGGAATATTGCACCTTGCGGCCTTCTCCTGCGCTACCCCTCCTGGTGCATGGAGATGGTAGTTTCCTGTCACATTTCCAGTTTATATGAGTGTTTCGTTTGGGGCTGGAAGCCATGGGATTGGATAGCAGGGAGTTTGGGGGCCATTCGTTCCGGGGCGGCTACTGAGACCTCTAGGCTTGGCATGCCTGCGCAGGTGGTTCAGAGGATTAGTAGGTGGGAATCAAGACCCTATGTTTCCTATGTTCGTCCGGATGGTTTACTGACGTAATTTCTTTCTGCAGTTTCGGTTCCCCAGGATTTGGATCATCGGGCACTCTTATGTTTACTGGGCTGGACAGCGTGTGGCGGTTTGCCTGGAGGCGAGCGGTTGGGTTTCACGCCTTCCGTAGCAGAGGTTCAATGGCTCAATGCAAGGGGTATGAGGTGGGTTTGACTCCTCCCTAAGTTGGTGCAGCTTTCCCATCTGCTGGGGGTGCCGAGTGTCCTGGTGATCCACCTACTGGGGAATGATTTGGGTTCAGTGCCCATTTGAGATTTGATTTCGGCGGTGAAGCGGGACTTAGCCCGCATTTTGGTTTTATTCCCCAACTTGCGCTTGGTCTGGTCAGAAGTCATTGCCCGTAACTATTGGCGTGGCGCTAGGAGCCAGAGTGCCATGGAGCGTTGCAGATGCAAGTTAAATAGGCGGGTTTCCCAGTTTGTTTTGGGGGTTCAGGGTTCAGGGGATCCCGGTCCGCCATAGGGTCTTTGAGCGGGATGCGGACAATTTTTTTCGAAGGGATGGCATACACCTAATGGAGGTCGGGCTCAACCTTTTTAATCTCGCCCTACAGGATGCGGTGGAACAGGCTATGGGTGGTTTTTGTGTGGTTCCCCGCTTATTTAGGGGTAAAACAGCAGGTCTGGTGGCGGGGGTATGTCCTTGCCAATTAAGTTTGAGGGATTATGTTTAAGGATGGAGTAAGTTTCATTATGTTTGCAGGTCTCAACCTCCCCTGCTTCAAAGGGTTAACATTAGGTTGCCTGAGGTGTCATGCCCATTGAGCGTGGATAAGGTCGGCTGATGGTGGGCATTGGAAGGATATGATTTATGATGAGGAGGGAGGTGAGAGTAAGTGGTGATTAGGAACCACTGTATGTTTATTGGCAAGGACGGTTGGGTCACTGTATAACACTGTGTTGAGTTATATATGTATATATGTTAATTTATGATTATTTATTTCTAACAATTTGGTTACAGAAAGAAGAGATTTAATAAATAAAGTTATGGATGTGTTATGCAGTAATTTATTTATGTTATAATAAATGCTGTGGCCTGTTCATCCATACTAAGTTGTCTGTCATTATTGGGGGGTTGAATGGGGTTAGTTATGTTTATGCTGCATCGTAATTCCCCACTACGTACATACATGGATGATGAATAAAGATATAAACAGTATGGTTTTATGGAATCTAGTAATTCTTAAGAAATAATAAAAATAAAAATAATTTTTTATTATATTTTATATGTCTAGAATAGCACATAAGAAATGATGATACAATAAGCAGTTCATTAAACTTCACTTTTACATCAAGTAGAAGCTGCCTTGTCTCTTTCTGTATTGTAACCTTCTACAGTCTGCTATAGTGCGATCGCTCATAGGAGAATCATTAGCAGTTTTTAGTTAGATAGAATATACTTGTGACAAACCCCTATTTTTCTTTCCCCAGATTCATTCTCCTAGTCAGTTCGGACATTTTCCTAATATTTTATTCTTCTATTCTATACCATTCGAAGAGACTAAGTACCGAACACCGACCACCCCCTGGCTCATTAAGTTCAAAGAAACCACAAGAATTCAGTACTCTCTTGGTGTGGCGGGCGTTAGTATAACCAAACGCCATGTGGTGTAGAAAAAGGCGGCCATCTTGTCGCACGAAAGCAGGCAGCGGGACTTAGTCGAGAGTGCCTGAAACTCTGTGGCAGCCACTCAACGGCCTGAACACCGGTGAAAACATACAAATGCCTGCTTCTTTTCAGGGCAAGCCAGGAGAGCGCTGTTCAGCAGGTTTCTACGACTGGATCTCCCGAACAAACACTGCCCTATGAGCCAGGCACTGGCGTACATATAAACACACAGAATACAGCAGGAATTTTGCGCTAATCAACACACAATATATGCAGAATGGGCAGCAACCCAAGCAAAGGAAACCCCTCAAGTCCTTCAATGGATCAAATACAGCACACAAAAAAGATGGAGTAGGGCTGCGCCAATACAAATAAAATAGTCTTAGAGAGGGTAGGAGGTCTTGCTAGATTAGTAGAGTAGTAGATAATCAGGGAAACTTGGTAAGACGTATTCTCTTCAATGGGAGTGGATACGTCTCAGGGTGTTAGTTCTTATTAGTGATGTCGCGAACATAAAATTTTCGGTTCGCAAACAGCGAACGCGAACTTCCGCAAATGTTCACGAACGGGCGAACCGGGCGAACCGCCATAGACTTCAATGGGCAGGCAAATTTTAAAACCCACAGAGACTCTTTCTGGCCACAATAGTGATGGAAAAGTTGTTTCAAGGGGACTAACACCTGAACTGTGGCATGCCGGAGGGGGATCTATGGCAAAACTCCCATGGAAAATTACATAGTTGATGCAGAGTCTGGTTTTAATCCATAAAGGGCATAAATCACCTAACATTCCTAAATTGTTTGGAATAACGTGCTTTAAAACATCAGGTATGATGTTGTATCGATCAGGTAGTGTAAGGGTTACTCCCGCTTCACAGTGACATACCAAACTCCCCGTTTAATGCACCGCAAACAACCGCAAACAGTCCATTTGCACAACCGCAAACTCCCCATTTGCACATGTTTTAGTGTATAGTTGAAACATGCTACTTTTATTCATGCTAAACAACCATGCAGGCCAGACTAACAAACATGCCAGGGCCAATCATAGTTAACCACCTCAGATAGTAACATGGCTCCCTCTATATACAGAGTAAACATGGCTCCCTCTATATACAGAGTATGAATTCTTAGATAGTGCCATATTCTTAAGGCGTTCAAAAACTCAGACTCGTTAAATGCATATTCATTATTTAACTAGGTTGGAGTTTTTATTTCAGCTTCAGTAAAAAATTACATATTTTTAAGTTTCTAAAATGTATCCATTTAACCAGATTCAAATCAGGAACATTATTCTTTAGAATTTCTAATGGAGCGGACTTTAAAAACTTATCCTTCATATCTATTCAATTTTTTTTTAAATGTATTCATAATAGGCATTCCAAATTTCCCATACTTGCTAATTCTTATTCTATGTAATCTCATCTTTGCTCTGATCATATTGAAGCTTAGACAAATGACATAGCATACTAGCTTCTGCATATGGTTCCAAACTAGGGATATTTAGACCTCCTTTCTTATGATTAGAAGAAAGAATCGTATTATTTTATCTTGCTTTCTTATCGGCCCATATAAATTTATTCACATTTATTTGAAATAATCTAATCCAAATTAAAGGTAATTTTAATGGTATCATTCTCAAGAGATACATCCATTACAGAATAATATAGGCTCTAATTACATTAACTCCTCCCAGCCACGATATGAAAAGTGCTTTCTAGTCGTGGAGTATAGTGATGTTGCGAACATGAACATTTTCGGTTAGCGAATGGTGAACGTGAACTTCCGCAAACGTTCGCGAACCGCCATTGACTTCAATGGGCAGGCGAATTTTAAAACCCACAGGGACTCTTTCTGGCCACAAAAGTGATGGAAAAGTTGTTTCAAGGGGACTAACTAACTGTGGCATGCCGGAGGGGGATCCATGGCAAAACTCCCATGGAAAATAACACAGTTGATGCAGAGTCTGGTTTTAATCCATAAAGGGCATAAATCACCTAACATTCCTAAATCACAATGGATATGGATTGACACCTGACATGACATATTGACACCTTGACATATGGATTGACACCTGTCCTCAGAGATCATGATACACACTGACACAGAGCAGAATAGAGACTGTTCCCCGTACATAGGGTCACTTGGCAGATATGGATTGACACCTGTTCTCAGAGCCCCTGATACACACTGACACAGAGCAGAATAGAGACTGTTCCCCCTACATAGGGTCACTTGGCAGATATGGATTGACACCTGTCCTCAGAGACCATGATACACACTGACACAGAGCAGAATAGAGACTGTTCCCCCTACATAGGGTCACTTGGCAGATATGGATTGACACTTGTCCTAAGGATCCCTGATACACATTGACACAGAGCAGAATAGGGACTGTTCCCCCTACATAGGGTCACTTGGCAGATATGGATTGACACCTGTCCTCAGAGCCACTGATACACACTGACACAGAGCAGAATAGGGACTGTTCCCCCTACATAGGGTCACTTGGCACATATGGATTGACACCTGTCCTCAGAGACCTAATTGTGTAATAATGGTAATTATATAATATTGGCAGGGGCAAGGAAATTCACTGTAAATAGATGGGTATAGGCAGAGAGTATGGAGACCAGAGTAATAAAGTGTCAATAAGGTGATATAAAGTTAAATGTATCACAGACACACAGCCACCCTTTCTCTTATCTAGTTTCCAGAAATGCTGGATAGGTAGAAGGGCTATAAAGACTCAGAGAGGTCTAAGAAGAATCCTCTAAACTAGCCCTAATCTCCTTAAACACCTTCAAGGGTGTTCTAAGCTAAAGCTCAATCTAAACGTTTAGATGACTGCCTGATTTCCCATCACAGATGCTGGCAAGGAATAACAGTGTGCAAGACAAAGAGTGGGTCTAAGTGCCCATAGTGCAGTAAAGTGTCCCTAGTGAATTGAAAAAGAGAATAAGCTGGCACCCAAGAGAATAACGAGCTGGCGCCCTATCAGGGGACGTGTATATGGCATCGATTTTAGGAATCAGGAGATGGAAAAAGATGCTTGGTCGGTCCTCCTACTTCAAATTTGGGGCACTGCGCGTGCAATCTAATGTGCCACCAGATAGGAGTGGTGTGTTAAGTAGTACTATTCCTATCAGTTTAATCCCTGTTATGTGCCTTTTTTTTATTTGGTTTTTGAAGCCACAGTGCAGCACCAGAGGGCCGAAAAATTAGGCATGTACACATGCCTGAAAAATTAGGTATTGTTGCAGCCGCTGCTGTAGCAGCGGCCATAAAAATTGATGTTTGTTTCCCAGGCAGAAAGTGCCCTAAAACATTGCAGCTTGAACCCTAGTTGGTGGCGGATAAGTCACGCAAGTCAACCGGCATTCAGTGCTAAAATACAGCAGCGTGTGGACCATTTTTAGCCCAAGGCAGCTCATCTCATCAGGCCTTTTTTAGTCGAATGTGTCGCCCACTGTCAGTCCCATCGGGATCCATCCCTCATTCATCTTAATAAAGGTGAGGTAATCTAGACTTTTTTGACCTAGGCGACTTCTCTTCTCAGTGACAATACCTCCTGCTGCACTGAAAGTCCTTTCTGACAGGACACTTGAAGCGGGGCAGGCCAGAAGTTCTATCGCAAATTGGGATAGCTCAGGCCACAGGTCAAGCCTGCACACCCAGTATTCAAGGGGTTCATCGCTCCTCAGAGTGTCGATATCTGCAGTTAAGGCGAGGTAGTCTGCTACCTGTCGGTCAAGTCGTTCTCTGAGGGTGGATCCCGAAGGACTGTGGCGATGCGTAGGACTTAAAAAGCTCTGCATGTCTTCCATCAACAACACGTCTTTAAAGCGTCCTGTCCTTGCTGGTGTGGTCGTGGGAGGAGGAGGATGACTTTCACCTCTTCCCCTGTTAGATTCCCGTTGTGCTGTGACATCACCCTTATACGCTGTGTAAAGCATACTTTTTAATTTATTTTGCAAATGCTGCATTCTTTCCGACTTGTTGTAATTCGGTAACATTTCCGCCACTTTCTGCTTATACCGGAGGTCTAGTAGCGTGGACACCCAGTACAGGTCGTTCTCCTTCAGCCTTTTTATACGAGGGTCCCTCAACAGGCACGACAGCATGAAAGTACCCATTTGCACAAGTTTGGATGCCGAGCTACTCATTTCCCGTTCCTCCTCCTCAGTGATCTCAATGAAGGTATGTTCTTACCCCCAGCCACGTACAACACCACGGGTACCAGATAGGTGACAACGAGCACCCTGGGATGCTTGTTGCGGTTGGTCTTCCTCCTCCTCCTCAAAGCCACATTCCTCCTCTGACTCCTCTTCCTCACAATCCTCTTCCAGCGTTGCCGCAGGTCCAGCAAGCGATGCTGATAAGGCTGTTTCTGGTGTAGATGGTGACCACAACTCTTCCTCTTCCTCTTCACACTCCTCTACGGCCTATTCCAGCACTCTTCGCAGGGCACGCTCCAAGAAGAAAACAAATGGTATGATGTCGCTGATGGTGCCTTCGGTGCGACTGACTAGGTTTGTCACCTCCTCAAAAGGATGCATGAGCCTACAGGCATTGCGCATGAGCGTCCAGTAACGTGGTAAAAAAATTCCCAGCTCCCCAGAGGCTGTCCTAGCACCCCGGTCATACAAATATTCATTAACGGCTTTTTCTTGTTGGAGCAGGCGGTCGAACATTAGCAGTGTTGAATTCCAACGTGTCGGGCTGTCGCAAATCAAGCGCCTCACTGGCATGTTGTTTCGCCGCTGGATATCTGCAAAGTGCGCCATGGCCGTGTAGGAACGCCTGAAATGGTCACACACCTTCCTGGTCTGCTTCAGGACGTCCTCTAAGCCTGTGTACTTATGCACAAAGCGTTGTACGATCAGATTACACACATGTGCCATGCACGGCACATGTGTCAACTTGCCCAACTTCAATGCCACCAACAAATTTGTTCCATTGTCACAAACCACTTTGCCGATATCCAGTTGCTGCGGGGTCAGCCACTTTTCCACCTGTGGGTTCAGGGCAGACAGGAGTGCTTGTCCGGTGTGACTATCTGCTTTCAAGCAAGTCAAACCCAAGACGGCGTGACACTGCCGTATCCGGGATGTGGAAAAGTACCTGGGGAGCTGGGGGGTGCCGTTGATGTGGAGCAAGACACAGCAGCAGAAGAGGACTCAGCCGAGGAGGTTATGGAAGAGGATGGAGTAGGAGGAGTAGAGGAGGTGGCAGCAGGCCTGCCTGCAAGTTGTGGCAGTGTCACAAACTCCTCTGCAGAGCCACGCATTCCATGCTTGGCAGCAGTCAGCAGGTTTACGCCAATGCGCAGTGTAGGTGATATACCTGCCCTGACCATGCTTTGCAGACCAGGTATCAGTGGTCAGATGGACCCTTGCCCCAACACTGTGTGCCAGACATGCCATTACTTCCTTTTGCACAATATTTTGGCACAGGTTGCAAATGGCATCGCTGTTGTCAGAGGCAGACACACACCCACATGACATCCATGGACGCATCGTCATCATCAACCGCTTCACTTGTATCTGACAATGCAGCAAAAGAAGCAGCAGCGGGTACAACATCATCATCATCACACCGTATGTCCATGTGTGTAATGCTGCCTGCCTGAGATATATCCCTGTTATCTACATCCTCTGGCAATAATGGTTGCGCATCACTCATTTCTTCAAGCGGATGTGTAAATAACTCCTCTGGCATACCAAGTGAAGCTACTGTGGTGCTAGTGTTGGTGGTGGCGGCAGGCGGGTGAGTAGTATCTTGAGAGGTGCCCGAAGCTAAGCTGGAGGAGGATGGTGCGTCAAGGTTCCAAGCGGAAGCTGTAGAAGATTGGGTGTCCTGTGTTAGCCAGTCAACTATGTCCTCAGAACTTTTCAAGTTCAGGGTACGTGGCCTCTGACCACTGGGCATTATTTGAGGGCCAAAGAGAATCACAGCACCACCATGACGATGGCCCCTGCGGGGTGGCCTGCCTCTGCCTGTCATTTTTTTTTGGATTAGTGGTACAATGCGTGCAAGCTACTGTGACAACAGATATGAGTGGCAATGTGCACTGGCAGAGGTTGGCTGAGTACACGCTGTAGGCCTGACACCCGCTTGAAGACAACTAACTGCTATTCAATCTATAACAGTGAAAAAAAATATTTTGTTTTTAAATGCAAGCTTAAGCTATTGTGACACCAGGTATGAGTGGTGGCACTGGGCAAGTGGGCACAGTATCCACTGTGAGCCTAACACAGAAGCTGGCAGACAACTAACTGCTATTCAATCTATTACAGTGAAAAAAAAAATGTTTTTTAAATGCAAGCTTAAGCTATTGTGACACCAGATATGAGTGGTGGCACTGGGCACAATATCCACTGTGAGCCTGACACAGAAGCTGGCAGACAACTAACTGCTATTCAATCTATTACAGTAAAAACATTTTTTTTTGCTTTTAAATGCAAGCTTAAGCTATTGTGACACCAGATATGAGTGGTGGCACTGGGCAAGTGGGCACAGTATCCACTGTGAGCCTGACACAGAAGCTAGCAGACAACTAACTGCTATTCAATCTATTACAGTGAAAAAAAATGTTTTAAATGCAAGCTTAAGCTATTGTGACACCAGATATGAGTGGTGGCACTGGGCAAGTGGGCACAGTATCCACTGTGAGCCTGACACAGAAGCTGGCAGACAACTAACTGCTTTTCAATTTATTACAGTGAAATTTTTTTTTTGTTTTAAATGCAAGCTTAAGCTATTGTGACACCAGATATGAGTGGTGGCACTGGGCAAGTGGGCACAGTATCCACTGTTAGCCTGACACAGAAGCTGGCAGACAACTAACTGCTATTCAATCTATTACAGTGAAAACATTTTTTTTTTGTTTTTAAATGCAAGCTTAAGCTATTGTGACACCAGATATGAGTGGTGGCACTGGGCAAGTGGGCACAGTATCCATTGTGAGCCTGAAACAGAAGCTGGCAGGCAGGCAAATGCAATTACATTACACAGAAAAAAAAGCAGACTGATGTTCTAGCCCTAAAAAGGGCTTTTTGGGGTGCTGTCCTTACAGCAGAGATCAAATGAGTCCTTCAAGACTGTAGTGGACACTGAATACTCTAGCCTAGCTATCAATTTCCCTATCAAATGAGCAGCAGCTACACTTTCCCTCCTCTATCTAAGAATACAGGTTCAGAATGAATCTAAAATGGGTACTGTACAGGAGGTGGGAGGGTCTGGAAGGGAGGGTCTGCTGCTAATTTGCTGGAATGTGTCTGCTGACCGTGAGGCACAGGGTCAAAGTTCACTCGTAGATGAGTGTGAATAGGGGGTGGATCGAACCGCGCATGTGTTCGCCCGCCGCAGCGAACGCGAACACGCTATGTTCGCCAGGAACTATTCGCCAGCGAACAGTTTGGTACATCACTAGTGGAGTTATCTAATTGTTTATGTTAAGAGAACAGAATAATTAATTTCAATAATTGTTCCTATATTTTTTGGAATTTTTACTTCTAAATAGTTAATTTAGTTAATTCCCCAGCATAGTTTGAACTGATTACTTAGCCTTATTCTTTCAGTATCTGTTTTTGCTATATCCATAACCTGTGATTTATTCATATTTATTTTATAATTTGTTATATAAGCATAAGTTTGTATTTCATTCATTAAGAAGGTCAGAGAATTCATTCGGATCATACAAAGAAATAAGAATATCATCAGCATAAAGTATATATCATACAGCATAAAATATATAGCATAGGTACTAGCGGACATCCTTGTTGTGTACCATTCCCTATTTTGAACCATTCTGATCTTATTCCTTGTCCAATTACTCTAGCACATGGGTTTTAAATAAGGCCATGACAGGGCCAATGAAGGACTCTACAAATCCGAAGCTATGGAGGACTTCCTCCAGAGAGTTCGAATTGACTCTGTCAAAGGCCTTCTCTGCATCAAGTGAAATAAACATTGATGGGATTTTATTAGTGTTAAATCCAATAGGGTAATTATTTGTCTTGTATTATCATTGGATTGTATATCCTTAACAAATCCTACCTGATCTATTTGTACAAGGATTGGGCAGACACTTTTTAAACATACAGCAAGAATAGCAGAATAAATCTTTGTATCTGTATTAATCAAGGAGATAGGCCTATAATTAGGAAAAAGCAAAGAAAAAAGTTACCTGCGCTCTCTCCTTAACCCCTATGTATATTTAAACAAATGGAGGTTGTGGCAAACCTAGCCACTTCTGGATTATAATGTAGAACGGTTGTCTGTAGGCTGTACTGTGTGCTATGTATATTTAGCTGTGTGTACTGTGCTATAGTAATTTGCATGCTGGCAGCCGTAAGCTACCAGCATGCAAGTACTTCGTTCGACAAACAGCGGCTATCCAGGCTGTTCGTCAAACGAATACGGGCTCCCCTGATAGACCACACACTTAGAGTCGTGTGGCGCTTGTTAACCGATTGCAACAATGTTGCAATCGGTAATTAGAGGCTCTCCTAGGTGGCCGTCGTTCGACTACCGACCATGCGGCGGTCAGCCATCTTGGATCCTCTATTCTTCAGCGGTGTTTGGTGGTCGAGCGCCTGGAACTGAAAAACGGCTACTCGACGACACAAACACCGCTGTACTTCCAGACCGTTCGGGAGCCCGGTGTTCGGTAGGATCGTTCCCCTAAGTACAATCGACAGATTGAGGGAAACTTCAATGTATAACCTTATTTGTTGCGGCGTTCGGTCATTTCAGCTGGGAGCTGAGCAGTATTCTCGCAAAAGATGCGCTCAGACCCCAGCTATCTACCGAACGTTCGGTTATGTCAATATACCGAATAAAACCCCAAAACTGTATTTTAATGTGAATTGTCAGTTTTGCTACACGAGGGGATAATCCACTTAACCGTCCATTTTAGTGGGAGTATCCCTCTCGTGCAGCAATGCCTGTTGGGAGAATTATACTGCATGATGGGATAAATCCCCTGAAATCTCTGTACGGAAACCCCTTGCATGGGGAACTGTATAAATATGCAAGCTTGTGAATAAAGCCAGTTAGTTGACTCCCAAATTGTGTTTCGTCCGGTTATTGGGAGGATTGGGATATTGCCTTACTTTTCAGCGCCCACTGTGGATTTACCTGTTATACCAGCGGAGATCGTGGATTCTAATATTGTACTCCGCTACAGAGGTCATTTAGTTACTCCAATGGCCACTGGAGGGAACACCTGCCTGCCAACGTCAAGTCAGTCCCCCTAGACGGGTCCTACTTTGACCCTTTACCTTGCTTCCTTGAGCTTCTGGCAAAGATATCTCTAATGATACAGAAAGGGGTATTTATTATATACACCCCTATATACTTATTAACCCTTAATAGGGAACACATGGGAATGGTCGGCAGCATTGTAACCTAACTGTGTGATACAAAAAGTGAATACAAATTCATTTCAAGTTCATTTGGACAGTATCACCTACACAGAGAAGTTTGTTAAAATACTCAGCCTTGTGTGTATATGTGCATGCTAGTGAGAAAGCTTTTGTGTGTCAGTGAGCTTGTCTGTAGTTATCTTGTGTGTGTCATTGATCTTTTATTTAGTGAGCTTATGTGTGTCAGTGAGCTTGTATTTAGTGAGCTAGTTTGTCATTGAGCAGCTCACAATGAGCGGATTCATCTTTACTTTTTAATTTTCTTGTTTGGACAATTCTGGGGCTGTGACATTTCTATGATCCTGAGCACGCTAAAGACCATTTGAATATATATGTATACGATATGTACAAGATGCTAGGGATTCCTACCCCCAAATCACATTTAGCTGTTTAGGCATCTTTGTACATATGGTTACATAATTTATTTCTATGCTTTCCTTGATGATTTAACATGGGTTTGCATATACCTTCTGCCTTAAAAATCAAGATTTGCTCTTTGCACTGAAATAAATTTATGGCATTTAAAGGTATATTTATATTTTGAACTGCATTTGTAACCCAACAGCTCTTAAATTATCTCCAGGTATCCTCACATTGTGATATATATCGATAATATATTTTAAGAGATATTAGAGCCTTTTGAAAGATTCGCATTTATGCAGGGGACAAAAGTTTATGGCATCTTAAGGTACAACTGCATTGTAATCTACAGCCTTTAAGCCATCTCCAGTTTCATACCCCTTACAATTGTACCCGTTTCCCACATAACAAGTGATGTCTAAAATCTACTTAAATATATACTAAAGTACTATTGTATATATATTTGGCGTTTCTGGGTACATTATTGTATTTATATTTTGCATTTTTGGGTGTACATTTTGCAGCTTCTACCAGTTGATACAAAATATAATCAGATGTTTTAGCAACTGTTGCTGCATACTCTGTAACCTTGGTCTTTCTGACACAACTATTCTAGTGGAGTATTCGGCATATGTTTGAAGCCACACTTATATCTCCTTAGTTTTTGTGTTCGCTATAGTAATAGCCAGGCGTAGCTATGACCCGTACCCCACTAGGTCCTCAATTTTAACTTACACTTGTACATATAACCAATTTTTTTGCTTTTTTCCTTAAGAGGGATTATTAAAGAGTTTTTTGTTTTGGCTCACTGCATGCAAAGACTCCCTTTAGTGGGTACCTGCAGCACAAGCCTTTTTGTAAATTAAAGGATATAAGGTCTATTTGGAGGGCAATCCATTTTCGAGTTGCCGACCAGTAGCCTCTTTCTTTCTATAGTTTGTCATTGAGCTTGTCTATAGTGAGTTTGTATTTAGTCAGCATGTGTGTGTCCATGAGCTTGTGTGCATCATTGAGCTTGTTTGTAGTGAGCTTGTCTGTAGTGAGCTTGTGTGTGTCAGTGAGCTTGTCTGTAGTGAGCTTGTGTATGTCAGTGAGCTTGTGTGTGCATCACTGTAATGGAACCTTCCATTATGGACGCTTCCTAGCTTGCGCCGAGGACCACAAGCACCGCACTGGACACCACAACTACCGCAGACTCCACAACCACCATAGCTTAACTGGAACCTCGCCGTCTTCCGTCCACCCTGGATCAGCTTCTGTCCTCCAGGACTGTGTGGGGAAGACCTCTCCTTCAGGAGAGCGTATCAGGAATAAGCTCTTAAGAGAGCTAAGTGATTCAAGCTCAGAGGAGTATGCAGAGCATAGCAATTCCCAGTGTAATTATAGCAGCTCCCTCCAATAACGAGACAAGGCTGCGTATTTAGGGTCAAACAGGATCTCATTCACTTGGCACCAAAGGGCCTTCTTTTATGCAGGTTTTCCCTACATAGGACCACCCACAAGGTTTTACAGAACAACCAATAACACATGTACATTACAGAAAACACTCCCAGCAATTATACACAAAATCCTCCCCTCTGCCTGTGATATAATTATGGTACACAATAGGTTAACATAATTATCACAAGCAGGAAAAATAGTTTGTATACATGTGCTGTAACTTTAAAACCACACATCCAATCTTCATAAAAACCACATATTATTAATCAGCATACTTGAAATATGAACATACTCCAAAATCATGCAGATCCTTCTATTAGTTCAAAAGTTAGTCGGAAGTCCTTTGTGACCGACCGCAGGCACATTTTCCTGCCATAGATTAGGGCTGTGCGGTCGGTCAATTTCACACTGAAAAAATCTTCGAACGGGACTTAGTCTCTGTCGCTGAAAACTCAGTGCAGGAGAAGGTAAGGGTCAGTGGTGTTCGTTGAAATGTGTAGCTGATTTCAGTTCCATGGATTTGGCTACACATACCGCTGACCACATTCGAATGAACAAAGATGTCCGCCGCCATGTGTTCGTTTGTCGAATGGCGGCCACTTCGACTACTTCGGCACTTCGGCTGCATCTGAAGTGCCAATTTAAAGCTGTAGAACTGCTCCAATACAATTTAAAGGGGCAGCAAGAGTCTTTTAAAATCCAATCTGCTAAAATAGTCTTTAACAGGCAATATGTTCCAGGGGCCATAGTCTTAAAGGTGCATTGTTCTCCAAAATAACAATGTGCCCACCAACGGTTATTAAAGGGCCATACACAGCATAATAAAATACAATATGCCCAAATGCTGATTTAAGAGGGTACAATCTCCCCAGGGCCATAGTTGCAGGGGAGGAGGCAGGCAAGCAGGCCGCTCCAGGACAAAGTGGCGAAGGGCACTTCGTCACACTGAGAATATGTGTCTGTGTGTCAATTAGTAAGCATGTGGGTGTCAGTGAGCTTTTGTTTGTGTGTCAGTGAACTTGTGTGTGTCGGTGAGCTTGTTTTTAGTGAGCATTTGTGTTCAGTGAGCTTGTATTTAGTGAGCATGTGTGTGGCAAATCTAGCCACCTATCAGACTTTAAACCGTATATTTAAGCAAGCTGTATAGTTCTGCTACTGTTCTCTGTATTTTGTAATGTATGTGGCATTCGTGTGTTACAGCACACGAATACCGCTAATGTTAAGCCTGGTTATCCACAAACAGTGAATCACCGCACTGTTCGTGGAATAAGCAAAGTACCAAATGGGAGACCACCCATAGCAGGTCGTGTGTCTCCAATTAGGTACTTTGTAACATTGTACCGGTGTTAATTGCGGTTTGTTGTGGGTGGCCGCCATTCGTGTACCGAACACGAGGCGGCGGCCATCTTTGTTCACGGAAAGCCAGCGGGGTTTTGTCGTTGAGTGCCTGGAACTAAAATCGGCTACTCGGCAACACAAGCCCTGCTGGACTTCTGAGCCGTTCGGGAGTTTACTGTTTTCGGGACTTTCATTCCCTCAGTTCAGGCAATCTGTTAAATGAAGTGGTCCTGATAAGGGAAACTGAACGGCGTTCAGTTAATTGTGCTGGAATCTGAGCGCAAGTTCACTTAACTGTGCGCCCAGGTCCCAGCTACGTAATAAATGGTTAACTAGCCGTCTAGCACAAATATTATGTTGGTTATAGATTTTTATATGAAAACTGTGTTTCTCTGTACCAGGGGATAATCCCATTAACAATACATTCTGGGATAATTATCTCCTAGGTACAGCAATGTATGATGGGTATTCTGTGTGTAAAACCCCGTCCCCCATGTAGTCCCCTACTGGACAAACCCTGTATTGTGACTTGGGAAACCCCTTACATTTGTAGCCACATGCCTGTAATTAAAAACCTCAGTTGACCTCCAAGCTATGTGTCGTCTAGTTCTTGGGAGGAAGGGATTGTAACTACAATTTGCCTGTTTTGTACCTGCTTCATCCTGTCTACCAGCGGAGATACCGTGGATAATACTACTACTCCGCTACAATGTGCATATCAGTGAGTGTGTGTGTGTGTGTGTCTGTGTCAGTGAGCTTGTCTGTATTGAACTTGTGTGTCAGTGAGCTTGTGTGTGTCAGTGAGCTTGTGTGTGTCAGTGAGCTTGTCTGTAGTGATCTTGTGTGTGTGTCAGTGAGCTTCACTGTAGTAAGCTTGTGTGTGTCAGTGAGGTTGTCCGTAGTGAGCTTGTGTGTGTGTCACAGATTTTGTTTGTAGTAAGTGTTACAAATCGCTATTTGTAACTGGCCCTTTAAATGAGAAATTGCCCTGCTTCCCTGGATTGTGGAGAAGCATGTTTGCCAGCCTCCTGCCTCATGACTATGGCCCCTGGAAGATTGTGCCCCTGAAAACTTATTAACATTTATTGGGTGTGTATGGCCCTTTAAGAACCGTCTGGGGACATATTGTGACTTTGCTGAACAATGCCCCTTTAAGACTATGTCCCCAGACCGGTAAAATAACTTGTTCCTGGCTTTCCCCCACTTGGTTCAGTAAATAGGGCTTACTGAACCGAGTACCACACAGGCAGACCACCCAGAAGCTAAAGTGTGCAGGCAATTTACTTCCCAGGCTGTGAGGTTACTGCCGGTCAATTGCACGTGGCGGCGGCCATCTTGGTTTACTCGAATGCGGTCAGCGGTGTATGCTAAATATTCTGTGGAACCGAAATCGGCTACACATTCTGCCGAACACCGCTGACCCTTACCTTCTCCCATACGGAACTTGCAGCTCCAGAGACTAAGTCCCGTTCGAAATGGGACTTAGTCGTTTTTCCGCATGAAATTGACCGGCCGCACAGCCCAAATCTATGGAACTGTTTTGGGCAGGAAATTGTGCTTGCGGTCGGTCATAAAGGACTTCCAGCTAACTTTTGATCCACTGGAGGGATTTGGCTGATTTTTGGAAGTGTTTATGTTTGATGTATGCTGAGTCTGAATATGCAACTTTTATTGAAATTGGATGTATGGTTTTAAAGTTACAGTGTGTGTGTAAAAACTGTATTTTTATTGTATGTAATAATTGGTTTAACTGTTTATCTGAGGGGAGGGAACCTGTGGGCTGTACTATGCTGTTATTGGTTAATTTCATCCTCCCCCTGGGAGTGTCCTGTGTGTACCTTATCCTAATAAAAAGCAGGCTGGGTGTTCCAGTCCTCAGACCTCTTCTGACCCTCAATACGTAGCCGTGTCTCGTTATTGGAGGGAACTGCTATATCACACTGGGGATTGCTATGCGATGCATATTCCCCTGAGCTCTTAATCACTTAGCTCTTTTAAGAGCTTGTTCCAGATACGCTCTCCTGGAGGAGAGGTCTTCCCCACACGGTCCTGGAGGACAGAAGCCGATCCAGGGTGGAAGGAAGACGGCGCGGCTCCAGTTAAGCTACGGCGGTTGTGGAGTCTGCGGTGGTTGTGGTGTCGTCTGCAGTGCTTGGAGTCCTCTGAGAGCGCTAGGAGCATCCATCAACGGAGGGTACTCGGTCGGGGTACACGGAGCTCCGTTACAGTAAGCATGTGTCTGTCAGAGAGTTTTGCCTGTCAGTGAGCATATTTATGTGTATCAGTGAGTTTGTGTTTTGTGTCTAGGAGCCTGTGTATCTGTGAGCTTGTGTGCTTACTGCATATTGACATTTTTTCCCTAAAAATACCAATTTTTAATTAAAAAAGAAACATACTAATAGTAAATTATATATAATTCATATTCATATATATATATTTGTGTTCGAGGCAAAACTCGACATTCGTATAAGCAAGAAATATGAAGTATTGTAACTCATGATATAGGAAAAGTCGGTTGTGGTGTGCCGGAACCGACAATGTGGTAGGCCTGCAAATAAAATAGGTAGGCCCACCCTTATAAGTGTATAATTGTTGATATTACAGAGGCAGTGGAGGGAGGGCCATGCAAATCGCCAGACCTTTAATGGTAGGGAAGGAAAGGGGGGTGTGGCGGACCACTTGACACCCCACTGGGTGCCTCTGACAATCGCTGCTTTCTAGTGCTTACCGAGTACCACAAGCACCGCACCAGACACCATCAGAACTGTAGTCCCTACTTCCAGCATTACAGCTTAGTTGGGGTCTTGCTGTCCTCCACCTACCCTGGACCCAAGTCCAGGATCCAGCTTCTAGTGGGTAGACCTCTCCTCCAAGAGAGTGTAGCAATATGCTCTTAAAAGTGCCAGCATACGCAGTATAAAAACATATGTCAAAATCATACAAATTAGTCCAGTGGTTCAAAAGTTAGATGGAAGTCCTTTATGACCGACTGCAAGCATGGCTTTCCTGCCCCAAACCAGTTCCACAAAGTTAGGCTGTGCAGCCGGTCTATGTTCTCCTCTATCCTGGAGATAATTCGCCTAACTGGAAGTGGTAGGCCAATTATCTCCAGGTACAGAAAATATCTCCATTCACAACAGCAGCAAAAATACACAAAAATGCATAATTCCCATTTCACTGAACAGAACCCCCACATTCAACCGATCCCCAGAAAGCTTGGATCTGAGCGCTCAATATATCCGAACAGTGCTCAGATCCCACGGACAGAATAAAATCGCCACGGGGTTAAAGTTTAGCAAGGGCTGATAAGAGGTTGAGGAGGGACAAAGCAGCCAGTTTCATTTAAAGGGCCAGAACAGTCTTTTAAACACCAATAAGTCCAAATTGTGTTTTTAAATGGCAATACTTCCCAGGGCCATAATCACAGGGCAAGAGGCTGGTCTCTCCAAAAACAAGTGGTGAAGGGCACTTCGTCACACTCTTTTCTAATTTATACTTTCATTTATCAAGTAAATCCATACCCCCTAACATCAGTGTCCAGTTGTGGCGGAACCCGCCTCGCCACGGGACATTGGAGGGGCCTGGCTGCCTGCCTCCTACCGGCTGACTATGGCCCCTGGAAAATTGGTACGTTTAAAGAACTATATTTGGGCATGTTGTACTTTATATTGCTGCTGGCCCTTTTAAAATCATCTGTGGACATATTGGGACTTTTGGGACTACTGTCCCTTTAAGACTGTGGAGCATATTACAGTATACTGCCTTTAATATTACATATGTTATAATGTGTTCAGTTAACCTGGGTTATATGTATGCAGCATTCATCTGATTGTTCGGTAGAATCACTCCATTCATTGTACTGAGTGAAACTACCGAACAACCAGACCACCCAGGAATAAGTATGCCTCCAATTACCGTTTGCAACAATGTTGCAAACGGGTAATTGGCAATCAGTGTAATGTATTCTTTGTCCTCTGGGTGGCCGCCATTCGGGAAACGAACACGTGGCGGCGGCCATCTTAAACTACCGAACAGCGGTGTTTTGCCGTCGAGTGTCTGGAACTAAAATCGGACACTCGACTAGGCAAACACCGCTGAGACCTCCATACTTCCCGCCGTTCGGTAGAAAGAAACCCACGAACTAGGGGATTCATTCGAATCCCCCTTAGGCTCCATAACCCAGGCAATTCGTCTGTTTTTATTCCCTTGTCTGTGACCGACCGCAGGGCCAAAATGCATGGAACTGTTTTCGGATACTTTACCCATGCGGTCGGTCAAATCTTTGGAACCCCATATCTACCGAACCGTTTATCCGAATGAACTGATTTTTGGATATGTTGTCCCCCTGAATAAGGGCTATCCAGGGATTTAAAGGTGTACCCCCTGTTTTTGGGGTACATCCAGAACCTGTCTAAAAATGTGTACCGTATAATTGGGTTTACTGTTATCTGAGGGGAGGGGATGTGTGGGTGGAACCATGTATGTGATTGGTTATTTTATGCCTCCCCCTGGGTGTGGCCTGTAAGTGTACAAGTGTAATAAAAGCCAGGATGGATGAGCCAGTCCAGAGTTCCTGTTTTACCCTCAAAGTGAAGTGTCGTCTCATTATTGGGGGAAGGATTTATTGCATGCTGTTCCAGTTGACTGCTAGGAGTGTAAGCCTATTTGTATGGTTCCTATTCAACTGTCTACAGCATTCAGAGGCTTGAGAGGATTCATATGCTTCTCTGATTCGGTGATTGTGGTGTCGGCTAGAGTGATTGGAGTCCCCAGGAAACGCTAGGAGCATCCTTTAACGGAGGTACTCAGTCGGGGTGCCAGGCGATCCGTTACACCAGTGATGCAGGAAGTCAATGGGCAGGGTAAAAGAGTGGGCCACTGATGCGAATCACGTGACCAGAACTGCCAAAAGGGGTGAGCATGGACAAAAAGGGTGCATGTCTGTCCAAAGAATTGGAAGGCCAGCCTGGCACCAGTGTCCCTATGTATCACAGTGTCAGTGTCCCCATGTCGCCCAGTCCCCTGGTATCCCAGTGTCTGTGTCCCCATTTCTCACAGTGTCCCCATGTCTCAGTGTGTCCCTTGTCACTAGGATACTAAGGGGCACTGAGAGACCCGGGGACACTGAGACACTTGGGGACACTGGGAGACATGGGGGCACTTGTGCATACAGACATGGGGACACTGGGAGACAAGAGGACACTGAGAAAAATGGGGTCACAGACACTAGGGAGACAGAGACATGGGGACACAGACATTTGGGGAAACTAAGACACTAAGGACACTAAGAGACATGGGAACACACACACTGGGAGACTAGGGGAAACTGGTAGACATGGGGACACTGAGGCACTAGGGACACTGGCTGGGAGGCATGGGGACACAGACACTTGGAGACATGGTGACACTGGCTGGGAGACAGGGAAACTGGGACACATGGGGCACTGAGACACTGGCTGGGAGACATGTGGACACTGGGAGACATGGGGACACAGGGAGACATGAGGACACTGGTAGACTAGGGGATACTGGGAGCCATGGGGATACTGAGACACTAGGGACACTGGCTGGGAGACATGGGGACACTGGGAGACATGGAGACACGGTGTCCCTAGTGTCCCCTGTCTGTGTCCCTATGTTTCCCAGTGTCCCATGTTTCCCAGTGTCCCCAAGTCTCCCAGTGTCCCCATGTCTCCCTGCTGCCTCGCCCCCTCCTTCACATACCTGAGCTGTAGTCTGTCTCTGCAGGCTAGGAGCTTCTGTCTGGACTCTCTGTGGTGTGTAGCTGCTCCCCTGCGGATCAATGATTAGAGAGAGGCATGGAGGGAGATGCTGTAATTTCCTATCCCTGCCTCTCTCCATACACAGTGACCCCTACTGGCCAGTGCTGGTATTGCAGAGTGTAACGAACCGTTTCAGCAGACAAGGGGTTAAAATCCGTTTAGGCGATAATCCCCTTTTCACAGACAGGCACAGCTTCTGTAGAATCACCAAAACTCACAAATTGGATATAAGTGAATGCACCAAACTCCCGAACTGCATACAAGGGAATAAGGTAGCACTCCAAACTCCCAAACTGGAACCTCACGAATAGCTGCTAGCAGACAAAAAGGAAAAGCTCCCAAGCGGCTTATACTCCTGGCAGTCAGTCCCTATCAGCATACAGTGAATCCCCCCAAGAACGAGATGAGGCTCCGTGTTGAGGGTCAAGCAGTGGTCTGTTTATTGAGGGCTACCTGCCCCTGTATTTATGCAGGTCTCCCACCTGGTGGACACTCCCCTAGGGGACCAGATGGAAGACTGTAACAACGGACAGACAAGTACCAATTACAGACATACAGCAGTAAAACATCCCCACAATGCATCCTGGCTTCCTCCTCTCTGCCCTAGAGAAGTAATTCAATTATCTCCCAGGACAAAGGCAAAACTCCATTACACACGTGGGGACACAAAGACAGACTATCACTTTAAAATACATAAAGACACATTTTATACATAAAACACAGACATGTAACATATCCCCAGATAGCTCAGGACTGAGTGCACATTATTAGGTGAATGACACTCAGACCACACGAATACAGTTTAATTGCCATGGAGTCAGAGTCTTTAACTACACTAATATGCTCCATGGCATGGCTATCTGGGTTAAAACATTCACCTATACAAACTACCGAATTTCCATGCATTCACCAAATCCATACGAATTAGAACCAGGGGCTGGAGGTTCAGCGGTGCCTGCGCGTAAAAGTGTCCGATTTTGGTGCATGAAAGCCGGGCAGAAATGTAGCCCCATGTAGCTAGAGCGCAGCTAAGTGGAAAAAGGCCTTGACAGGGGTTAGTAGGCGGGCTTAGGAGGAAGTAAGCAAGGATTGGAGTTATGGGTAAGTAGGTTTGGCTATATAAATAGGCAGCCATTTTAGGTTAGTCATTCTAATTTCCTACCTGGTTGAGTTTGTGTTCACTCCTGTGTGCACAGATTTTGCTTGGTGGGATTTTCTTTTTTGTCTCCTCTGCAGGGCCAATGGATGACGTTGAGCGTTTACTGGAGGGGATCAGGTCGGTGGCGCGGCATCAGGGCGCAGACTGGCTGCGGGCCCAGTTAGGCCCTGCCCTGGCGGAGGCGGCGGAACGGGACGGCGGCGGTGGCAGACCGGTCCGGGCCAGGAGGCCCCCGAGGAGGCTGAGCCCGGGCATGGGGCCCGGTGAAGATGTCCCTGGTGGCAGTGCAGTTTCAGTTGCGGGCGGCAGCAGGCCCGGTAGCCGCCAGGTCGAGGCTCCACCTCCCCGCGAGCGGCCGGAGCCTCGGATGAGTGCCCGGCGGCGGAAGGATATCGGAGACGGGGGCGCTGCGGCTCCCGGTTCGGAGGTGATCGGGCGGCCCCCTGGAGGGCCGGGGACCACGGAGGTGCGGTCCGGGAGAGCCTCCACCCAGCCGGAGCTCGGGGATGACAGGGCCGGATCCGGGAGGACGCATGGCCGGCCCCTGAGGCAGCAGGCAAGTACAGGGGGCTCCGTCCGGGGCCCTCTTGGCGGGAAGGACGCTGGGGGGAGCTTTGCTAGGAGTGGGGACCAGAGTGGACCAGTGGGGGGCGTTCAGGACTTAGTGGAAAGGGGGGGAGCTCAGGGGCTCCTAAGAGAAAGTGTGGCATAGGGGGGTGGGGGCTAAGGCTGGTGGGGGGTTAGTGGGCTCTGCTAGGATAGTGAGTGGGTCCTCCAAGGGCTGTGGGGGTAGGTCTGTGCAGTCTGGGTCGGATAGGCATGGGGGGAGGGAAAGGTGGGCTGAGGCGGTCAGTGCAGAGTTAGGGGTTCAGGGAGCGGCTAGTCATGGGGTCGGTGTAGGTGGGGGGTTGTGTCCTTCCATGGGGGTGGGCAGTTGGGGGGCTGTGGCCTTACGGGGGGATCGGGTTCGGGGGGTAGTAGTGCCAGTCCTTCGCCGGTCAGATCCTCGGGGTCCAAAGGGAAAAGGGGTAGGTCCAGACGGCATCGCTCCCCCTCCGGCAGCTCAGCAGATGACGGGGAGGCAGCCCCCAGGTGTGGTCGGTGGGGGCGGTCCCCGAGTAGGGATGGGAGGAGTCATAGTCCCAGGGGTTCCCATATGCCACGGGTACGCAGCATTCAGCGGGAGGCTTTGGTGAGGGGCAGGCGTTCTCAGGGTCGTGACAGGAGGGGAGTTGGTACTCGTTACACCCTACCCAGGACTTCTTCTCCTTTTTCCAGGTCTCGGAGCCATTCTCTCTCTTCACAGGCAAGGCACCGGGTTGGCTCCCCGGTTGGCGAGGCTGTGGCGGAAGTCTCTCTTCCTGGACATCGGGCGATCGACAATGCAGCCCCTACCGCTCTGGTGTCGGGGGGCTTGGCCGGTGAGTCCTGTGGTTCATTACACTCCAGCGCTTTAGTTACCACACTTCAAGCACTACTCCACTCATTGGGGGCGGGGCTGACATGGGGGGCGGCATTGGTCAGGTGTGGGCCCCAGGGGCTGGGGTTACAGGTTCTCGGGTCGGGATTCCTGCAGGGCCTAGTTCGGGCGGTGACACGGTGGTGACGCAGGAAGCAGCAGAGGCTGGGAGTGAGCGGGCTGAGTTGTCAGGGGGTATTCCCGACGCGGCTAGGCAGCACGTGTATGTCTCCTTTGCGGGCCCGCTGGTGGTTCACCTGAAACAGGACGTGAAGGAGAAGATCTGGAAAGGTGAGTTTTGCAAGATCTTTTCCCTTCTCCCCTTGGAGGACTTTATTGACCTTAAGGAGGAAGATAAAAAGGATGAGAAGAAGGAGGAGGAGGAGAAACGGAAGTGGTATCGTAAGATTCCGAAATCCTTTGGTAACTGGTTGAGGGCCTTTTGCGTGCTGGCCAGAGTGGTCGGCGAAAAATCGCCGGGGTTATGCTCGTCTCTGTTTTGCTATTTGGACGGCATTTGGGAAGCGTACCGTACCTATGGGGGGTTGGCTTGGTGGCGGTATGACGAGCAGTTCATCAGTGGCACGTCAGTGGCTGGCGGCTAATCCAGGTATGAGGTGGGATCAAATGGACCTGCCTCTCTGGATGAAGCTAATGATGGCGCAGAAGGCGCAGCCCTTTCAACACTCGGCCGGCGCAAGGGGGCAGTCCGCCTCGTCGGCCGCCTTACAAAAGGGCTTATGCTGGCTCTATAATGAGGGCCAGTGCAAATGGGGGGCCACCTGTCGGTTCAAGCACGAGTGCTCCGGCTGAGGGGGTGCTCATGGGCTCAACCGCTGCTTCAAGAAGGGTAAGTCTGGAACCGTCGGAGCAGCTGTCGCGGCTGGGGAAGGGGGCGCTTCCGCTACCTCGGGGCCTAACCCCGGTGAGGCTAGGCACGATGGAACCGTGGATAAGCCGCTACGGTAACAGGGCTGATGCCGCTGTACTCCGGGCGGGTTTTGGGTGCGGGTTTTTTATTCAGTTCCAGGAGTGTGGGGGGGGGGTCGGGGAGGCCACACAACCTGAAGTCTGTTGCGGACTTCCCAGACGTGGTGTGGGAAAAGCTGGGCAAGGAGGTTGGGCTGGGCCGGATGGCGGGCCCGTTCACGGTACCTCCGATGGAGGGCCTACGGGTTTCCCCCCTCGGGGTGGTTCCAAAGAAAGAGCCGGGGAAGTTCAGGCTCATTCACCATCTCTCATACCCGAAAGGGGAGTCGGTGAATGATGGTATTAGAAGGGATTTGTGCTCGGTTTCGTATGCATCATTCGACCAGGCGGTCGAGCTGGTCAAGCGGGCCAGCGTGGGGCTCTGATGGCTAAAGTGGACATTGAAGCGGCGTTTCGACTGCTGCCGGTCCACCCGGACTGTCATCACGTACTGGGTTGTTTTTTCGAAGGGGCCTACTTCGTGGACTTATGCCTGTTCCATTTCGTGCTCCTATTTTGAGAAATTTAGCACTTTTCTCGAATGGGTGGTACGGGTGGAGGAGGGGAGCCGTTCCGTAGTACAATACTTGGATGATTTCCTGTGTGTGGGGCCGGCTGATTCCTTTGAATGCCTGCGCCTGCTGCGGACGATTGAGTGGGTGGCGGGCCACTTTGGGGTTCCGCTGGCGGCGGATAAAACAGAGGGCCCGGTGACGTGCCTTAGTTTCCTGGGACTGGAGATCGACTCGGTGCTGGGCGAATGCCGGCTGCCTCGGGATAAGCTGGATAGGCTCAGAGGGGAGGTGGCTGCTGTGCCCGGGGCGCGCAAGGTTACCCTGCGGCAGCTGCAGTCTTTGATCGGGATGCTAAATTTTGCATGCCGGGTCATACCTATGGGGAGGGTCTTCAGTCGCAGCCTGTCGGCTGCTACAGCGGGGGTTCGGTCCCCGCACCATTTCATCTGGGTGTCGGCGGCCATGAGGGCAGACTTGGGCATCTGGGATGCCTTCTTGCAGGATTTTAACGGGACGGTGTTCTTCCGTCAGGAGGGACAGTCGGCAGCTGAGCTGGAGCTGTTCACAGATGCGTCGGGTAGTGTGGGCTTCGGGGCATATTTTAGCGGGAGTCGCGGGGGCCGAGCCCACTTATGCGCAACCTGGCTTTCCTCAAATTGTTCCCATTGGTCGTCGCGATGGCGCTATGGGGTGACGGGTTGCGCGACCGGAAGGTGGTCTTTTTCTCGGACAACATGGCGGTGGTACAAGCAGTAAATCGTCAGTCCGCGGCCTCGAAGCCGGTGGTTAAGCTACTTAGGCATTTTGTATTGCTGTGTATGTATCGGAATGTTGTTTTTTGCGCGCGCCATGTCCCGGGGTATTTGAACGAGGTGGCTGACGCTCTGTCTCGTTTTCAGTGGTCCCGATTTTGGATGGTGGTGCCGGGGGCATTGAAGGAAGGTCAGGCTTGCCCGGACGAGATATGGCAGCTGGGAGCATCCTGCTTGGAGGACTTGTGAAGGCTTCTCTGGCATCGGCCACCTGGGCCTCCTACAGTAAGGTTTGGGACTCTTGGGAACGGTCGCTGGACGGGTTGGCTCTGGATAGCGGGGATGCGCTGCGGGATGCTTTCCTGTGGTACACCTGTCAATTGCTGGCAAAAGGGGCGTCCCCAGCTGTGGTTGACAGTTCCATGGCGGCAATGGCATTTTGGTTTAGGTGGCGAGGGAAGGAGGATTTTACCAAGACCTTCGTTATCAGGCAAGCATTGAAAGGTTATCGCAAGGGCCGCAGGTCACCAGATACTAGGCGCCCGGTGCCGGTTCGGGTGTTGGGGGATTTGGTGGGCTTGTTGCCCGAGGTTTGTTTCGACGGGTTTGAGGTCTCTCTGTTCAAAATGGCTTTTCTCTTGGCGTTTTTTGGGGCGTTCCACATTGGGGAGTTGGTGAGTGCTAATAAGGTGGTGCCCGGGGGACTGCAATTTTCGGGGGTTCGTATTTTGGATGGGAAAGTGGTGGTGCACCTTGGCAGATCCAAAACGGATGTCCGCGGCATAGGCCGGGATGTAACACTATGGGCCTTGCCGGGCTCGGCATTATGCCCTGTGGCCGCCACGGCGGAGTACCTGGTGCGGAGGCCGGCGGTAAGGGGTTCCTTGTTGGTACATGCTGATGGATCGTCCCTTTCTCGGTTCCAGTTTACGAAGTTTTTTCGGTTGGGTCTGGGTAAGTTGGGGCTTCGGGCTAAACGTTTTGGTACGCACTCATTCCGTATTGGGGCGGCCAGAGGCCGCGCGGTTGGGACTCGGGGATGAGGTCGTGACGCGGATAGGGAGATGGGAATCGGTGCGATTCCGTTCCTATGTGCGGTTGGGTTTATTGGATTAATAAAGCTACAAAAAAAAAAAAATGACGAACACACAGACAAGGACCAATGTACTGTTTTCGGGTTGGGGTGGGGGGTCTCTCTCGGGCTTCCCTCACCGTTTGTTTTCTCCTCCCCAGGGCTTGTTGCATGGATCGTGGGCCATTCCTTCGTGTTCTGGGCCGAGAGGAGGGCCGCAGCTCGAGCACAAGGCCAGCAGCTGGGCTTTCCGAGGGGCCAGTTGGCGGTCCGATGGTTTGGGTATCGGGGGTTTTGCTGGGGGGATGTTTGTGGGGTGCTGTTTAGGATGCTGGCAGGTGGGCACACGCCGGACCTGCTGGTCCTCCATGCGGGGGGTAATGACCTGGGTCTTACGCCACAACGCCGGCTGGTGAAGTGGATGAAGCAGGACATTAACAAGTTGAGGGACCTGCTTCCTGGAATTATGTTAGTTTGGTCGGAAATTGTCCCGCGGCACCGATGGCGGCACGCGCGGGATCCGGTGGCTGTCGATAAGTGCAGGAAGAAGGTGAACAGCTTGATGGCAAGCTTTGTCAGGAAGGTGGGGGGTGTGGTAGTGAGGCACCACGAGTTGGAGGAAGGGTTGCCAGGGTACTACCGCTCGGATGGTGTTCATCTCTCGGATGTGGGTCTGGATCTGCTCAACTTGGGTTGGCAGGATGGTATTCAGCTGGCGCTATTTCTTCGGGGTGGCGGAGCTCAGACAGCTTAAGGGGTCAAGGTCTGAGCTTGTGGCGGGACGGGGAGCTGAAGGAGAGGAAATAGGCTCCCCAGGATGAACGTGAGGTGAAACAAACAAGTTGTGGTCATCGGTGGTTGATAGGTTTCGAGTCCTGTCGGTGGCTCAGAACCTGGTGGGGTAGGGGTATCCGGCTATACCCCTGCCGTGGTTAATGGATGGTTGGCACTTTTACAATTGGTGGATTGGAATAATGTTGGTGTATGTTATATGTATGTATATGTGTTATGTATATGGGGGTCATTGCCTTTTATATGGTATCAGAAGGAACAGGATGCGAGGGCGGAGTATGGGGGGCAATGACCCATGTTTATCTGTTAATTTATTACTATCATTATTATCGTTATTATTATTATTATTATTATTATTATTGTTTAATAAAGCTGTGGACAAATTTTCCCATATTCCTTAGTGTCTGCGTGTTGTTGGGTTAGGATATGGGTTTGGTTGTCCTGGATTCCGACTGCCCAAATGGCGACTATACACCTGTCATGTAGCCCCATGTAGCTAGAGCGCAGCTAAGCGGAAAAAGGCCTTGACAGGGGTTAGGAGGCGGGCTTAGGAGGAAGTAAGCAAGGATTGGAGTTATGGGTAAGTAGGTTTAACTATTTAAATAGGCAGCCATTTTGGGTGAGTCATTCTAATTTCCTACCTGGTTGAGTTTGTCCCACCCACCCTCCCTATGTTTTGTTATGTGTCAATTTATCCCGTTTCTTTCACAGCGGCGGGACGGGGAGCTGAAGGAGAGGAAATAGGCTCCCCAGGATGAACGTGAGGTGAAACAAACAAGTTGTGGTCATCGGTGGTTGATAGGTTTCGAGTCCTGTCGGTGGCTCAGAACCTGGTGGGGTAGGGGTATCTGGGTATACCCCTGCCGTGGTTAATGGATGGTTGGCACTTTTACAATTGGTGGATTGGAATAATGTTGGTGTATGTTATATGTATGTATATGTGTTATATATATGGGGGTCATTGCCTTTTATATGGTATCAGAAGGAACAGGATGCGAGGGTGGAGTATGGGGGGCAATGACCCATGTTTATCTGTTAATTCATTACTATAGTTATTATCGTTATTATTACTATTATTATTATTATTGTTTAATAAAGCTGTGGACAAATTTTCCCATATTCCTTAGTGTCTGCGTGTTATTGGGTTAGGATATGGGTTTGGTTGTCCTGGATTCCGACTGCCCAAATGGCGACTATACACCTGTCAAGCGCTGGCTGCCCGGGGAGCTTTAGAACACCGCCAACTAGCGGCCGCTAAGTGTAACAGCGGCCACACAGTTAACAGGCAATTAACCGCAGCTTCAGGGAGGTAAATTGGCAGCACACTCCAGCTTCTGGGTGGCCAATTAACAGCGCCGGCCGGCGTCCCACGGCTCTGGGGAGGTTGCAAACAGGCTGTTTGTTCGGTAGATAGAATCTACCGAACGGCTGTGCAGAAAGGGAGAAATAAATCCTTCTGCACAGTAAAATTAACCCTTTAGCTGCCGGTCCATAATCCAAAGGCAGCAGGTGGGCAACCAGGCTCCTCCAATGCAATGTGGCGAGGTTGGTCTCGTCACACAGAATAATCTCCGTTTCTACTGAGAAAAATATTTGCATTTGTATTGCCGGTATTACTGAAATACCGGCACGGCCAGGCAGCCTCAAATACCGGCTGTGCTTTAAAATACCAGTTAGGTGGCAAACCTAAGAGTAGTGTGTAAAACAAAAACAAAAAAGTAAAAAAAAAACATACTTTTTTTTTTTTTTTCAATGGGCCTATTCCATGGGCCTGGAGCTGCAGCTCCATCAGCCCCTATGTTAATCCGGCCCTTCCCAGACGAATACTTAAAACAAAATTGAATATACACACAAAAGGTTTGGAATAGGTGGCACTATATAGTTTGAACGTATTGGTTGAAAAGTAGGTTTTAGCTGCTGTATACACTCTGTGGGTACTCCTTAAAACCCACCACACATAGATAATCACCAAGAAAAACAATAAAAACTTTAGGCTTTACAGGTGTTTCTACCTTCTAAGCCTTCAGCTTTTAAGAGTGCAGCACTATATGTAATGTGAGGTAAGTGAATTTTTCAAAAATATTCAAAAACACTTACCCTCTATTGTCACTTTGGTATAATGTACATATATAAAAAACAGAAAAAAAATATATACAGATAATTGTGCAGTATATTAAGTAATGTGGCAAGATAGTTCCAAACTGTCTTTTAGACTTAACAAGCTCCCGGGTGGTCTCTGGTTCGTGCGGCTGTTCGGGAACCGAACCATATAATCCCAATTGCAGAGCCTTTCTAAAGTATTTGAGCAAGGTCTATTGCAGGGGACAGGAGGTTGGCAAGCAGGCTCCTCCAAAAGACCGTGGCAAGGTTTTGTTCCCACAACTCCAGACAAGGCTTCAAAATAAGTGTTCGGGGCAAAACTCAATATTCGTATATGCAAGAAATATGAAGTATTGTAACTCATGATATAGGAAAAGTCGGTTGTGGTGTGACGGAACCGACGATGCAGTAGGCCTGTAAATAAAAGAGGAATTTTTTTTTACAAGGACATGTTAACAATTGTTTGCTGCGTCTCCTGTAGAGGTTGGGGTATATATTGTGAGTATGCGGATAACATCCAACGACCCAGTGATTTGAGTATATGAACCAATATGTTTGTGCTAGATGCTGTATTTGGTACTCCTATTCTAAAAGAATGGCCGGAATACTTCCTAGGGTTGAGTCCTAGTCTCCTAATTAACATCCTTACGAATAACATGAATTTTGATGTTAATATGGATCTATGTAGTGATAATAAAGGTTGTTATGGCAGAGTAGGAACAGATAGATTGTAGGTATCCAAAAACTTCACTAGGCACCATTTGTTGTGTGTAGGGTAATATGTAATATTAAAAAAAGGGAAGCTACTAGCGCTTATATTAAACTTTAAATTATAGATAGTATCTCTGAATATATATAACAGTAGCAGCCAAACACCAAAAAGTATAACTTTCCAAACAACACCAACAGATAATAACAAATACAGAAGTGTAGCGCTATATAAAAAATGTGGTTTAAGAATGACCTTAAAACAATAACCTTGGTGCTTTTAAGCAGAAGATGGGAAACAAAATAAAACTTTGCATACATTTATTGAAGCATATAGTAAAACACACAAATAAAACAAGGAGCAATTTACCGGTACTTTTATGGACATTGCTCCTTGTTTTATTTGTGTGTTTTACTATATGCTTCGATAAATGTATGCAAACTTTAAAATTGGTTCCCAGTTTCTAAGAGATATCCATTTAAAGGGGGAGTGTAGCCTTATATCTACACAATACGCTACTATTGAGCCACAGGGGCTCTGTGTTTGCAAGTACTGAGTTGGCATTAGTCATTTTGAACTTTGCTCCTTACTGTACTATCCTATTGTATGTTTATGTACTGTGACGAAAGCAACTTCTCCTCTGGTTTTTGGAGAGGATTAATGGCCAGTCTCTTGCCCTGTGACTATGGCCCCTGTGATAAACCTGGCTAAAATACTTGAAACAGTCTCTGTTCATGTGAGTTATAAACTTTTGTACTCCAGACAGAGAGACTGACCGTTAGCCCTGATTCTGTGGAACTGTTTTGGGCATGGGGCCATGCTTGCGGTCGGTCAATACTATGACTTACAGGAAATTCCTGAACCCCTGCTCTGATCTGGGTGATTTTTGTATATGTTGTTCACCCAGATCAGGGCTATCAGGGGATGTGTGGTGTTTTGGGGTGTTTTACAGACTTTGTAAAAATGTATGTTTTTTTCTGCTTAGAGTTAATTGAGTTTGTCTTCGTTAATTGTATTACAGGCAAAGGAGAGAGATTGTGTACACTGTATGGCAGTGTCTAAATGTAAACCTCTGTTTTTATTGGCTTGTATGTTTTGTATTCGGTGCCCAACTAGGTCCACCTAGGCGTCACCTTTGCTGTAAAACTTGTATAAAAGACCATTGTGTGCCATTAAACTTTCTGTTCCTGTTTGACCCTCAACACGTAGTATTGTCTCGTGATTGGAGGGTAACTGCTATAATCACACTGGGGGATTGCTATACTCCCCTGGGTTCTAATCACTTAGCTCTTTTAAGAGCTGTTCCTGATACATTCTCCTGGAGGAGAGGTCTTCCCCACACGGTCCTGGATGTCAGAGGTTCATACAGGGTGGAAGGAAGATGGCGAGACTCCAGTTACGATACGGCGGTTGTGGAGTCTACGGTAGTTGTGGTGTCCAGTGAGGTGCTTATAGTCCTCGGCATCCGTCAATGGAAATGCCCAGTTGGGGTGACAGGTGATCCGTTACATGTACTCTTTCTTAGGACGGGATATACATTCTCCATAAGGGCGGGTCCCCTAAACTGACCCAGAGGCTATCCACACCGGACCTAGGTTTTATAGCTCCCTGTTTGTGAGTGTTTCATTTATAAACCTTGCTTCTATACAATTGTATTTATGTAATTAAGAGTTGCACTATATGGTACTGTATTTTTAGGTTCTGGAAGTAATAATACTCAAGAGCACCAAGGTTATTGTTTTAAGGTAATTCTTAAACCAGATGTTTTATATAGTGCTACACTTCTTTATTTTTTAATATATAAAATTGACTTGTTGGCCCAGTTGGTTAGTTTTAGTGATGGGTAGAGGCAGTAAATAATGGTCCTGAAGTTTGCTTAAGATCTTGTAAGGCCATTCTGGGAGTTAATAGAAAAAGGGATAACACCCTAAGCGTACCAGGAGATCTCCTAGCTATAAAAAAAAAGGGGGAGAGTCTACAATATCTACAATATGTAAATACTGAAGCTAAAATATGTACACACAGAAGTAGGAGCACAGAAAAAAGAGAAGAAAGAAAAAAGAAGGAAGAAAGAAACAAGAAAAGAGAAAAAAAAAACCCTGAAATTACATATATAAACAGTAGTACTGGCCAAAAATAAATCCAATAAACAGAAAAAACAGACTAGGTAAAGATAAAGTGTCTAAACGTATCCAAGTCCACATATATAGTCTCTGTAATAAGTAAATAGGTCCAAAAATACTAAAAATCCTTAGAAAAGTAAGGTAAAGTCTGTATAAATAAGTGTAACAGTGGATACAGATTGCCAGTAACGAAATAGAAATACGTACCAGCTACACTGTATGTGATCCCTTTGGAATGATATGGATTTCTGCACAAATTGGTCATAAAATGTGATCTGATCATCATCTAAGTCACAACAATAGACAATCACAGTCTGCTTAAACTAATAACACACAAAGAATGAAATGTTGTCATGTTTTTATTGAACACATCATGTAAACATTCACAGTGCAGGTGGAAAAAGTATGTGAACCCTTGGATTTAATAACTGGTTGAACCTCCTTTGGCAGCAATAACTTCAACCAAACGTTTTCTGTAGTTGCAGATCAGACGTGCACAACGGTCAGAAGTAATTCTTGATTATTCCTCTTTACAGAACTGTTTCAGTTCAGCAATATTCTTGGGATATCTGGTGTGAATCGCTTTCTTGAGGTCATGCCACAGCATCTCAATCGGGTTAAGGTCAGGACTCTGACTGGGCCACTTCAGAAAGGCATATTTTCTTCTGTTTAAGCCATTCTGTTGTTGATTTACTTCTATGCTTTGGGTCATTGTCCTGTTGCAACACCCATCTTCTGTTGAGCTTCAGCTGGTAGACAGATGGCCTTAAGTTCTCGTGCAAAATGTCTTGATAAACTTGGGAGTTCATTTTTCCTTCGATAGCAATCTGCCCAGGCCCTGATGCAGCAAAGCAGCCCCAAACCATGATGCCCCCACCACCATACTTCACAGTTGGGATGAGATTTTGATGTTGGTGTGCTGTGCCTTTTTTCACCACACATAGTGTTGTGTGTTTCTTCCAACAACTTTGGTTTCATCTGTCCACATAATATTTTGCCAGTACTGCTGTGGAACATCCAGGTGCTCTTGTGCAAACTGTAAACGTGCAGCAATGTTTTGTTTGGACAGCAGTGGCTTCCTCTGTGGTATCCTCCCATGAAATCAATTCTTGTTTAGTGTTTTACATATTGTAGATTCGCTAACAGGGATGTTAGCATTTGCCAGTGACTTTTGTAAGTCTTTAGCTGACACTCTAGGATTCTTCTTCACCTCATTGAGCAGTCTGCGCTGTGCTCTTGCAATCATCTTTTAAGGACGGCCACTCCTAGGGAGAGTAGCAGCAGTGCTGAACTTTCTCCATTTATAGACAGTTTGTCTTACTGTGGACTGATAAACAGCAAGGCTTTTGGAGATACTTTTATAACCCTTTCCAGCTTTATGCAAGTCAACAATTCTTAATCGTAGGTCTTCTGAGAGCTCTTTTGTTCGAGGCATCATTCACATCAGGCAATGCTCCTTGTGAAAAGCAAACCCAGAACTAGTGTGTGTTTTTTTATAGGGCAGGGCAGCTGTAACCAACACCTCCAATCTCATCTCATTGATTGAACTCCAGTTGTCTGACATCTCACTCCAATTAGCTCTTGGAGATGTCATTAGTCTAGGCGTTCACATACTTTTTCCACCTGCACTGTGAATGTTTACATGGTGTGTTCAATAAAACATGGCAACATTTCATTCTTTGTGTGTTATTAGTTTAAGCAGACTGTGATTGTCTATTGTTGTGACTTAGATGATGATCAGATCAAATTTTATGACCAATTTGTGCAGAAATCCATATCATTCCAAAGGGTTCACATACTTTTTCTTGCAACTGTACATGAGAGTTATTTGACACCGACAAGTGTTGTTCGAAAGGCCAAGTCGTGTCAATGTATGGTCCTCCTTTGGCCTCACTCAGTTGTCTACTTCAGCAACTCATACAGCAGGAAACACTCTTGACCTCATCTTCACCAATCTCTGTACCACCTCTAATCTCTCCACTGTTCCATTTCCTTTGTTGACCACCATCTACTAACATTTTACATCAGCATACCCTGTTCCCAAATGTCACCACCCTCAACTCTCCAATCTCGCAGAAACCTCAGCTGCCTTGATCGCCAGCATTTCTCCACCAAACTCAAAAGTCTTCTTTTACCCATCTCAAATCTAACTTGCCCTAACTCTGCTACCTCACTCTACAACTCAACTCATTCCTCTCAACTCGACATCATGGTACCTCCTACAATTTTACAACCCTGGCACACCATGCTGACCTGTTACTTCCAAAAATGTTCTAGAACTGCTGAACGCTGCTGGAGAAAGTCTCACTTTGCATCTGACTTCCTCCACTATAAATTTATCCTGCGCTCTTACAGCCTGGCTCTTTCCGCTGCAAAAGTAAATTACTTTAAAACCCTTATAAGTACACTGTCCCATCAACCCAAACACCTATTTCACACGTTTGAAGCTTTTCTTTGCCATTTTAATCCCCCTTCTTCTACCACCTAGTCTGCCACAACCTTTGCATCGCACTTCACTGAGAAGATCTCTACAATCAGAGAAGAGATCGCTAATTTCTCTCCTTCATCTACCAATTCATCACCCAACCCCACTCCCTCCATCATTCTACACTCATTCGCACCTGCTGTAGCAGAAGAGATTTCTGCTCTGTTCCGG